>NC_057803.1:220472641-220772641 GCF_018294505.1 Triticum aestivum
GAGAGACACCGAGGAAGACTACTATATATCAATGGTGCATGTAGGCGGGAATTAAACTAATGGATGGTCTTATTGGTTTCAGGGATATAGGGGAAGAGTGAGAGGCGGGGGGGGGGGGTAGCTAGAAGGAGATTGTTAAGTGTGAGTGTGTGTTTTACCCATCCAGGCGGAAGTTATGTGCACAAAAGAGGAGAACGATTCGATGTGGCGTTAGGATTGAGGGTAATTAACTACATATGGAGACATAGAGACCTTGAACGTGCATGTGTGAGAGGTATACATGTATACATGGGATGTGTATGTGTGCGCGCGCGCATGATCGAGATAAAAGAAAGAGGATATAAGTCATAAGATCAACGACATGGGAGAGACGGATCGGTATGACAATATGCATGCATGTGAGAATGCATGGTAGAAGTCCCGACAATTGAGCATGTGTTTTGTCTTTAAGAGATAGTGGCGTGGGCTGGAGCATGCATCTATGGCGAGCAGAGGGAGTGAGGCGCAATGATTGTGCAAAAGAGACCAACCTATAAATGCATATGTATGGAGAGACATATATAGTGTGGGTGATAGGAAGCAAGACTCCGTGCGAGAAAGAAATGTTGACGGAGAAACTACAGATAGATACAGAGATGGAGATGCTAGCTAGAGGGACATCCGCTAGTTTGGGTGTTGGAGATGACCGTCGGGTGGTTCAAGGGGTGAAGTTATATATGTGTGTGAGAGGGCACTTGACTGCATGTAGAGAGAAACATATGTAGTGTGCGTGATAGGAATCAATAGTGAGGGCGAGAAAGTAGGTTGATGGAGAAACAGATAAATAGAAAGATAAAGATGCTAGCTAGTGTGCGTTAGAGATAGGAGTATAGTGGATCAGAAGGCTGGGTTATGTGTGCGTGTGAGTGACATACAAACAGATATCAGAGAGAAATGAGATCCAGAGAGACGGAGTTTTGTGTCTGCGAGAGCGAAAGATATTTCACAACGAGAGTGATAGCTAGAGAGACATATGAGGGAACGCAAGATATCTCTAGGGAGAGAGGGTGTGTGTGAGCGACATACAAGAGAACAATGGAGAAATATGAGACCCTGGGAGACAGAGTTTGTGTTTGTGTGTGAGAAAGCAATATTGAAGAGGAAGAGTCGTAGGTTCTCATATCTAAGGAGCGAAAGACATCTCTGTATGAGGGGTGTGCGAGTGGCACACATGGTAATAGTAGAGAGAAATGAGACCCCAGGAGACAAAGTTTTGTGTTTGTGTGAGAGAAAGAGATTCCACATGGAGAATCATAGTTAGAGACACATAGCAGGGAGCGAGATATACTTAGAGAGAGATAGAGTGATGAAGGTCGAGTGAGAGAGTACCGTCAGTGTGTTACGAAGATAAAAGATCATTGTCGACATACAGGTAGCATACGAGATACCTGAGAGACAATGAACACGTATAGGTCTAGAGAGATAGTCCTATATAAGCATGAGTGATAGCTATATGAGAAGAATATCTGGATTAAAGGGGATTCAAATATTTAAACTGGAGATCACGACATCGATAATATCATAACGCAAATTGGTGTATCAAACATGCATATTCATTTGAATTTGGGCACACGTGTAATGTTATATAGTTTATCAATATTGGTGATCCATAGATTCTTCAATTACAAACAATGCATGGTTTATATGCAATTAATGTCTAAATGGGATTACACTATATGTTGCATGTGTGAAACACATTATACATGTTTGAGAAGTAAAAAAAAACCCGCATGAAACCACATTAATTGGAGACGGTTAGCGAGGAATGCATACATTGGATTTCAACATAAAGTGGTTTCAAATATTTGAAAATCCAAATTGATGGATACAACCTTATGAATCTGAGATCATGCCATTTGTAAACCATATTTATGTATAAATGGTGTTGTGCTTTTGAAAGTATATATAAAAAATGATGTATATAGAATGTAATTCCAATTGAAAATGGATCCCGCCCGTAAAAAATAGAATACAAACGGGATTCGAATTGAGTTGGCACGGTAAATGTGCACTCTGCAAAATTTGAACGAAGCGGGGAAAGTCACAGTAACCGCCCGAAACCAAAATCTGCGAGATGGAAATCACTACTGCCTATCCCTGCCACGCAAAGCTTATATGCTGGATTTCTATAGGTTTCGATAGGGGTAGGTTTGTAATTTCACCCAAACATGACGTAACCGCCTCTCACCCGGATTCATACACGGTGGGCGCCAAAACACAGTGTGTCCTCGGCCGAAATCGACTCCCTCCCCGATTCATATTCATACATGGTGGGCGCCAAAAACAAACTCTCGTCGGCAAATATTCCGTGTATGCGAGATTACCGTCCTATCCCCAATCGATTAGTGTTGCTGTGATGTAGTAGAAATTTGAAATGGGGGCTAAGTTTGTAAATTTCCTCGCATTTGAGACAAGCACGCCCTGAATACATGGTTCCCCCTTCCTCTCTACCTCCCTTTTCCCCATTCGTACTCCGTGGGCACCAAAACACCCTCTCCATCCCACCCTCCTCCGTCCGCCGCCGTCCGCCACGCCATCCACCGCTGTCCACCTCCACCATGCCGGAGCTGATACTCCGATGCCGCCGTCCATTACGAGAGATCAACCTCTCTCATCCATGGCTTCGGACCAGGATCCTTGCATCCCGTCCTCTCGCTTCATCCCCGCCATCGTCCACCTTACCGGCGCCGCTCCTACGACCGTCTTGTCCACCTCGCCCCGCCACCACTGTCTACCCTCCTAGATCTGCTTCCACGCCACCGACAGCCATCGCTACCGCAGCAACGTCAAATTCTCAGCAGATGCATACACAGCGCCGCACCAGAGGCGGTACTCTTTCGTATCTGCTCAACTTATTTATCGCAGCAAGAAAATAGATCGCCACTGCTTTACTCTGATTTCTTGTCTTGGTTGCGAAGTTGCCTTTGTCCGGTTGGCACCTTCAAATCCGCCATGGCACGCTCAACACCATACTCGCAATGCTCATGGTTTTCCCCTTTTATATTCCACTCTAGTTAAATCACAGTAGACTAAATTTCAAAATTGGGTCAGTCGATTTTTCAGATCTCGCCGGAGTTCGCCGATGTGATCGAAGGGGCTCGGGTGGGGATGGTGGTTTTGGGGGGCGGTGGTGGGGCCTCATCGAACGAAGAAAAATCGACGCGGGTGGGGGCGGGGGTGGGGGTGGGTGTGGCGGAGGAACACAGGCGGTGGGGCCGATGGTTCGGCCGGCGGCCCGTGCGGTGTTCTGTATGGGAAGCACAGTATGTTCCTTGTCAGGAAGGGGAGCAGGGACATCTGCAGTCTAACAGCTGATAGAGCTGGCCTGTATGTGATCGATAGGCTTTCAATTACTAGCGGCAATACAACACCGTAATTTCCAGCCAGTTCCACTTTCCCGATTTATATATCCTGGTTATGGTGTACCCCTGTTATGTACACTATGATCTGCCTCGTTGTTGTGTGCTCTTGTTATCATGGTTTGGCAATAAACTCTCTATACAGTATATTATGAACCTATCATCTGCCAGCTATCCTTACTTTTGGAGCCTATTTTTTTGTGTACTTGTGCCAGATTATATAAATGCACGCACCATATTACAGCACACATGAGCTCTCTCATCAGAATTCAGTGATAGCACACAAGTGTTTACAGGGGCGCCCCTATATTAGAATATCATCTGCATTACGTAGATAATCTCACAACTATTTATGTTTTAATGATTGTCAGATATCATACGCAATTACAGTGAATATCAGAATCCGTGCATCAGAAGAATATTGTGGAACACTGCAATGACTTACAAAATTGGCACCAAGGCATTGAGTGCCATTCTAGAAGCAATGAAACTCGTACGCTCCCCACCTGTTGATTCTTGTTCAGAATATCATCCTAATGACTATTCTAACCTCAAGGAGTCAAAGGCAGATGGCCTGTCCTGTTCACCCATCAAGGTGCCTATTCTAATTTGGCAAGGTTTTATTGATTGCGCATATCTTGCATATGTTGTCTTGCATTTCTTCTACTTTGTAGCACCGCCATCTGCTTAGTTTACTCATCATATATGTCGAGATGCCATGCCCATCCATTATCAATACATATTCCATCTGTCATCGTACCATGTTTTTCCACTCAAATGTTTACATTAGTGTAGAATATATCCAATGCCAATGTTTTTATCAATTGTTCGCTCCAAATTATCTGATCTGTATGAATGGTTACATTAGTGTAGAATATATCCAATGCCAATGTTTTTTAGCTCTGCATTGTTCTTGTAAGTACATGCTGTCCTTTATAAGTGTACTTATAATGACAGGTAGGTGTTCATGTACCATCACTCTGCAGCTTATTTTCCTTTGCCCTCCATTTTCTACACATCAGATCTATATTTACTCTTACCATAAGGTTGGTACTGAAGAAGTTTAGCTGTGCATTGCTCTTGGCTGTACCTTTTGCCTGTATCGCTGCACTTACATTTATAGCTACTTAGTTATGTAGCATCACTCTTCATCTTATCTTAAATATTCTCCATTTTTTCGTATATTATCACATCTATATTTACTCTTAACAAAATGTAGAATAAATGCAATGCTTTTGAAGAAGATTCTGTGGTAAACTTCTTGAATTGCCCCCCCCCCCCATCAGCATGGACAAGGCCTTTATAGAGCCTGTCTTCACCAATAATGTAAGTTTGTCCATCTCAAGCCTTCAAACTTTGTTATATATATTTGGTTAGGCATGACTGCAACAACTGTTTATTTTTGGTGTTTGCATCAAATTGCTTGTTTAAAGTTTATTATATGTAGTTCATAAACAAAAGTTCGTCCTTTCTCAATTTAAGTTTTTAGTTGTACAACCAAGTTCCTTCTTCATACCATGTAAATTAAACTATACAGAGCAAGTGATCTTCTTTTGCACTGCATGTATGCTTCTGTTCTTCATCTGTAATCTAGTGCTGTGGTGAACCTACCCACTACAGCACAATGTCATATTCTGCAATGTCTTAACTATGAACAATGTCATATCATTCTACTATTATTTAAACCGTCTCTTTACTTGCCAATCTGAAATGGTATAAATTGACAGCACACTAACCATTGATACTTATGAGTTCTTGATCTGTAATCTAGTGGTGTCGTGAAGCTGCCAACTCCTTCACAATGTCATTTCCTGTCATGTCTTGACCTGAACAATACCATATTGTGTTAATGCAAATTTGAACTGTCACTTTATTCGTCAGTAAGAAATGTGATGAATTGTCAGCACTGATACTTTTATGTGCAAAACATGTCATCTGTCTGCTTGTTTATCTTTTAGAGTGAGGAAGATATAAGTGTTGAACAAGCGCAGTCTCATCATCTTGCTCAACTGCTTGCGCTGCAGCTCCCCAGCAGGGCTAACCTTTCTTGAACTCTATTTAAGTGCTGTCGATTTTGTATATTATTTTGTCGGTGTGTTTATTTGCACTGGTGGCGATCTTTGATGCCCAGTGTATGTAATCTGCTGTCTGCTTGTGCTTTATTATCATAGTGGCGAACTTTGATGCCCAGTGGATGTAATATGCCGTAATTTCTTTATTGTATAGTATATGTTTTTTCTTATTCACGATGCTGCAGTTATTTTACTATATATATATCCTGTCTTCGCAGTAAACCAGCCAAACCGTAAAATTACGGTACATAATCGGGCCGTCATGCAATCACGATGTAGGTTGGGCCTGAAACGTGTTGATCAGCTCACGGGTCGGCAGCAGCCCGAAATGAACCCCGGCCCATGATTGTGCGAATCAAATCACGGGATTTTAACAGGCCGAAAAATTGTCTCGGTCCTTGTTTGGCCCAATCAGATATCGGTTGCGAGCAGGCCGGATGCAAACCGGGCCGTAGTTAGGCCCAACTATATGACGAGCTTTTAACACGATGAAATTAATATAGGGACGAAATGTTAAACGGGCCCTTAACAGGCCAAAACTAATATCATGCCGAATTACTAAGTGGGCCTTAAGCAAGTGGGCCCAAAAGCATGGTGTCCAGTTGACGGGCCAAATCTGATACGGGCCATAATTGAGCCCAAAGCCTCTTAAAGGGCCGGACCTGATCTCGGCCGTAATTTGGCCCAGAACGTGGTAGGCCTTTAACGGGCCGGATCTCATATGGGCCACTATTAGGCCCGGAGCGTGGCAGGCCATTAATGGACCGGATCAAATATGGGCCGGCATTTGGCCCAAAACATGGCAGGCAGTTAATGGGCCGGCCTACTAGGGTCCACAAAATCTTGTGGGCCTACAGCTGGGACGGCCCATTAATGTCGGCGAAATCTCGTTGGCCTTTAGCTGTGCCGGCCCATTATGACCCGCAAGAATCTTGTGGGCTTTACCTGGGCCGGCCCATTATGGCACCAAAAAAATCTTGTGGGCCTTTACCTGGGCTGGCCCATTATGGCCCTCAAAATCTTGTGGGCCTTTAGCTGGGCCAGCCCATTATGGTCCATAAAATCTCGTGGGCCTTTAGCTAGGCCGGCCCATTATGGTCCGCAAAAAAATCTTGTGGGCCTTCAGTTGGGCTGGCCCATTTAAACTTGATGGGCCGGTCCACGTGTCAACATATCATAGGCGCGTCTCGCCCATTGGATGAGTTGACATGTGTCTCCTCCAGCGAATGATGATTTTACACGTGGAAAATCCCCATTGGTCGGGGCTGTTAACAGGTTATCGGATCCAAAACCCGACCCGATAGCTTAACGGCGTTCCGTTACGGTGGATGCCACGTGTCGGTCACCCTTGACGAAAGCACTTCTGTGACGCGCGATTTATTGTCATGGAAGTGGACACTTCCGTGATGATAATTTTGGTAATGTCATGGAACACTTCTACGACAACACAGGTATGACTATCTTGATTCTGTCATAAATTTGTCATGGATGTACATGCATGACAAAAAAAACAACCTACTGTGACAAACACGTATCATCACGGAAGTTTATTTTTTTTGTAGTGAGTAGGAGACAGCGGCGATGGGTTGGCTTGATTCACGAACGAGGAGGTTGGTGGATCGAGGGGAGTAGGCTGTGGCTGCGAGTGGATCAGTGAAGATCCTGAGGAAGAAGAGGACTGGCGACGGCAGGTGATGGGATTATTCGGACAAACTCCCTAGAAGTTAGGGTTGGCCATTATATATATTGCAATGAGATTCCAGGCTATTTGGACCCTCCAATTTAGATCAAACGGTCGAGATAAATAGGTTGGGGAGTCCAAATAAGGAAACAGATATGCCTTGGGGATGTTGGGTGATGATTCGGACTCAACGGTCATGAGTGCCTGGTAGGGTTCGGGGAAGTTTTTTGGACGCGCGAGGGGTTCTGAGAACTGTGCGGAGAGGGGGTCCGACAAAAGGCCACGGAGGCAAGGGGGTTAGGAAGGGTTTTCGGAGCCTCCGATCACGACCGATGGATCTGATCGAGAGGAGGGATAGGTAGGACTAGGTGGGCTGGTTGTGACTGTGTAGGAGGCCGAGGGCTGCGGGAGAGAAGAGAGAGAGGCCGAACATCTATTTTCAGAGACCAAAAACGTCCGACATTTTGACTGACTATATTGTCGCTATAGTTATCCGTTGGGGCGTCAAATGGACTCTGAATGCAACGAAACTTGGCAGGCGGCCTACTGACAACAAAACGACACCGCGCGCCAACTTTCATCCCATTCCGAGAACATTTTTCCGACCACTTATAAAATACTATTACGGATGTGCCGTGGGCGCGTGCAAGTGTGTCTGGGCTCAGAACGGACAATGGAAACAATTGGGGACCCGCACGAATGCAAGTTTTGAAAACATGATGATGCAATGCACATGATGACATGGCAAGACGCAACACGCAAGCGAAAGACAAGGCAACAACAGCGAATAACTGGAAGACACCTGGCGCAACGGTCTCGGGGCGTCACACTGATAGCGCTGCAGATGCGCCTTCAAAGCATGGTGGACAATGATATCAAGCTTGTCGATGTAATCCAGGTGACGCTAGTTCGCCGGATTCTCCCGTTCCAAAGCCCAAGTCGCCCTTTATGTGAGTTCAATCTGAAGAAGCACCATACCCTGAAGAGGCTCTTCGAAACCACTCACGAAGACGCCTGGAGGTTGCTCTTCAAGGGCAGCGAGACAGCACCGTCCACAGACTCGGACCACCGGCATGACATCAACCACCTCGCCAATGAGGTATGTTATTTTTAATGCATCCTCTACTTGCTTGTTTCAAGGATGATATCTGAGCTTTTATTATCATTGCTTCTTCAGGAATGGATGGAGAGGGCGAAGCGGATCCAGTGTCCGGCTCCGCTGCCTGAAGAACCAGTCATCCTGCATCTAGCGAAGATGTTGGTACCGACGCCCTATAAGGTGTCAGAGAAGAAGGCCAAGGGGAAGGCCAAGGGGGTCCGGGGGGGGGGGGCCCGCCACAAGGGTGCTTCGGACATGATGTCCGAAGACAAGACCCGCTCCTCCGCCGCCGAAGACGACGATGATGAAGAGGAGGAGGAAAGCGACTCTCCCCTTGATGGGGGGAGAAAGAAGAGGGCGGCCTCCACAAATCTGGAGGCAGAGGCGTCCAAGAAGGGGAAAGGCCCTCTCATGGGTAGCTCTGCATGGGACGTCTACAACGGTCCAGAGCGACGCCCCCGGAACAAGCCCCTGGCCGCATCGTGAGTACTAAGAACTCATACACGTCCATTTATCCGGCCCTTCCACCTTATGGTATTTTATATGGTTTAATCATGTCATTGCAGTCCGGCCTAGGACAGCTCCCAGCGATCCTCATCAAGAGGCTTGTTGGACTCAAAGGAGATGGCCAGCGAGACACCTCCGGCCGCTTACTCTCCCAAGGCCAAGGGAGACGATGAGGTGCTGTCCCAAAGGACCTTCCCAGGCTAGGGAGAGGTTTGGGAGGCGGTCAAGGCAGCGCCGGAGGGCGACACCTCGGCCTCCGTACACATGGGGGAACAGGCCCCCATGGAGACTAACGATGGGGCCGTGCTCAATTCGGCCCCCATCCGAGAACGGACCTGGAGACTCATACAGCCCAGGAGTCCGACAAGCAGCCTCCTTCAAGGGAAGGAGGCGTGCCCGTCCTGCCGGCGACCTCTGTCCAACCAGAGGCGCTCGATAATCTATTGGAGGCGCTTCGAGGCGCTTCCATTATGGAATAACACCGTATCCTTATTGGTACGGTGATTGAGAAGGTTCAGTCCGTTAAGAGCTGACTGACCGAAGCCTGCAGGGGCCTGTTGACAGGTTTTGAGGAAAGCAGCATTTAACCGAGAAAATCCCAATATAGATAGTAGCCCTGAGACACCGTCCGGTGTTTGGGAAGAAAAGCCAGACAAAGGATCAATTAAATTTCGCAGGTAGCTAACCAAACTGTGTCTGATGTGAATAAGCAGGCGTCGCTATTGGCCACGACCTCTCACACTGCCGAAGTCTCCGGACTAAAGCAGAAACTGGAGCGGGCCAAATAGTAGCTCGGCCAAGCGAGGAAACAACTAGAAGACTAGCAAGGTATGTAGTGACTCGCTATGTATTCTGAAAAGAATAGATGATGTATACTGACTGTAGTGTTATGATATGTGTAGGGCTGACGACCGAGGTCGAGGCCCTGAAAAAGGCCCTGGCCAAAGCCGAGGGAAAAGCTGTCAAGGAGCAGGCTCCTCATAAAAAGCTTAAGGCCAGGCTGAACGAAGTCCAGCTAGAGCTCCAAGATGTTGTCAAGAAGTATGAGGCCTTGGAGGGAGATGTTTTGGCTTGAGAGGCCGAACTCTCACAGGCTCGCCAAAGCGCTTAAGCGGCCTGGGTTGAAGCCCAGGGTGCCCTCCAGGAGATCCAGGGGCCAAGAAGATCACAGCGGGTAATGCATTTAGTATGCAAAGCAAGCATGTGAGGAAGAAATATCTCCAGCTAACCCGGATTCAGAGTTCTCTAAGGGCATTTGCAGATCTGCCGTGTAGTGTGTCCGATGCCGCAGAGTTCTTCTAAGCCGAAGAAGGGAGCTCGGCAGAGAAGTTGTTCTGGTCACAGTATCTTTCGCCAGAGCATCCCGTGCCCTTCACCGATCAGCTAAAACAGCTGGTGGAGCTGCATAGGGTGGCCGAATTAGCCATGAAGGATCTGATAATCCAGCTGTGGTCAGCTGAAGCTATGCCCGACAGCTACTTCAGTCTCGTGAAGCAGCTGGTGAATGCCTGTCCTCGGCTAGACGTCGTCAAGCGATCGACCTGCATTGAGGGTGCGCGCATGGACTTTGCCCGCGTCAAGATATGGTGGGCGAAGCTGGACGCCATCAAGCTGACGACCGACGGGCCGCCAGAGGGCAAGGAGCACCGCACGCCTGAGCGGTATTTTGCAGATGTCCTGGAGGGGTCGTGCATTGTAGCAACGCAATGTGAGCAAGACACCATTTTCGAATGAATACAATCATGTTGTCTTTGCCCTGTATGATGAAACAAAATCGTTATGTTATATAATGTTTAGTTAAAAAAATTCTCCTCCTGTGCGGCTGTGTTAAGTGAAATTCGAGAGTTGGCCAGTCGTCGGCTTCTGCCCCCACGTAGGAAATAGGGGGGTGTTCGGGATGTAATCTAAACACTCTTGATCCAATTGTTTGGTCCTTGAAGGAGGTGTTTAGTGCGACGAACCAGGCAATCGGACTATGCGGCTTTAGCACTCTCACTTAGCCTTTGAGTTTGACAAATAGAAATATAGGCGCAGCCCCTAGTATCCAGACTGGGATGCTATAAATACTTGATCGGAAAAAATCTCTAAGGATTTAAGACCTTCGAAGAGCTGACCAGCTCTCGCCGCATCATGACAGTCAGTTTTCGGCTTTCCCTACTGAGGTGCTCATTTGGGTAAACCAGGGCACAATCGTAGTAGTTCTCCCTTTACTACCCTAGCCGATATAGCGGAACATAAGGTAGTAAGCAAAGGAGCTGGGCAACCCAACTATTGACCAAAGACATGATTTGGAGCCAATGCATATAGTGCTAAATTCGGGCTGCCGAACTGTACTGTGAAAGTGTTCGGACTTTTGTTGCCATGTTGTGGGGAGCTATGAAGCCCCTGGCAAATTGAAACGCACCAGAGTGTATGGGTGTTATCTAATAGAGTTACCAGAAAAAGAAAAGACAAAAAGGAATAAAAAGAAGAACAAGTTGTAAGCTAGATCCGTAAAAATTTGGGCCACAAACTGCTTCTATTATAATGTCATTGTTTCGTTAAAGTGCTTTTATACAAGTAGTGCGATAAGCAGAAGGCTATTTACTATGCCTTAACCAAGACAGAGCTACGTGTGGGTCCTGAAAATAGGCAGAGGGACCGTTAAAGATACCACCTAAAGATTCCCCAATACGTCTATGCTTCTTGTCGCCTTGGTATTTTTATCCTTCGAAAAGAATAGATCGTCAAGCTGCCAAAAAAGGCCTATAAAAAAAGAAAAAGGAAGTAGTGAAATTATGTGGATCCAGAGCGGTCGAGTCGTATTGCGGAACACAAGATGGTTATGCCTCGACCCGTGCCCATGGTATTTTTAGTGCATAATTATGTACGCATGGTATAGTTGCCGCCACTTGGTCGGGACTGGGATGGAGGCTAAATTGCTAGTCGAGCTCCTCACGAGCCGAGCTGTCCTTCTGTGGAATAGTTCAGACTCTCTTGACAGTGTCCAGGGGATCGGCCGCTGAATTGAGTTTCTTCCTAAAAAGGCCGCCCTGTACCTCTGCCGCTAAGGCAGCGGTGTGCTCCTCGGTGCGGAGGGAGCGTTCCGTGTTTCCATTGACTGTTATGACGTTGCGTGGTCCGGGCATCTTGAGCTTGAGATAAGCATAGTGTGGCACCGCATTGAATCTAGCAAATGCGATACGTCCAAGCAGTGCATGGTTGTCGCTGCGAAAGGGGACGATATCAAAGATTAACTCCTCGCTTTGGAAGTTGTTCGGAGATCTGAAGACAACCTCTAGTGTGATTGAGCCCGTGCAGCGGACCTCTACGCCCGGTATGACTCCTTCAAAGGTAGTCTTTGTGGGCTTGATCCACAATGGGTTAATGCCCATTTTGCGCATCGTAGCCTGATAGAGCAAATTGAGGCTGCTGCCACTGTCCATCAGGACTTACGTCAGGTGGAACCCATAAATTATTGGGTCCATGACCAGTGCGGCTGAACCGCCATGACAAATACTGGTCGGATGATCCCGGCGATCAAAGGTGATCGGGCATGATGACCATGGATTAAACTTTGGGGCGACCGACTCTATCACATAGACGTCCTTGAGCACGCGCTTGTGCTCCCTCTTAGGGATGTGGGTGGCGTATATCATGTTCACCATTTTGACCTGAGGGGGAAACTTCTTCTGTCCCCCTGTGTTCGGCGGCCGGGGCTCCTCGTCGTCGTCTTCGCCTTGCAATCCCTTATCCTTGTTTTCGGCATTTAACTTGCCGACTTATATTTAAAAACCCAACAATCTTTGTTGGTATGATTGGGTGGTTTGTGTGGGCTGCCATGAATCTGGCACGGATGATCAAGTATGCGCTCCAAGCTAGATGGGCCCGAATTGTTCTTTTTGAACGGCTTCTTCCGCTGACCGAACTTATAGCCACTGAATCCGGCATTGACCGTCGTATCCTCAGTGTTGTCATTGTTGTTTCGACGCTTGTATCTGTTGCGTCAAGACTTGTCATTACTATTTTTAGCTTCAGGGGTGCTGGCGTTGCTTGCATTGTTTTTGATATGGGCCAACCAACTATCCTCGCCCACACAAAAGCGGGTCATGAGTGCCGTAAGGGCCGCCATGGAATTTGGCTTCTCTTAGTTGAGGTGGGGGCGAGCCATTCGTCGCGGATGCTGTGTTTCAAGGCCGCTAGGGCTTCGGCATCCAGACAGTCGACGATCTAGTTCATTTTAGTTAAGAACCTAGTCCAGAATTTCCTGGCGGACTCTCCGGGCTGTTGGACTATATGGCATAAGTCATCAGCGTCCAGAGGTCAAACATATGTACCTTGGAAGTTATCAAGGAACGATTCTTCCAAGTCCTCCCAGCTGCCGATGGAATTTTCGGGCGGGCTGTTCAGCCAGTGCTGGGCTGGTCCTTTGAGTTTGAGGGGGAGGTATTTAATGGCATGGAGGTCATCACCGCGAGCCATATGAATATGGAGAATGAAGTCTTCGATCCATACCACAGGGTCTGTGGTTCCATCGTATGATTCTATATTCACGGGTTTGAACCTTTCTGGGAATTCATGTTCCATGACTTCGTCGGTGAAGCAATGAGGGTGTGCGGTGCCTCTACATTGGCCCATATCACAACATAGCTCTAATGGGGTCCGTCTGCGGCTTTCAGCCCGCACATGACTAGGTTTGTCACGTCTGAATAGATGGCCGTCGTCGTGTGTCGAGGCACATCCTTGCGATCCTTAGATCGATCTGCTATGACCTGCTTTATTGTTCAGGTCCTGTCAAAGGTCATATGTATGGCCATGAGCTGATTTACCCCTGCCTTTGCGATGAGGCATGGCAGGCTGGTATTCGGCTTGAGTTGCCGCTTTATCCCGACCATGTGGTGGTCGGTCAGCCACATTGCGCGATGGTGGTTTGTGTTCCGATGCCTCGTCATCGAACTGGGGTAGCAATTTGTGCTTCGGGTAGCTTTTGGCTGGGCACTTGAGGCTCGTCATCGAACATTAGTCCATTTATCATTGAGCAGATCTTGGTCAGCTTGAAGCTGCTGCTACTTCTTCTTCAGGCTCCTTGCAGTGGCTATTAGCTGGCGCTTGAAGTGCTCCTGCTCAAGAGGTTCCTCAGGCATGATGAAATCCTCAGTGCCGAGGCTCGCCTCATCCTCGGATAGCGGAAGATAAATACCGTGCTTTGAGTCTTCGTGTGTGGCCTGTTTACCAGGGCTATCCTGCCTATCCTCCCGTTCATCCTATTCAGTAGTTGTGTCAACGGGATCCTTGTTGTCTTCGGCACCTTCCGGAGTGTTATCTTCTCCTGTGCCGGCGTTGCTGTCTTTACTGCGGCATGACTTAGAGCGGCGCCGCTGACGCTGGCGCTTTGATTGTATATCAGAAGGTTTATCCTCAGCTCGATCTTCCTTGTCATCGCCGCTATTCTCATTTGGTGCATCCACCATGTATACATCATACGAGGAAGTGGCCGTCCAGCGTCCGGTGAACGACGGGTTCTGGGCCTCTTCTTCTCCGGCATCATCGTCCATACCATGGATGTCGTCAGTGTCGTAATCAAGCATGTCAGTTAAGTCTTCGATAGTGGCTATGAAGTGAGCGGTGGGTGGGAAGTGAAATTCCCCATCATCAGCCTCCGGTTCGAGCTGGACATAATTCGGTTGTGAGCCTCCCGCAAAAGATAGTGCCCTTAACGAGTTTAGCACGTTGCCTAGAGGCGAGTGCCGAAAGATGTCCACAGTGCTGAATTCGGCGATCGATGACCGATCATGTTCGGCACGCGCGGACGCACATAGTTCGAAACTTATAACTGGAAACGAGTCCGTAGCTCTGGTGACACAGATGTTACTTGAAGTTAAGTCTGTGTGCGGCTCCAATGCCGTGGGGTCTACGGCTTCTGTGGCGGGGTGGAACTTCCTGTCCTTGGATGGCGCGACCTGCTCCGGATCTAAGGCCAGAGTGGTTTCAGGTGCAATTTCCTGGGTATGGCCTGATGACAGATCTAAGTTGTGTTCATCGTGGTGGCTGGGAGCGGCTGCCGTGGTCTCGAATCCGTTGAATATCAAGTCTCCATGGATATCCGCGACGTAGTTTAAGCTTCCAAATATGACCTGGTGGCCAGGGGCGTAGCTTTCGATCTGCTCCAGATGGCCAAGCGAGTTGGCCCGTAGTGCGAAGCCGCCAAACACGAAGATCTGTCCGGGGAGGAAGACTTCTCCTATGACAACATCGTTGTTGATGATTGAAGGATCCATCAAACATTTTGAGGATGGCACAGTGGAATTCTCAATGAAAGCACCAATGTCGGTGTCAAAACCGGTGGATCTCGGGTAGGGGGTCCTGAACACAGATGGTAACAGGAGACGGGGGACACAATGTTTACCCAGGTTCGGGCCCTCTCTATGGAGCTAATACCCTACTTCCTGCTTGATTGATCTTGATTAATATGAGTATTACAAGAGTTGATCTACCACGACATCGTAATGGCTAAACCCTAAAAGTCTAGTCAAGCGATGATTATTCGGGGGTCTATCTACTGACCTAGCCCTACGGTTTATATAGACACAGGAGGGATCTAGGGTTACACAATGACGGTTACAGAGAAAGAAATCTTCATATTTGATCGCTAAGATTGCCTTCCACGCCAAGGAGAGTCCTATCCGGACACGGGTAGAGTGTTCGGTCTTCGTATCTTCACGGCCCAATAGTCCGGCCCATATCCAATAGGTCGGACGCCCGAGGACTCCTTAGTCCAGGACTCCCTCACCCCTATTCCCAGAACACCGATAGTAGCCCCCGGGCCCAAGGCGCACTCGGACTTGGCTTTGAGGCGAAGCCGAAGGGCATGCGCGGAGTGTCGCGGGCCCCAATAGCCCGCGGCCCCGCTTGACGCGTGGTGATTGATTGGACGTGGGCGTCTCCGCTTCCCCACGCCACCTCAGCAACTGCCCGACTTGACTAGTCCTTGCTCCATGCAAAAAAGATCATTATTACCTTAGATCGTGGAGGCCGGCGGTTGGCCTCCCCTTGGCTATAAATGGGAAGAGGGGGGCGGAGCCCCTGTCACCCATCTCTTCCTTTGCTTCTCCCGCTCCTTCTTCTTCCTTGCTTCACTGCCGACAGCCACGCCCATGGCGCCTGCGAAGAGGCTTTCGGGTGTAGAGAAGGGGAAGGCTCGCCAGGAGGGGCCTGGCTTACGACCGCCCAAGAGGGGGTGCGGTCATCCCCGCAAGCACACCATGATCCCCGTCACGGCCCCTCGCGGTCGCGGTGGCCCTCTTCGCGTGGTGGTCGCCCGAGTCATGGAAGCCCTCTCGATGAAGGGAGGTGCACCATGGTCGCGCGGCCGCCCAGGCCGTACTTCCACTTTGTGGAAGTGCTGTCGGAGTTCGTCGTGTGGTCAGAGAAATCGGCCGGTACTTGGCTTCAGCAACCGCGCTTCTTTGCCGGCAAGCTGCCAACCACTGGTCCAGGCGGTCTCTGGCTGTAGGCGGATGGCTGCTGCAGCAAGGCTTCGTGGGTCGCGGTCGAGGTCTCCGCCGCAGGCAATGCAGCCCTGGCCCGCAGCTGGCAGAGGTTTGCCCGTGCGCGCAGCCTGGGCCGGCGGTTCTCCCTCCACTTCAAGTATGATGGCAACGCGACCCTCTATGTGAGGGTGTTCGGGGAAGATGGCCGCCGCGTCGGGTGTTGCCCCGAGGACAACAACGCCGGTGAGGTGCTCCGCCTCGGCGATGGCCGCGATGAGAGTGAAGGTGGGCTCGCCCTCGGCGCCGGCCATGGCTCGTCCAGCTACGACGACTCTTGTTCTAGCGGCAGCTCTAGCAGCAGCGACTATGACCAACTGCCACGCCCGCTTCGAAGGTGGCAGCGGGTCGTCTCGCCGTGCTTCTGTGAAGCGTGAGGAGGGGTCTGGCTCAGCTCAGGAGAGTGCCACGGGCCCATCCTCGCGACCTGCCGCGGGAGCACATTCCACTTTTGTTTCGTTCTTCCTTTCCTTCCTGCATTAAGAGAGAGACAAGTATGGGGCCCCGCTTGTTCATGCAACAACTATGATTTCTAAGTGGCTATGCTATGTTTTCATTCTTGTGTCGTGTTGCAGTGTCAACGTTCTATGTGTGCGCGTAGGAATAACTTAGCTTGATGCGCCTGAAGTAGTTTCTGCCTCGCGAGGCGCCCGTTCCCCAATGCCTGGCGAGGCCTCCTGTGCTCAGAAGGCGTCTGGGAATTGCAAGAATTCACTAGGAAATTCTTATCCTTCCGAATCCTGGGCGGAGGCATTGCCGGCCATAATTCAGTGCTTCGCATCATGGTACCTTGGGGGCACGGATTGAGAGGGGTGCGCCGGCTTGCGAACTCGAGCGAGGCTGCCTTGCGAAAAACAGGAAAACGAGAACGCCCATGAGGGCACCTGTCCAGCCCCCTCGCGAGGCATGCGAGGGAGAGTACGGGTCAAAAAATAAGGAATCGAGAGCAGAAAAGGAGGCAAAAAGGCAGTGGAACCGGGCCAGCAAGGAACACTAGAAAGCTAATTCTCACTAAAAAGGGGCAAGCCAACTGCAGAAAGCAAATGAAAAGCCGCGTCCGGCACCTGGTCTAGTCTTCTTGTCTTCTCACCAGCGCGGAGCTAAGTGCTGCCACTAAGACATGGGAGGGAGCCCTCGAGGCCCGAGGGCGGCACTCCTGAGACTCCGGGGCGTGTACAGCCCCACTCATTATTACGTGAGAGTGTCACGAGCTGAGATCTTCACAGACACTGGGCCTTGCTTCACAGGTGCCGGGCCTTGCTTCGTAGGTTGAACTTCCGGAGGTGCTGGATGTTCCAGGCGTTCTAGATGGGGATCCCGTCCTGCGTCTCCAGGCGCGCGGTGCTAGGCCTGGAGACATGGGCGATCCAAAACGGGCCCTCCCACATGGGCGACAGCTTGTGCAGCCCTTCCCTGGAGAGCACCCGCCTCAGGATGAGATCACCTACCTCGAGCGTCCTGGAGCGGACGCTGCAGCAGTGGTACCGCCGCAGCGCCTGCTGGTACCTCGTAGCTCGAAGCAAGGCTTCACGGTGGTGTTCCTCCCCCAGCACGAGGTCCATCCCCCGCATGGCATCCTACTGCATTTCATCAAATGCCAGGACCCGCGTGGAGTGATTCCTAACCTCATGTAGGAGAACCGCTTCTGCTTCGTAGACGAGGAAGAACGAGGTCTTGCCTATCGGCCTGGTAGCGGTGGCGCTGATGGACCAACACAGACTGGAGCTCGTCATGCCAGCCCCTGCCGCAGGCCTCGAGCTTCTTCTTGAAGGTCCTAGTCTTGAGACCCCTCAGGACTTCTGCGTTGGCGCGTTCGGCCTGGCCATTGTTCCTAGGGTGCGCCACTGAGGCGTAGCAGATCTGCGTTCCAAGGATAGCACAATATGTTTTGAAGAGATTGCTAGTGAACTATGAGCCGTTGTCGGTGATGATGCGATTAGGGACCCCAAATCGGCTTACGAGGCCCTTGATGAACTTGACTGCTGACCCAGCTGGGATGGTGCGCACGGCTTCCACTTCCGCCCACTTGGTGAATTTGTCGATGGCGACGTAGAGGTAGCGGTAACCTCTAGGCGTTTGAAGGAATGGGCCCAGGATATCCACCCCCCAGACCGCGAACAGCCATGAGAGCGGGATAGTCTGTAGGTCCTGGGCCAACTGGTGGATTTTCTTGGCGTGAAATTGGCAGGCCTCGCAGGATTTCACCAGCTTGGCTGCGTCGTGGAGTGCCATGGGCCAGTAGAAACCGCTACGGAAGGCCTTGCCGACTAGGGTGCGTGACAATGAGTGGTGCCCGCAGTCTCTGCATGTATGTCAGCTAGCAGCTCATTCCCCTATTCCCTAGAAATGCATTGTAGAGAAACATCATTTGGCCGCTTCCTGTATAGCTCATCGTCCTAAATGCAGTACGCCGTAGCCTGCCGGGTCACACGCTCCGCGTCTTCCTCCTTCTCCGACAACGTACCTTGCGTCAGGTATGCCCCGAACTCCTCGATACAGCACCCCTCCTGAGGCTCGAGCGCTACGAGGAGGAGCGCTATGAGGAGGCGCGCTCCTGAGGCTGGTGGCTGGGGGAGTTCCTCCTGAGGTGGCGTCGACTCCGCGGGTAGAGGTGTTGCCGACGGCTTGAAGAGACGCTCCTCGAAGACGCCAGGCTCTTGGGGTAGCCGCTTGGATGCTCTTTTGGTGATGTCGTCGACCTCTTTGTTGGTGCCACGAGGCACATGCTGTAGCTCCAGGCCAAGGAACCGCTTCTCCATTTTGCGTACCTCCACGAGGTATGCCTCCATGTGCTCATCCTTTGGCTCATACACCTTGTTGGAGAAGTTGACGAGGAGCTGTGAGTGTCCCTTGATAGTGAGGCATTTCACCCCCAGGGCCACAGCAGCCTTGAGGCCGGCGATGAGACCCTCGTACTCTGTGATGTTGTTGGAGACCTTCTCGCCCCGCTGGAGGCAGAGCTACACGGTGTAGTAAAGTTTGTCCTGAGTGGGCGAGATGAGCACGGCTCCAGCCCCCGTGCCCTGGCGTGCGAACACGCCATCGAAGTACATGACCCATCCATCCGGCGCTTCACTCCCTGGCGAGAGGGATCGGTTCTCGCCTGCTTTGAGCTCCGGGGTGTTGGTCCATTCTACCACAAAGTTGGCGAGTGCAGCCCCCTTGATGACCCTGGTTGTGCTGAACTCCAGGTCAAACGCTTCCCGCAGCATTGGGGCTTCTATGCACTCTGTCCAACAGGTAAGCTAAGATGACCTTGATGGGGTGACCCTGGAAGTAGTGGCACAGCTTGCGCGAGGCCACCAGGAGCACGAGCAAGAGCTTCTGAGGCATGGGGTATCGTGCTCTCGCATCTCGTAGCACTGTGCTGACGAAGTCACTGGGTGCTTGACGAGGGCGGGAGAGATGACGGGGTTTTTGGCTCCCGGGGGCTGAGGCATTTCCTGTGGGTCCCCAGCTTCAGGGGCTCGATGACCAGCCGGGGTAGCCGTTGTCCCAAGAGCATTGCCTTGGTGTTGTGCTACCTCATCTGGCTTGGCGGCTCCATTTGGCGGGCCCTTGAACTGGGACTCCTCTTTGAGGGCCACCAGCGCCGCGCTGGCGGAGTGGGGTGTGGCAGACATGTAGAGTACCAAGGGCTCGAGAGGACGAGGCGCCACCATCACCGGCGGGCTGGTTAAGTATCTCTTGAGATCTTGAAATGCCAGGTTGGCCTTGAGGGTCCACTAGAACGGACCCTTCTTCTTCATCAGCTTGAAGAATGGCAAGGCGCGCTCCCCCAACTTGGAGATGAAGCGGCCCAGTGAAGTCACGCAGCCTGCAAGCTTCTGCATCTCATTGAGGTTGTGTGGTGGGATCATGTTTTTGATTTCCTCGACCTTCTCCAGGTTGGCCTCGATGCCCCTGTGGGACACGATGAAGCCCAGCAGCTTGTCGGAAGGAACACCAAACACGCACTTCTCCGGGTTGAGCCGCAAGTCCACTTGGTGCAGGATTGCGAAGGTTTCCTCCAGGCCCTGAATCAAAGTTCTTGCCTCCCGAGACTTCACCACAATGTCATCGATGTAGGCCTCAATGTTTCTTCCGAGTTGCCGCCCCAAGGCGATGTGCATCAGCCCCTGGAAGGTCGCTCCTGCATTGCGTAGTCCGAATGGCATGCATGTGTAGTAGTATACCCCGCATGGGGTCAAGAAAGCCGTTTTTTCCACATCTTCCGCCGCCATCTTGATCTGGTGGTAGCCTGAGAACGCCTCCAGGAAACATAGTAGATCACACTCGGCGGTGGAGTCGACAATCTGGTCGATGCGCAGCAGCGGGTATGGGTCTTGAGGGCAAGCCTTGTTGAGGTTGGTGAAGTCGACGCACATGCGCTTCTTTCCTCCTTTCTTCGGTACGACGACCAGGTTTGCCATCCACGACTGGGTACCGGACTTCGCGGATGACACATGCCACCTCTAGCTTGCGAGTTTCCTGAACGATGAAATACTTCTTCTCTGTGGAATGCCGCCTCACCCTCTGCTTCATAGGGCGCACGTTGGGGCATACCCTCAGATGATGCTCAATCACTCCTCTCGGGACCCCAACCAGCTGCTTGGGCTCCCAGTCGAATACTTCCTTGTTCGCCCACAAGAAGTCCACTAACTCCCTTTCTTGATCTGGGACGATGTCGGCGCCTATAGTAAAGGTGGCGCCAGAGGCTCCATCATCGTTGAATGGTATCTGCTTCGTCTTGGCTTGACCTTGAGTGAATAGCTACTTCTTCTTGGTCGGCGCAGCCCGTTGGTCCTGGGCATGGCCTTGTCGGTCGGGAAAGCTGCCACTGTGGCCCTGAAGGAGAGTTTGAGGGCCGCTAAGGCTTCCTTGGTGTCTCTGGCCATGGTGAGGACGCCCTTTCTTCCTGGCATCTTCATGAGGTTGTAGGCGGGATGAGTAGCCGCCATGAATTGGGCCAGCACCGGGTACCCGAGGATGGCGTTGTACGGTAAGTCGTTGCGGGTGATGTCGAAGTCGATTAGCTCAGTGCGGTAGTTGTCGCGTGTGCCGAAGGTCACAGGGAGACGGATCTGCCCCAGGGGGTTGGAGGGGCTGCTGCCGACTCCACAGAAAAGCTTGCTGGGGCGGAGCCGCTCAAGCGATACATGAAGGAGGCTGAAAGCCTCCATGGAGAGCATGAGTCCGACGACACCATTGATGAGGGTCTTGTTAATGGCTATGCTGCAGATGGTTGGTGTGCAAAGCATCGGAAGCATGCTCGTGCCGACGGTGGTGACTGGGTGATCCCTCGAGTCGAAGGTCAGGTCGGCCTTGGGCGCCACCCAACCCGGGGGAGCACCCTCCCGCATGGAGGCGGCGCCAATTTGGCAAAAGAACGGCTTGGCGTGACTGTCCGAGGGCGGCGCCTGTGAGCCACCAAGGAGAGCTGCGACGATGGGGGGTGCTGGTCCCTCGAAGCGCGCAATGAAGAGGTCATGCAGGTCCTCCCAGGAGGCTACAGAAGATTTCGGCAGATGGAGGAGCCAGGCGCGTGGCATACCAACGAGGGCCATTGGGAGCCAGTTGGCCATGACTTTATCATCACCCCCGGCCTCCAGGACGGCCTCCTTGTATGCCAGCAGGAAGGCCACCGGATCCACCGCACCCTCGTAACGGGGCGGCATCTCTGGGTTGAACTTGTGCGGCCACCGCACCCGCCGCAAGGCAGGGGTGAAGGCCCGGAGCCCCACGACGCTATGAAGGGCGCCCGTCGATCTAGTCGGAGAAGCGGCGGCATCCCTGAGAGCTGGTTGGAGTGGCGAGGCCGTCAGGGGAAAGCTTCGGTGCACCCCTACCTGGCGCGCCAAATGTCGGATTTCGGGTTCTGGCAAAACCCTTGAGGTTCGAACACTGGGGTGTTCACGAAGATCTCTCCCCCTCTCTAGATCGCACACATCATGATCTCACGGCCTATCTCGACGAACCCAAAGAACAAGAGACACAAGAGTTTATATTGGTTCGGACCACCGTTGTGGTGTAATACCCTACTCCAGTGTGGTGTGGTGGATTGCCTCTTAGGCTGAGGATGAACAGTTACAAGGGAAGAACAGCCTCCTGAAGAGAGGTGCTCTTGTGCTTGGTGAGTGTGGTGGCTTTGGTAAATTGAATCCGGTCCAAGATGAGATCCCTCCCTACGGTGGTGGCTAGTCCTACATATGGAGGACCGGGTCCTCTTGCCAAATTTTAGGCGGGAAGGGATCCCAGAATGGCTAATTTGAAGGGGGGCCACTAGTACAAGCTATCCTCACAAAAGATGGTCTTTGCCTGCCAAAGGCTCTGGTGGTGACGCCGTCTTGGGCTCCACGGTGACCTCCGTCCTGCTGTCCTGCTAGTCTTGGTCTCGTTGCACCGATATGGAAACCCTTGCCTGATGCCTCAGGACTCCTCGCCTGTGCTTGCCTCTTTAGCACCAAAGAGGAAATGAGGACACTTCGCGTGCTGGCGCCCGCCTAGCTCCAGTCGTCATAGCTTGCGTCATACAAACCTCGCGAGGTGTCCCTTGACTTGATCTCTCCGCCACTGAGGTGGTCTTACATTGTCCGCTTCGCGAGGCTTAGCCCTCGCGAGGGTCTTGAGTGTTTGCTAGTAAAGATGGGCCGTACAGGGCCGCTGATGGAGCCACACTATGGGCCGCATGTAGGCAAGTCTGGGGACCCCCGTTCCCAGAACACTGACAAGGGCAGCCCAGCAATAGCTTCACAATCAAGACGCATGTGTGGAAAGATTCGCTCTTGATTGTATAGAATACAGGAGTAATAACTGCGCTACTGATAGCTCCAAAATCGATCGGAAGAGGTCTTTGGCTTAGAATATTTCCTGGCGCTGTCGAAGAAGATGTTGTGAGCTCTGAAGCTGTTGACGTTGAGCGATCCTGGCGAAGTTGCAGCACCTGGAAGCCTTGACAGTCTTGGCTGTGGCTTCTGAACCTGAGGCTTCTGCTCCACATGGTAGTCATACTGTGGTCCTGGAGAAGTGGGAGGAACTAGGATAGGCCATTTCACTATGACCATTTTTTCATGATCAAAGGCCTGTTCAATGGTGTGAGGCCTAGGAGGTGGAATAGTGGCTTCAACATTTATATTTGCTTCAGGTTGCACATGAGCTTCAGGCACTACATTTGCTTCAGGGTCCACATTGTCTTCAGCCATGACAGTGTCATTGGCTTCAACATTGTTGTTTGTGGCAGCCTCAGTGTTTTCAACCTCCGTTTTCTGTATAACAGGAGGGTCGAGCACAATGACATTCTCCTCGAGAATGACTGGTTCTATAGTAGGGGGTGTGGCAACTCTTCCCTCTTCTCTTTCTCCTTGATCTTCATTGGCTAATGCAACCGGAATGTCTTCAACAGCTTTGGCTTCAGACTAGGAGACATTCATAGTAGGGGTGGCTTCAGGAAACACTTGACGTGCTACTAAGCTTTGGTGCACTTCCCCTTCTGGAATGCCCGACATGGTGACCAGTGGCCTGGGGCCTTTGCGAAGCCTCTGGAATGCGGGCGACGCCTATGGTGATGGTGAGGTCAGGACCATGTAGTTATCGTCGTCAAAGAACGGAGCGGTGACTTGAGCTGGTGGATTTTTGGGTGTCTCTTCATAGATGGGGGTGTCTTGCTGAGGGCGATCAGCCCATGAGTTATCCTGAGCAATTGGCGTCAAGGGACGACCAATGCTGATGAGTTCGCTGTTCATAAGAACAAGCGATGATACTGATTGGTGCTCGATCTGAGGAAGGACTTCATCATCTTCAACATTGTCATCATGACCAATGTATTCAACTGTGATGGGGTCGACAGCTGGAACTTCTTCATCCTCAGGAGCCTCTATGGAAGCGGGCTCGTGAATCACAAGACGGCGCTCTTGGTTGGTGGAAGCTGGACGGGCAACATAAATGGGCTCAACCACAAGGGGCTCAGTGGCCGCAACATGCTCTTTCTTTGAAGACTTTGTCTTTGATTTCTTCTTGGAAGGAGCCTCATCGGAGGTGTTCTTGTGCTTGCGCTTCCTGGCATCAGCTTCAGCTGCCCTTGTCTTCTTCTGTTCTGAAGCTACTGAGGGGACCTTGGGCTTCGAGCCTGTCATGCTGGCAGGGAAAAATGCGAGGTTCTTACTGCCTTGGTGCTTCAGTTCGGGCCACAACAAACTTCTTTGTTGGCTTGGCAGCCATTCTTGGGTCGATGCCAGGATGCCCAAGAACTTTGCGCTTTTCGACTTCATTACATGCTTGAACGCACTTCTCTGCAAAGTACTTCATGCGCTCTCTTGAACCTTTAGCTTCTTCCCTCTTCTTGTGAAACTCTGCCTTGAGATCATGCAACATCTTCTTGAAGATCCCAACATCTGCCACGCTGAGCTTGGCCATGTTCTTCCCGAAGTGAGCCTTCTCATAATCAATTTTGTTCTTGAGCTCGACAATCTTCTGAGACACAGCCAGCTCATTGGCAATAGCTCCGTGAAATGTGACGTTGATGTCCACCGGTAGCTGAAGATCATCAATACTGATGATCTGATCATCGAACCACTCGTCGATGAAGTTGTTCAGGATATCAACATCAAAGAGGGGCAGATCGTTGAATATCTCCGCCTCTTGCTTGCTCTTGATCAACATCTCAAGGGCATCATCACCAAGATCTTCATTGCTGGACATATTAATGGTGTCATCCTCATTGCGCAAAATGAGAGCAGGAGTTCGTTTAGGCCCAGAAATCTTCTTGGGCTTCTTGACTTTCTTTGTCTTCTTGGCCTTCTTGGAGACACGAGACAAATCTTCAGATTGCACACTAGGTTCAGGAGGTGCAGTGGCCAATGGCTTCACACGTGAAGCTTTTGGTGAGGCAGAGGGCCTTGAAGCCTTTGTCTTCTTAGTCTTCTGCTTCGGTGGTGCTGGCGCATCTTCAGAATCTGCGTCATCAGCAGATTGATCCACGGTAGCCCTCTGAGCAGTGATATGTGAGAGAAGGCCATCAAAGTTGGCGAAGGGGCCAATGACATTGGGATTGGCATCGCGTGTGCCATCAGCCCTTGGATCACATGGACCAGGGTTGAAGTTGAGGCCCAACTCCTTCTTGTTCTTGGTGGCTGACTCCTTTGCAAACTGATAATTGTGCTGAACAATTGTCTTCACGACACCATAACAAGGATGATGGGTCGGCATTCTCTGGCTTCGGTCCTTGGACCATGCATGGGAAGATCCTTGAGCAATGGCTTCAGACTCGGACTTGGGCTGCATATTTCTGTATAGAATATCTCCCCATGGGCGCTTGATGGCATTCTTTTTAGCATATTTCAGCAGTCACAAATCTGTACATGAACCATTGTTCCGTCCAATATCTTCGAATCCATTGGATTCGGGTCTTGCGCTGGTTGTAGCTTTCCTCGGGATTTGACTTGTACAACTCAAAAAGATCTGGAGGTAAATCCTTGGCTGTGTTGCCTCTGTGCTGCCTGCCACCTTTCCTGGTAGATTTCTCTGTTACCATTATATTAAGACTAAAAGGCTTCAAGACAGTGAATGTTTTCCTTTTGCTGGTCAAACAAGAGTTGGCTTTAGGGGAGTGTATGTGTTGATGTAAGAACTCTGCAAATGAATGCAGACTATGAGAACCAAGGGATTCTCCCACGGACATGTACCTGTGACAGCATTAAGGTGCGCGGGAAGGGGAAGAGGTCATATGCATTCTTAGAAGATTTTCAAGAAAAAATGGTTTGAATACATTGACCTCATAGAGCGAAGAAATTCACTTATTTGAAGAGAGTCGGTTCTAGATTTGTATGAATCCATGAATAAGTACAAGTGAGGAATCTAACTAGTTATGAAGCATAAGTAAATATACTTGGCATGATATGAGATCTAGATAAGGATGGATCCATATTTGGAAGTGATGAAACCACTTTTGGTTGAAGTGGATGGATCTAACGGATGTAAAAGGCAGTAAAAAGTAAGATTTAATTACCATGGACGAACTGCAAGAGGAGGTAGAGTTGGAGGCCGAGCAGTTCAATCTTCCGTTCCCTAACTTGATAACTGAAGACACCTATGGCGACGACGGAGAGGACGAGGTCCGCGGCTGGCATGAGGACGGCGTCGAAGAAGTTGCGGCAGCTAAGCGCTTTGTCTCCAGCATCGACACAAGCTACCGGAGGCGCTAGGGTTTGTGCGAGGTGGCGAGGTGGAAGGAAAGATAATGACCGTGGTGATTGTGTATTTATAGGGATAGGGACAGCACAACGTAATTACGCAGGTGCTCCTGGCGGTTCACATCTGAAGGACACGTGGCTTGCATGCAACCATTGGGAGTTGATCCATGTTCCCACGCATGCTTGGATCGTCGGGTGGTCGTTCCAGCTTCTCCGCTATTCAGGCGAAAGGATTTTGTCTCTATGTCTTCTGTTGACAAGGACTCAGAGAAGACAATCGACATGTTTCAATAGAATGCATATGATTTGGACAGATAGAGTTTGAGACAAAAGCACAGAGGGGGTTATGTTCTGATCACATTCACTTAGATCAATAAAGATTCATGTATGAAGACATAACTATCAGTGAATGCGAAGATAAACCTCGAAATCAAATCAATGTTGAAGACAAACCAAATGCGAAGACTATGCAACCATAACGCCAAAATAAACACTCCGATAAGAATTTGGTGGTGGCGTTACCCATCGTATAGGAAGTATTAGACCCAGACACGGCGCATAGTTATCATGGTGCTCCAAAGTCAAATTCTGTGTTAACATATTCACACTTAGAGTGTATGTCTTCATTGATTGAAGATATGCGATACTTTGTGTGTTAAACATCTAAGTCATCAACATGCATAAGCGTTAGGATGTGTGTCCAATTACACGACATTTGAGGATTCTAAGATATTTAGCTCACACCGCAACTTGCAAATCCTTTTCTCATCCAAGGGCTTTGTGAAGATATCTGCCAATTGCTCTTCAGTGTTGACGTGAATGATATTAGTATCTTCCTTCATGACATGATCTCTGAGAAAGTGATGATGGATCTGAATGTGCTTTGTCTTCGAGTGCTAAACTGGGTTGTTGGCAATCTTGATGGCGCTTTCATTGTCGCGGTAGAGAGGCACATGCTTCAGGTGGATGCCATAGTCCTTGAGAGTTTGCTTCATCCATAGAAGCTGAGCGCAGCAAGATCCAGCAGCAATGTATTCAGATTCGGCAGTGGAGAGGGATACATAGTTCTGCTTCTTTGAAGACCAACAGACAAGAGATCGTCCAAGAAAGTGACATGTGCCTGATGTGGACTTGCGATCAACCTTGTCACAAGCATAATCAGCATCTGAGAATCCAACTAGATCAAACTCTGAGCCCTTTGGATACCATAATCCTAGCGTTGGGGTGTAAGCCAAATATCAAAGAATTCGCTTCACAGCTAAGTGATGCGACTCCTTTGGTGCCGCTTGGAATCGGGCACACATGCAAACGCTAAGCATTATATCTAGCCTAGATGCACGTAAATAGAGTAAAGAACCAATCATCGAGCGGTATACCTTTTGATCGAACTCTTTAACATTGTCATCGGGGCCCAGATGACTTTTTGTTGTCATTGGCATCATGTATCCTTTGCGGTCTTGCATTCCAAACTTCTTCAGGCAATCTTTGAGGTATTTTTCTTGCGATATGAAGATGTCGTTGCTCTGCTGACGGATTTGAAGACCGAGGAAGAATTTCAGCTCACCCATCATGGAATCTGATATTGCTCTTCCATCATGTGTCCAAATTCGTCATTGTATTTCTTGTCCGTGCAACCGAAGATAATGTCATCCACATAGATTTGGCATACAAAAAATTCTCCATCATATGTCTTCATGAAGAGTGCACTACTAGGAAAAGGGCTATAGATAATATGGACACTAATGGAGCACCATGTATGTGGTGTGCCATTGCTATATAGCAATGGCGCACCACATACAGGTGCGCCATTAGTAATATATTACTAATGGCGCACCTGGTGTGTGGTGCGCCATTAGTAGTTTTGAAAAAAATTGTTACTAATGGCGCACCATGGGACAATGCACCATTACTAGTTGACATAGTAATGGCGCACCGCACCCACCGTGCCATTAGTAAAAAAATACTAATGGCGTGCTACTAGTGGTGCACCTGTAGTGCGCCATTAGTAGGCAAAACAGGTGCGCCACTAGTAGGCCTTTTCCTAGTAGTGGTGTGGGATCCAGGGAACTAGGTTTGAAGCCTTTGCTCTTCAGGAAGTCTTCGAGTGTGTCATACCAACCATGAGGGGCTTGTTTGAGGCCATACAGTTCCTTGTTGGGCTTGTATACCTTGTCAGGACGCCGTGGGTCTTCAAAACCAGGTGGTTGTGCAACATACACTTCTTCTTCAATTTTTCCATTCAAGAAAGTACTCTTCACATCCATTTGGTACAGAAAGATGTCATTATGGTTGGCATAGGCCAGCAGTATGCGAATGGCTTCAAGCCTAGCCACAGGAGCAAAGTTTTCATCAAAGTCAATTCCTTCTACTTGAGTGTAACCTTGAGCAACGAGACGAGCCTTGTTTCTGACAACTTGACCATGCTCATCTTGTTTGCTGCGGTAGATCCATTTGGTGCCAATGATATTGTGCTTTCAAGACTCTGTAGGAGTGCGAATCCTTTCCATAGCCAAGGATAAAACCTTCATGTCCTTTCGGTGCAAATTTGGAAGTGTGATGTGGACCCTTGATCCAGCACCTAGCACCAAATACTCTAAAGGAACTGATGTTTGGATTCTTGCCAGTTAGTAGCTCATATGATGTCTTCTTTAGAAGCTTGTGAATATAAACAAGCTTGATGACTTGACATGTAGTGTCAATGGCTTCAGGACAAAACTTCCTTGGTGTCTTGTACTCATCAAGCATCGTCCGTGCCATCTCAATGAGGGTTCTGTTCTTGCGCTCCACGATGCCATTCTGCTGTGGTGTGTATGGAGCTAAGAACTCATGGGTGATGCCCAATGTATTAAGGTAGGTGTCGAGGCCCGTGTTCTCGAACTCTATGCCGTTGTCACTTTTGACGTGCTTGATCTTGATGCCATAGTTCGTCATGGCACGATTGGCGAATCGGCGGAAGACACCCTACACTTTAGTCTTATAGAAAATTATATGCACCTATGTATATCTTGAGTAATCATCAACAATGATGAAGCCATAGAGGCAAGCAGTGGTAGTGAGAGTAGAGTAGTGAGTAGGGCCAAATAAGTCCATGTGAAGCAACTTGAAGGGATGGGAAGTCCTCATGATTGTCTTCGAGGGATGCTTGGCCCTAGTGATCTTTCCAGCTTCACAGGTACCACATAGATGATCCTTCTTGAACTTGACGCCCTTGATGCCTACGACATGCTTCTTCTTCGCGAGAGTGTACAATTTCTTCATGCCAGCATGCCCTAGCCTCCGATGCCAGAGCCAGCACTCTGAAGCTTTAGCTAGAAGACATATGGCCAACTATGGTCCTACTGAGAAATCTACCATGTACAAAGGTAGATGGATCCACTGAAGGTTCCTTCGTAGCAACCCATGTGGTTTTGGGGTACTGCTCATGATTCTAGTATGAACCATCAACATTCATTTTCCTCTCGAACCCAACACCCTCTTTCCTAGGGTTTTGGTTCAGAATCTGTTTCTTGAGGACATCACACAGTGTCTGATACCCTTTGAGGCTTTTGTACATCCTTGTTTCAAGCAATGTCTTCAACCTGGCATTCTCATCAGCAATAGTAGTGTTATCCTTAGAGGAGGTGTTAGTTACCACATCAGCAGTTGAAGACATAACAACAGTAGTAGCAGTAGAACATCTAGCAACAGAAGCAGCATTATCACGCTCAAGACATTTTAAACATGGTGGCTCAAAGTCTTCCTAAGCGGAACTGATCTGTTGAGCGCGGAGTGACTCGTTCTCCTTTTGAAGATCTTCATGAGCCGATCTCAAGTTCTCAAGCTCTTGCTTCCTTTGAAGATAATCGTAGGAGGGCTTTTCATGAGTAGTTGAGAGTGTATCATGACGAGTTTCAAGTTCCTCATACTTAACGTGAAGATTTTTAATGTCTTCAATTAAGGACTGAGTTCGAGTCATTTCTGCGTCCAACAGGTCATCGCTTTTGTCTAGCTACTTTTGAATATGTTCCATAGAATTTTGTTGTTCTGTTGCAATTTTAGCAAGTGTTTTGTAGCTAGGTTTAGATTCACATTCAGAGTCATCTTCACTTGATGTTTGAAAGTAAGCATCACGTGAGTTTACCTTGGCACCACGTGCCATGAAGCAGTAGGTGGGAGCAGGGTCATCCTCATCATTAGCATCAGTGTTGGTGACGAGGCTGTCGGTGTCAAAACCGGCAGATCTCGAGTAAGGAGGTCCCGAACTGTGTGTCTAAGGTCGATGGTAACAGGAGACGGGGGACACGATGTTTACCTAGGTTTGGGCCCTCTTGACAGAGGTAATACCCTACTTCCTGCTTGATTGATCTTGATGAATATGAGGATTACAAGAGTTGATCTATCACGAGATCGTAATGGCTAAACCCTAGATGTCTAGCCTGTATGATTGTGATTGCCTCTACGGACTAAACCCTCCGGTTTATATACACACCGGAGGGGTTTAGGGTTGTACATAGTCGGTTTACAGAGGAAGGAATCTACATATCCGAATGGCAAGCTTGCGTTCCACGCAACGGAGAGTCCCATCCGGACACGGGAGGAAGTCTTCTGTCTTGTATCTTCATGGCCCATCAGTTCGGCCCACGTCACATAGCCTGGATGCCCGAGGACCCCTTAATCCAGGACTCCCTCAGTAGCCCCTGAACCAAGCTTCAATGACGATGTGTCCGGCGCGCATATTTTCTTTGGCATTGCAAGGCGGGTTCTTCCTCCGAATACTCCAAAGTAGTCCTTGAGCACATAAAACGTGTCCAGCTCTGCAAAACAATTACCACACACAACCGTAGAGAGTATAATATTACATGGGTCCCATCTACTAACAACTTTTGTAGCGAGACGCCACGTCTCCGCCTGGTCATTATTTCAATACATTTTTAGCATCCCGCTCCACGTTTCGAGATGCAGTTTTCATTGGCACGTCTTGTCGAAGAAGAGATTGTGTCCCCTTATTGCGGGATTCTCATCAATACGGGCGTGGGTAATCCAACCGCGTCGTCCGCACGACCTTTGGGGAATAGGTGAGTTTTAAGGTGAGTGGGGAGGCGCTTGACATTCGTTGCCTTTATGTAACACCCTCGATGCGACTATAGCTCCCACGTGTCGAGGCATGACTTAGAGATATAATCGCATTGAAGGCATATGTCGCAAGTTAGGCAATCTTCACAACATCTCATGTAATGTGATAACAAAAAGGGAGATAACATAGTTGGCTTACACTCGCCATGTCAATCAAGTACATAAACAACATTACATCATCCAAAACACTCATGGCCCGACTACGGCACCAAAATAAAGAGAACCCAACATGCGACAACGGTCCCAATCACCCCCAACTGGGCACCACTACTGATCATCGGGAAAGGAAACGTAGTATCATTGAGAGTCTTCGTCGAACTCCCACTTGAGCTCATACGCGTCTCCTGGAGCGGAATCATCAGGCCCTGCGTCTGGTGTAATAGTAATCTGTGAGCCACGGGGACTCAGCAATCTCGCACCCTCGCGATCAAGACTATTCAAGCTTATAGGTAAGGCAAGGTAAAATATGAGTGGAGCTGCAACAAGCGACTAGCATGTATGGTGGCTAACTTATTCGAAGAAGAGAGCGAGAAGAGGAGGCAAAGCACGAGCGAGAAACTAAAGAGCAACCTGCGCAAACATTACTCCAACACCGTGTCCACCTCCTGGACTCCGCCGAGAAGAGGCCATCATGGTAACACACTCAGTTGATTCATTTTAATTAAATTAAGGTTCAAGTTATCTACAACCCGACATTAACAAATTCCCATCTGCCCATAACCGCGGGCATGGATTTCGAAAGTTCAAATCCCTGCAGGGGAGTCCCAACTTAGCCCATGACAAGATCTCACGGTCAACGAAGGAATAGACCTCCTCCCAAGACGTTCCGATCAGACTCGGTATCTCGGTAATTCAAGATACTTCGACAGCTTAAAACAAGACCAGCAACACCGCCCGAATGTGCCGACAAATCCCGATAGGAGCTGCACATATCTCTTTCTTAGGGCACACTCAGATGAGCCAGACGTTGGGTAGGCCAGCCCAGAGTTGCCCCTGGTAGCCCCGGACATTGCTCGGTGGGACCAACACTCAGAGGAGCACTGGCCCGGGGGGGGGGGGGTAAAGTAAGATGACCCTTGAGTCTGCAGAACCCAAGGGAAAGAAAAGGCTAGGTGACAAATGGTAAGACCAATGTTGGGCATTGCTGGAAAAGCTTTAATCAAGGCGAAATATCAAGGGGTTCCCATTATAACCCAACCGCGTAAGGAACGCAAAAATCCGGGAACATAACATCGATATGACGGAAACTAGGGCGGCAAGAGTGGAACAAAACACTAGGCGAGAGACCGAGCCTTCCACCCTTTACCAAGTATATAGATGCATTAAGATAACATAGCAATATAATGATATCCCAACAAGTAAATAAATGTTCCAATAAGGAACGGCCTTCAATCTTCACCTGCAACTAGCAACGCTATGAGAGGGGCTGAGCAAAGCGGTAACATAGCCAATCAACGGTTTGCTAGGACAATGGTGGGTTAGAGGTTTGACATGGAAATTTGGGAGGCTTTCAAACAAGTGGTAGGCATCGTAGCATCAGCATAGCAAAAGAGCGAGCAAACTAGCATAGAAAAGATAGTAGTGATTTTGAGGGTATGATCATCTTGCCTGCACAGTTGTCAGAGTTGACTGGATCCTCAAGCGCAAACTCAATGGGCTCCTCGTTAGCGAAGTCGTCTCCCGGCTCTACCCAAACAAGACAAACAGCAACAAGGGTACAATCAACCACGTGCAAACTCAATCAACACGATGCAAAGATGATATGCTATGCGGGATGCGATGCGGGATGCCAAATGCAAGATATGACAGGAAATTCATGAACCTGGCCTCAACTTGGAATTCCATGGGTGCCACTGGAAAGATGAGATGAAATCGCTAAACGATATAAAGAATGCCGGAATCGGAGTTACGGTTTGGAAATGGCAAGCGATTCAAAATTGACACCGGTCTGCGATTTACAGCAAGTAGGCATCTAAATGCAATGAGATGAACATGCTACAGCACCCAAACACGGCAACAAAATACATGGCAGTGAAGCATACAAGATGCTCAACAAAAATCTAGCACTGAGCTACGGTCAATTCATCCATTAGGAGGTTCAAACAAGCATGGCAAAAACGCAAATGGTAAAACAGATCTCAGACTTAGTGAAGTCAACACTTGTCTGGAATTTCAGATCATATAGCCCTCTTCGGAGCAACAAAACAACATGCTACAGGACCTGAACATGACAAAGAAAGACATGGCATGGAGCTACTCAACAAGATTAACGACATAGCAAAAAGGGATCACAAAATATACTAACAAGCACACGAACATAGCAAAAACATAATCAGTTTTCAGACAGTGAAAACTGGGACATGCTAAAACGTAACTCACGAAGGCATGTTTACGAGCTCGATGCACTCACCATGGTGCAAGTCATGGCAAGACAAGCATACATCCATCAAGAAGGCACAAAATACAAGCTATACATGGAAAGAACAATGGCATAACATGCACGGATCAACTACAATAACATCGGCAAAATCGCAAACAAGTTGAAGATCTGCCCAGATTCGCAACGAAGCAAAAGTAGAGCTCGATTGACTCAAGCTAGGGTGCTCCATAATTGCAAACAAAGACATGGATGGATATATCACTACAATATTAACAAAACTCCCTTACTGATCATCTTCAAAAGAGGCACGGATCACTAGGAATCAACATGAACATATGGCATCGTAAGATAAACAATCCCAGGACTTGGTGAAATCACAAAGTCCCTGAAAACAGAATTAGCAAGTGCACCACTTTGCATGCTTGCACAAGTCACCACACACATCCTAAAAATACATGGTTTGCACCTCTGGAAAGATGACAAAACCCTTAACAAAACATATGTAGAACTCACGGGCATATCATGCACACATTAATCATGGCAAAAATGACAAAAGTGCTAAACGGAGTAATAGATCTGACAATTAACTCAAGTAGCCCTCTTCTAACAGCATTTCGGGCATCAAGGTGAGCTCAAATGAAAATGATGCAATGGAATGAAATTATGTACTCTCTGAGATGAACACTTTGATATGCTATATGCCCAAATCGGGGCTACGGATGCAAAGTTACGGAGCCTCGAACAGGGGCATATGGATCAAGAATCTCAGGACTTAGCAAAAAAAAACAACCTCGCGAAAATTAGGGTTTACTGTAGCCGTCTCGGATCCGATCTAGATAAGTCGCGCGGAGCCCGAGGATCGCCGGCGATCCATGCCGGCTCAAGCGAGCGAAGAAGCAGCGGGGAGGCACGGGTCCGGTCGGTGGGGGCGGCGGCTGGCGGCGCCGGGCCCGGCTCCGGTCGCCGGAGTCCCGCGGCGGGGCGGCGAGCTCCGGGCGGAGGCGGCTCCGGCGGCGGGCGTTGGTGCGGCGGCGGGGCACGGAGGGGTCCGGCCGGCGGTGAACTCCGGCCGGCGAGGCGGCGGGGAGGGGAAGAGGCGGCGCGGGCGGGCGCCTCAGGCCCGGCTCGGCGGCGGGGAGGGCCGCGCGTGGGCCTCGCGGGCCTGGCGCGGTTGGCGGCGAAGCGGTCCCCCGCGGGACAGGTGGTGCGATGCGGTTGGGCAGCGGTGGCGGCGGACGTTGTCCGGCTCCGTCCGGACACGTCCGGCGGCGGCGGAGACGGATTTTAGGGTTTCGGAGGGAGGAAGGAGATCCGAAAATGGAGGGGCCTTTATATAGGCAGAGAGGGAGCTAGGAGAGTCCAAATGAGGTGCGGTTTTCGGCCACGCGATCGTGATCGAACGCCCTAGGACATGGAGCAGAGTTTGGTGGGTTTTGGGCCAAATTGGAGGGGTGTTGGGATGCAACACACACGAGGCCTTTTCGGTCCCTCGATTAACCGTTGGAGTATCAAACGAAGTCCAAATGGTACGAAACTTGACAGGCGGTCTACCGTAGTAAACCAAGGCCGCTTGGCAAGTCTCGGTCCAATCCGAAAATGTTTAATCCCCACACACGAAATAAAGCTAGAAATGACCACCGGAGGAGAACGAAGCGCCGGAATGCAAAATGGACAACGGGGAAAATGCTCGAATGCATGAGACGAACACGTATGCAAATGCAATGCACATGATGACATGATATGAGATGCATGACAACGACAACAACACACGGAGACAAAAACCCGAAGCCGAGGAAATTAAATAACTTAACGCCGGAAACGACAAGAGTTGGAGTACAAACGGGGAAAGTTACATCCGGGGTGTTACACTTTATAAGAGGATAAATATCCATTCTTTCACCCATGCCTTCTTCCTTTGTGCCCATTCGTTCTCATGCTCCAGCACCCAAGCTTCCATCCTTTCTGCCTCCAAAAAGCACTCCGACCATGTTCGCATCCGGAACGCAGGGCAAGTGGATGGGCTCCTCCGTCACGGAGGAGGATATCACGGAGCTCCGGGAAGCGGGGTACTTGGCCCAAGGAATCGCCCACCAGCTTCCGGCCAAGGGGCAGATCGTCCCCACCCCGGAGCCCAACGAGAGGGTGGTATTCATCCGCCACATCATCTGTGGGTTAGGATTTCCCCTCCACCCCTTCGTCTGTGGACTCATGTTCTACTACGGGCTATATTTCCATGATCTAGCCCTGAATTCTTTCCTCAACATCTCGGCATTCATTGTCGTTTGAGAGGCCATACTCCACATCCCACCCCACTTCGGATTATGGATAAAGATCTTCAATGTGAAGCCAAAAGTGGTGGATAGTCAACACGCGGAGTGTGGAGGTGCAATGGTGAGAAAACTATCCAATGTCACGTTGCCCACTGGCACCTTTGTGGATACCGTCAAGGGGTGGCAGAAGCAGTGGTTCTATGTCACTAAGCCCCGCGACAACACCTGGGCAGCGGCTCCCGAATTCAAGTCCAGGCCCCCAATGCGGCTTACCTCATGGCTCAAAAGGGCCTAGACTGGTCGTCGTCAGATGACATATCGGCGCTGCAGGCGCGCGTCAAGAGCATGGCGGACAAGAACATTAAGGTCATCAATGTGATCCAGGTGATGCTTTTTCACCGGATCCTTCCCTACCAAAGCCGGACTTGCCATCTGTCGGAGTTCGATCCGGCCAAGCACCAGACCTTGCGACAGTTCTTCGGCTCCACGCATGAAGATATCTGGAAGGTGCTTTTTAAGGCCAATCAGACATGGCCGCAGTCGTTCGAGGACCACGGATACGACCTGACCCATCTAGCCAGTCCAGTAAGTTCTTCATACTTCAAGGTGTATCTCTTCGTGCGCATTCGAGGAAGATGTCTAAGCTTCTCCATTTTTGTTTTCACAGCTGGATAAAGAAGGCGGAGCGGATCCGGTGTCAGGCTCCGCTGCCTGAAAACCCAGCTATCCCACTTCTGACGAAGATGCTGGTTCCGACGCCCTACCAGGTGCTGGAGAAGAAGGCCACGAAGAAGGGCCAGGTGGGAAGACGCAGCCTTCACCGTAAAGGCACTACGGACGTGACGTCCGAAGACGCCGAAACCCACTCCCCCCACCACCGAGGACGAGGAGGAAGTGGAAGAAAGCAACTCTTCCCTGGAGGGGGAAGGAAGAAGAGGATGGCCTCCACGGATCTGGAGGCAGAGGCGTCCAAGAAGGTGAGGGTCTCCCTCGCGGATAACTCCACGTTGGACACTGATAGCAGCTCCGAGTGGCGCCCCTGGCCAACTCGTAAGTACTCAAAGGCACTTATACACACAAATATCCCACTTCTTTACTTCATGCTTTTAATATGTCGAATCATGCACTACAGTCCGGCCCACGCCTGCCCCCAGTGATCCTCATCTTCGGGGAATTTGCTGGATCCAAGGGTGATGGACAGCGGGTCACTTCCAGCGGCCTCCTCTCCCAAGGCCACGGACGACACCGAGGTGTTGTCTTGAATGACCTTCCCGGGCCAGGGAGATGTACAGGAGGCCGTCAAGCGGCGCCAAAGGGTGATATCTCGGCCGCCGGACACATTGTGGAGCAAATCCCCCTGGAGACTGGCGATGGGGGCCATATCCAATTTGGCCCCCAGCCGAATACTATTCTGGAGGCCCATACGGCTTCGGAATCAGGCAAGCAGCCTCCTTCAAAAGAAGGAGGTGCACCTATTCCACCGGTCAGCTCTGTCCATCCAGAGGCACCATATACTCTATTGGAAGCGCTGCAAAGTGCTTCCATTGATGAGGAACACCGCATCCTTATGGGTACGGTGGTTGAGAGGGTTCAGTCCACTAAGAACAGACTGACCGAAGCCTGCACCAGCCTTTTAACAGGCTTTGAGGTATGCGACATAATTATGCGAAAAGAATGTCATAGTTTAGATGGTAGCCCCTGAGACTCTGTCTGGTGTTCGTAAATAAAAGCCTGACAGAGGATCAAATAATTTTCGCAGGAGACTAACCATATGTGTCTATGTGAATAAGCAGGCGTCGATGCTGGCTGCGACCTTCCATTCTACCGAAGTCTCCAAACTGAAGCAGAGTCTGGAGCGAGCCGAGGAAGAGCTCGGCCGTGTGAAACAACAACTAGAGGACGACCAAGGTATGCAATGGCCTATTTAGATCTAGAAAGATATGAATTGTTGTTGTTGATCATGTTATCATGATATTTCGCAGGAGCTGCGACCGAGGTGGAGACAATCAAGAGCACCCTGGCCAAGGCCCAGAAGAGAGCGGCAAAGGAAAAAGCCACCCGTGAAAAACACAAGGCAGGGGTCGGGGAGGTCCAGCAGGAGCTCCTGGACGATGTAAAGAAATGCGAGTCCTTGGAGCGCAAGATTGCAGACCAAGAGTCCGAACTTGCTAAGGCCCACCAAAGCGCACAAGAGGCCCGGGTTGAAGCCCAAGGCGCCCTCTAGGAAATTCAGGAGGCCAGGAAGATCGCGGTGGGTAAGGCCTTTATTATGCAGAGCAAATATGTGAAGAAAAGGTACCTCTTACTAACCCGGATTTGGAGTTCTCTAGGGGCGTTTGTGGATCTGCCGCACACTGTTACTGACGCTGCGGAGTTCTTCCAAGCCGAAGACGAGAGCTCAACGAAGAAGCTGTTCTGGTCACAATACCTTGCGCAAGAGCATCCAGTGCCCTTTAGCGATCAGCTGAAATAGCTAACCGGACTGCATAGCGTGGCCGAATCGGCCATGAAGGATTTGATATCCGTCTGTGGCCTGCCGAAGCCATACCCTATAGCTACTTCGGGCTCGTAAAGTGGCTGGTCGATGCCTGCCCTCGGATTAATGGCATCAAGCGGTCGGTCTGCATCGAAGGTGCGGATGGCCTACGCTCGTGTCAAGGTGCAGTGGGCGAAGATGGACGCCGTCAAGCTCGCGACTGAGGGACTGCCCGTGGGCAAGGAGCAATGCTCGCCGAGCAGTATTTTGATGATGTCCTGAAGGGATCCCGCATTGTAGAGGGCCAGTGTGCAAAAGACATTATCTTTGAATGAAGACATTCATGTTATCCCGTCCTGTATTATGAAACAAAGTTGATATGTAATATGATGTTTGTTGTTTCTAAAATTTTGCCTCCTGTGCGGCTGTTTTTCTAAATCTAAGAGTTGGCCAGTCGTTGGCTTGAACCCCCACGTAGGTAGTATAGGGGTGTTCGAGTTGGAACCTAAACACTCTTGATCCAACAGTTTGGTCCTTGAAGGAGGTGTTTAGCGCAACGAACCACGCAATCGGACTATGTGGCTTTAGCACCCTCACTTAGCCATAGGAGTTTGACAATAGAAATGTAGGCGGAGCCCCTAGTTAGTATTTGTTAATCCGTACTAGGGTGTTGTAGACACCTGATCGGGTGGAGGCTAATCCGTCGCATAATGCGGCAAAAAAATGCAAAAGATTTTAACCTCCGAATAGCTGACTAGCTCTCGCCGCATCATGACAGTCAATTTTTGGCATTCTCTACTGAGGTGTTTACCTAGATGAACCAGAAACACAATTGCAGTAGTTCTCCCTTTACTACACTAGCCGATAGGACGGAATGTGAGGTAGTAAGCACATGAGCTGGGAAACCCAACTATTGACCAAAGACATGATTCGGAGCCGATGCATATAATGCTAAATTCGGGGTGCCGAACTATACTGTAAATAGTGTTCGGACTTTGTTGTTGTAGTATGGGGCGCAATGAAGCCCCTGGCGAATTAAAGCATACCAAAGTGTACGGGTGCAATCGATAAGAAGAGTGAAATAAAATGAAATACTAAGCCAATGCCACATAAGTTAGGCCGCAAATTGTTTCCATTATAATTTGGTTAATACGTCGAAGCATATTTGTACAAATAGTGTGATAAGAAACATGGCTATTTAACATGCCAAGACCAAGGGGGAGCTGCGTGCTGGTCCTGAAAACAGGTAGAGTGATCGTCAAGAAGACCACCTAGAAATTCTGCCACACGTCTATGCTGCTTGCCACATTGGTATATCCATCCTTTGAAAGGATCGATGATGAGGCCGTCGTGATAGGCCTGTGGAAAAGAAAAGTAAAAAGAAGAAAAGGGAAAGTATGTGTGTCCGAGGAAGGTCGAGCCATATTATGGACCACAATCGAGTTATGCCTCTGTCTATGCCCATGGTATTTTGAGTGCATAGTTATGTACGTGCAGTACGTACGCTGCCATTTGGTTGGGACTGAGACGGAGGCCGAATAGCTAGTCAAACTCTTGACGAGCTAGACTGTCAAGCTGCGGAGTAGTCTGGACTCGTTTGACAGTGTTCGGGAGCTTGGCCACTGAATTAATGTTCTGCTTGATAAGGCCGCTATGTACTTTTGCTGCCAGGGCCGCGGTGTGCTCCTTGGTAGGGAGGAAGTGTTCAGTGTTTCCATTAACTGTTATGACACCCCGTGGTCCGGGCATCTTGAGCTTGAGATAAGCATAGTGTGGCACCGCGTTGAATCAAGCAAATGCAGTTCGTCCGAGCAGTGCGTGATAGCCACTATGGAAGGGGACGATATCGAAGATCCAGTCTTCGCTTTGGAAGTTGTCTGGGGATCCGAAGATGACTTCCAATGTGATTGAGCCTGTGCAGCACGCCCCTACACCTGGTATTACTCCTTTAAAGGTAGTTTTTGCGGGCTTAATCCTTGATGGATCGATGCCCATCTTGCAGACTGTATCCTGATAGAGCAGGTTGAGGCTGTTGCCACCGTCCATGAGGACTCACGTGAGGTGGAATCCATCAATGATTGGGTCGAGGACCAGTGCGGCTAAACTGCGATGACTGATACTGGTCGGATGGTCCCTGTGATCGAAGGTGATCGGGCAGGACGACCACAAGTTCAATTTTGGGGCAACTAGCTCTATCGCGTAGACCTCCCTGAGCGCGCATTTGCGGTCCCTCTTGGGGATATGGGTAACGTATATCATGCTCATTGTTTTAACCTGGGGAGGAAACTTCTTCTGCCCCCCTGTGTTCGGCGGACAGGGCTCCTCATCATCGTCCTCACTTTGCGACCCCTTCTCCTTATTCTCGGTATTTAACTTACTGGCCTGTTTAAAGACCCAATAGCTTTTGTTGGTATAATTGGCTGGCTTATCAGGGGTGCCATGGATCTGACATGGACGATCGAGTATGCGGTCCAAGCTGGATGAGCCCTGATTGTTTCTTTTGAATGGCTTCTTCTGCTGGCCGAACATGGAGCCACTGAATCTGGCGTTGACCGCCTTGTTATCGGTATTGTCACCATTGCTTCGACGCTTGTGTCTATTGCGTCGGGGATTGCCCTTGCTATTTATGGTTTTGGAGGCACTAGGTTCGCTTGCGTTATTATTGCTACGGGCTAGCTAGCTCTCTTCGCCCGCGCAAAAGCGGGTCATAAGTGTCGTGAGGGCTGCCATGGACTTCAGTTTTTCTTGGCCGATGCGGATGCTATGCTTAAAGGCCGCTACGGCTTCGGCATCCGGACAGTCAATGATCTGGTTCTTTTTAGTTAGGAACCTAGTCCAGAATTTCCTGGCTGACTCTCCAGGCTGTTGAACTATGTGACTTAAGTCATCGGCATCCGGAGGTCAGACGTATGTACCTCGGTATTTGATGGCATGAAGATCATCGTCGTGGGCCATATGAATATGGAGAAGAAAGTCCTCAATCCATACCGTGGGATCTGTTGTTCCATCGTACGATTCGATATTCACGGGTTTTTACCCGTCTGGGAATTAGTGCTCCATTACTTCATCAGTGAAGCAGAGGGGGTGTGTGGTGCCTTTATATCGGGCCAAGTCGCGACATAGCTCGGATGCAGTCCGCCTGCGGTTTTCGGCCCGGACGTGGTTATGCTTGTCACGTTCGGCTAGATAGCCGTGTGGTCTGACCTGCTCTATTTTCCAGGTCATGTCACAGGTCATATGTATATCACCGAGCTGTTGTGTCTCTACCTTTATAGCGAGGTAGTACGGGATGGTGATCGTCTTGAGTTGCCGTTTTGTCCCGGCAACGTGGTGGTTGGTCAGCCATGCTACGAGCTGATGGTACAGGCTCAAGTGCATCGTCATGGAATTGAGGTAGCAGTTTATGCTTCAGGTAACTTTTGGTTGGGCGTTCGAGGCCGTATTCATCGGCTGCCAGGACATTAGTCCACCTATCGTTGAGTAGGTCTTGATCAGCTTGAAGCTACTGCTGCTTCTTTTTCAGGATCCTTGCAGTGGCTATTAGCCGGTGCTTAAAGCGCTCCTGCTCGAGGTGTTCCTCAGGCACGATAAAGTCTTCGTCACTGAGGCTCACCTCATCCTTGGAGAGTGGAAGATAATTTATGTCCTCCAAGTCTTTGTTTACGGCCTGTTCATCATGGCTAACTTGCCCATCTTCCCGATCGTCTTGTGCAAAGGTTGGCTCGATAGGGTCTTTTTAGTCTTCGGTATCATCCGGAGTATTGTTGTCTCTCGTGCCGATATCGCTATCTTTTCGATGGCATGATTTAGAGTGGCGCCGCTGACGTTGTCGCTTTGGCTGTATCACAGGAGGTTTATCCTCAACTGGATCTTTATCGTTATCGCCGTTACCCTCTTTGGGTGTATCCACCATGTACACGTTGTCGGCGTTCTAGGAACGGGGGTCCCCAGACTTGCCTGCCTGCGGCCCACGGTGTGGCCCTGTGAGTGGGCCCGTACGACCCATCTTCACCAACAAGCACTCAAGACCCTCGCGAGGGGCCAAGCCTCGCGAGGCGGACGACACAAGACCTCCTCGGGAGTGCCCTCACCAGGCTGGCTCGCGAGGGGCGGAGAGTCCAAGACAAGACAAACCTCGCAAGGTTCCAGTGATGTGAGCCATGACGACCAATGCCAGGCGGGTGCCAGACGGGCACCAGCGCGCACATTGTCATTGTTTCCTCTTTGGTGCTAAGGAAGCAAGCGCAGGCGCGGAGTATCGAGGCATCAAGCAACGGTTTCCATATCTGTGCAACAAGACCAAGACCAGCAGGACGAGAAGACGGAGGTCACCATGGAGCCCAAGGCGTGCCACCACCAGAGCCTTTTGCAGGCGAAGACTGCTTTTGTCAGGATAAGCTATACTAGCTGTCCCCTTTCAAATTGGCCGTTGTCGGCTCCGTTCCCGCTCAATATTTTGGGAGAGGACCAGGGCCTCTATAAATAGGACTAGCCACCACCATAGATAGGAGGGGGATCTGAACAACCACAAGTTCACCAAGCACAAGAACACCTCTCCTCAGGAGGTTGTTCTTCCCCTTGTACTGTTCATCCTTAGCCCAAGAGGCAATCCACCACCACCACCCTGGAGTAGGGTATTACACCACAACGGTGGCCTGAACCAGTATTAGCCCTTGAGATCTTAGCGAAGCTAGGACGTGGATCGGTAGGGGGAGATCTCCGTGCGCACCCCAGTTTTCAAACCTTGAGGCTTTTGCCGGAACCCGAGATTCGACTTTTGGCGCGCCAGGTACGGGTGCGTCGAAGCTTCCGTTCCGTTGCTCCACGTCCTGTTGCTCCATCGTCTCCATGGTGGACGCACGCCACGCTCGTGCTGAGCGCCGAGCTGCCCTCGACGCCCGCATTGCTCAGACGGCTCCCGTCGGTGGGCCACCCCGTCGTTCTCCGTCGCCTGCCGCCAACGCCGCCACCGGACCGGTAGGGAACGAGAAGCAAGCATCCTCGTTGCACCCGTCGGTGCGGCTGGACGGCCGTACTGCCACTCCATCGCTGACCCCGTTCGGTTCGTCATCCCACGCTCGTCGCGCTCCCCTGGACGTGCAGGCCACTCTGTGCATGGCGCGCGAGCTCCTGCGCTACCGCCCAGTCGACGACCTCAACGAGGACTGGCTCGACCGCATCGCCGAGCTTGTCAGCGCCGCAGGGGCTCCCCTGCACTGTCCCTCTCACTGCCTCGCCCTCCGCCAGCCGCGGGCGGCATGGCCCACGGAGCGCCTCCACCTCCTCTGCCCCAAGATGGAGTCTTGGCCCCCAGGCGTGCGGCCCCACAGCGCGACCTGGCGTATTCGGCGCCCGCGCAAGAATACAGAAGCTGCCAAGAAGTCCCTCGACCATTAGAAAACGCCCCCGCGTCCCTGCGCCACCACGGCAAGACCGCGTGCCACCTGCGGCGGCAGTGCGCGGTCCCCATCAAGGACAAGTTCTCCACCAGCGCAAAGTCCCGGTGACGATGGTAGGCTGCCGCGCCTTCACCCCTGAGCTGCGTAGCGTCGCCTGGCCGGGCAAGTTCAAGCCGTATCTGCCTCCTCGCTATGACAGCATCCCCGACCCCGCGGAGTTCCCGCAGCTCTACGAGCCGAGCATCGAGGCGGCCAACGATGACGAGAAAGTCATGGTGAACTGGTTCCCCATGGCTCTCAAGGATGGTGCCCGCTCCTGGCTCCTGAACCTGCCTCCAGGCCCGATCTCCTCCTGGAACGAGATGCACGACCGTTTCGTTGCCAGCTTCCAGGGCACGCGTGACCGCCCACCGACTGCGGGTGACCTACACCGCGTCAAGCAACAACCAGGAGAGACCTTCCAGAAGTACATCCATCGTTCTCCTCAAGATCCCCAAAGTGACGGATGAGGCCGTTATCTCCGCGTTCTCCGATGGCGTCCGCGACGTCAAGATGAAGGAGGAGCTCGCCATCCACGACGAGTTGTGCACGTCTCTGGAGCTGTTCAACCTGGCGATCAAGTGCGCCAGAGCTGAGGAGGGGCGCCTCTCCCTCCTCGAGCTCCCAGCTGTGGACCCGGAGGAGAAGAAAGCCAAGGCCAAAGACATGAAGCGCAAGGGAGCAGCCGTGCTCGTGGCGGAGCCGGACACAAAGCGCGGCAGAGACCAGCCCGAGTCATCTAAGAGTAGCCGACCGTTCTGCACCTTCCATAACCTGCATAGCCACAACACCAGCGACTGTCAAGAGCTCAGAGCCATTCGAGAAGGACACTTCAGTCGACGCCCCGAGTGCAACGAACGGGGGCTAAGGCCAAGGAGGAGGACATTGTGGCGGATGCTGGGATAACCGTGGCCCGCGCCAGGAGTGGCGCGATCGGCCTCGTGAGGACCGCTGGCAGGATCAGTCTCGCGAGGGTGCCTGGAGGGATCAGCCTCATGGGGATCGTCCTCAGGGCAACTCCGGTCTCCTTCCACTACCGCGACCACCAAGCAAGAATGACGACCACCATCGGGACGAGGGGGCTGGGGGCTTCTAGGAGCCGCGTGCCATCGCCTGCATCTTGGGCGGAGCTCAAGCCCCAACCTCACATCGTATCTTCAAACAGTTTGCTCATGAAGTGAATGCAGTCCTTCCCAAGCTCGAGGCCACGCGCCCGCTCAGATGGTCCAAGTGTGCCATTGAAAGTGCAACTATCCCTAGGTGGTTTTGGTAATTCATAACAGCATATAGCTCATTGAGCTAATGCTATTCCAAGATGATTATTTCAGGAAAGCTCAATGATTGGCATGGCATGGATGTGAAAGTGGAACCCTCAAAATGCTAAGGACAAAGGATTGGCTCAAGCTCAAAAGCTCAAGACTCTTCATTTTATATTTTAGTGATCCAAGATCACATTGAGTCTTTAGGAAAAGCCAATACTATCAAGGAGGGATGAGGTGTTGCTTAATGAGCCTCTTGCTTCATGTGCTTAGTGATATGCTCCAAAACCCTCAACTACTTTCCCATATCCACATATGACCTAAAACCTAAGCCAAACTCGGTCCTACCGATTCTTCCTATCCGGCACCACCGAGTTTCATTTGTCATAAGCCACTGCCAAACCCTAGCAATTCGGTTCTACCGATAGGGATCTCGGTCTCACCAAGATGGGATTGCAAACTCTCTGTTTCCCTTTCGTAACTTTTCGGTCTCACCGAAAGAGCGAATCGGTCCCACCGAGATTGCAATGTAAATTCAGTGTTTCCTTTTTGTAACTTTTCGGTCTCACCGAAAGAGCAAATCGGTCCCACCGAGTTTGCCTGACCAACTCTCTGGTTAGCTTATTACCAAACTCGGTCTCACCTAGTTTGTGTAATCGGTCTCACCGAGATTACGTTATGCCCAAACCCTAACCATATCGGTCCTACCGAGTTGCATGTCAGTCCCACCGAAAATCTCTAACGGTCACTAGGTTTACCTTTTTGGTCCGACCGACTTTGTTGATTCGGTCCCACCGAGATTGGAAAACTGTGTGTAACGGTTGGATTTTGTGTGGAAGCTATATATACCCCTCCACCTCCTCTTCACTCGTGGAGAGAGCCATCAGAACACATACACAATTCCTACTCATATGTTCTGAGAGAGAACCACCTACTCATGTGTTGAGACCAAGATATTCCATTCCTACCATATGAATCTTGATCTCTAGCCTTCCCAAGTTGCTTTCCACTCAAATCTTCTTTCCACAAAATCCAAATCCTATGAGAGAGAGTTGAGTGTTGGGGAGACTATCATTTGAAGCACAAGAGCAAGGAGTTCATTACCTACACACCATTTGTTACTTCTTGGAGAGTGGTGTCTCCTAGATTGGCTAGGTGTCACTTGGGAGCCTCCGACAAGATTGTGGAGTTGAACCAAGGAGTTTGTAAGGGCAAGGAGATCGCCTACTTCGTGAAGATCTACCGCTAGTGAGGCAAGTCATGTGTGGGCGATGGCCATGGTGGGATAGACAAGGTTGCTTCTTCGTGGACCCTTTGTGGGTGGTTGCTTCTTCGTGGACCCTTCGTGGGTGGAGCCCTGTGTGGACTCGCGCAATCGTTACCCTTTGTGGGTGGAGCCCTCCGTGGACTCGCACAACCGTTACCCTTTGTGGGTTGAAGTCTCCATCAACGTGGATGTAGGATAGCACCACCTATCTGAACCACGGGAAAAACATCCGTGTCTCCAATTGCGTTTGAATTCTCCAAACCCTTCCCTTTACATTCTTGCAAGTTGCATGCTTTACTTTCCATTGCCAATATACTCTTTGCATGCTTGCTTGAATTGTGTGATGATTGCTTGACTTGTCCTAAAATAGCTAAAATCTGCCAAGAACTAAAATTGGGAAAAGGTTAAGTTTTTATTTGGTCAAGTAGTCTAATCACCCCCCCTCTAGACATACTTTCGATCCTACAAGTGGTATCAGAGCTTTGGTCTCCATTTGCTTTGATATCCATAGCTTTTGGTGGTCATAGCGTTGGTTTCACAACCTAGGAGAGTATGGCGTCTAGCGAGGGAAATTATCACCATAGAGGTCCTTACTTTGATGGTACTAATTTTGCTAGTTGGAAGCATAAAATGAAAATGCATATTCTTGGACATAACCCCGCCGTTTGGGCTATTGTGTGTGTTGGTTTGCAAGGTGACTTCTTTGATGGGAAAGAACCAAACCATGAAGCTACCGCGGATGAGTTTAAGATGTTGCAATACAATGCTCAAGCTTGTGATATTCTCTTCAACGGATTATGCCCCGAAGAATTCAACCAAATCAGCCGTCTTGAGAATGCAAAGGAAATATGGGACACTTTGGTTGATATGCACGAAGGTACCGACTCCGTCAAGGAATCCAAGTTGGATGTGCTTCAAAGTCAACTTGACAAGTTCAAAATGAAGGATGGTGAAGGTGTCGCTGAAATGTACTCTAGGCTTGCTCTCATCACAAATGAGATTGCCGACTTAGGAAGTGAAGAGATGACCGATAGATTCATCATCAAGAAGATTCTAAGAGCCTTGGATGGAAAATATGATACCGTGTGCACATTGATCCAAATGATGCCCAATTACAAAGATCTCAAGCCAACGGAGGTGATTGGAAGAATTGTTGCTCATGAGATGTCACTTAAGGATAAAGAGGAACTTCACAACAAGTCAAGTGGTGCCTATAAAGCCTCATGTGAAGCCCCCACATCATCAAGTGAGAAACAAGACTTCAATGAAGAATTGAGCTTAATGGTGAAGAACTTCAACAAGTTCTACAAGAGTAGAAGCAAAGATAGAAGCTTCAAGTCAAGGTCCTACAATGACAAAAGATCTTCTAGTCGAGAGTGAAACTGCTACAGTTGTGGAAGACCCGGACACTATTCCAATGAGTGTACGACTCCCTACAAGAGAAGAGAAGATTCTCCAAAAAGAAGAAGCAAAGAATCACCACCAAGAGAAAGAAGGAGTAGAGATGATCGTTATGAACGAAGATACACACGGAGAAGCAAGGATTCGTAAAGGAAGGAAAAATCATCAAGGAGCTACACAAGACGAAGACATCAAGCTCATGTTGGTGAATGGGTATCCGGCTCCGACTCCGACAGCCACTCAGAGAGAAGTTATCACTCCGACTCCGAAGATACTCAAGATGAAGGTGTTGCCGGTCTAGCACTTGTGTCAACCAACTCCTACGACATATTTGACTCACCAAATGAAGGAATTGGAAGATGCTTCATGGCCAAAGGTCCTAAGGTAACGCACCCCGAGTATGTTGATTTCAATAGTGATGAAGATGACTTGTTAGGTGATGATTTGCTTGTTGACAACTCTAGTGATGAATACTATGATGAAACGTCAATTAATCATGCTAATCAAGATAAAACGAATGACAATGATAAGGAGAAGATTGAGGCTCTAACTAAAGAACTAAACACTCTTAAGTTAGCTCATGAAACTATCTTCGAAGATCATCGAGAACTTTTAAGAGCTCATGAGAAATTACGCTTTGAAAAGCTCAATCTTGAGCAAGAGCATGAGTTCTTAAAAGCAATCAATGATGATCTCCACAAGAAAAGTTCTTCTCACATTGCCAAGCGTTTACTCTTATCCACTTACATGCCTCAAGTCAAGTCTAATAACAAGAACAAGAAAGATTCTTCCTCTAGTAGTAACAATGATCATGCTAAATCCAATATTGTTGCTTCTAGTAGTTCTCTTGATTCCACTAATGATTCTCTTAGCCAAGTTACACTTGAGCAAGAAAATAGCTTATTGAAGGGAATTATAGAGAAAGGAGTGTACAAAAGCCTTGCTGGGAGTAAGCAATTCGAGGAAATTGTGCGCAAGCAAGGAATGCACTGGAAGAATCAAGGTGTTGGTTTTGAACGAAAGTTCAATGCCAATGGAGTTGAGTGGGAAGAAGATCAATACCCCAAGACAAATTTTTTTCTTCAACAAGAGAAGTATGAAACCTCTTTCAAGGGGACACAAGCTCAAGATGATCTTCCACCACAAGACTACAAGCAAAAAGGCAAGGACAAGCTTCAAGAGGAAATTGATGCATTGGAAGAAGCTCCTAAGACCTTAGTCAAGTGGATTCCCAAGACTACTTCAAGTTCCACTTCATCAAGTACGACTACAACTCCAAGGATTCCCATCAAGATGGTGTGGATCCAAAAGAAGAAGAACTAGAGAGTTCTTGAGGGTGACTCCGCCAACATACTTCACTCTTATCATCTTGGCAAGAACAAGTGCAATCAACTTCCACATCTTGCAGTAGTTCAAGGAGTCACAAACCCTCTTGTTGGTAAGACAAGGGACAAGGTAACCTAAAAGTTTTCATGGACATCATCTTGTGTGTGCATCACTCTATGTCTATGGATATCCTTGTTTGTTCCTTGTGGGACTAACCCATGTAGGTATTGAAAGTGCAATTCACTCAAATGGATAGCTCCAAAGTGATCTACATCAACATTGAGCATCCACATCTTCAACATCTACATGAAGTCATCATCGACAAAACCCGAGGTTAGTTCATCCCTTTAAGGGGGGATATCACATCTAGGGGGAGCTTTACTCTAAGACTTGAGCTAAAGCAACTCTAAAGATGTGAACACAACAATGCTTTATGTAAAAGTGGTAACCCCACTTGAGCTTAAACGATGAGTATGACCTATGATCAAGTGCTCTCACTTGACTCCTAAGTCAATATACTCATATATAGATGACCTAGTCATCGCAAATTGCTTGATAGATGCTAGGATTGGTTGTGCATGCCTTGTCACATATTTCATTTGCCACCTTATTGTGTGAGCATGCTGGTTGCATATTTTACTCATTCGAGGACATCCACTTGTTGTTTTGATTGTTCGGTTTTATTTCCTTTTGCCAAGTGGATGGACAAGAGTGCCTAAGAACCTTCTCTAGCTATCTATGCTTTTCTCGTCTCAAACTCTATTCATGCTGCATCACAAAATTTGATCAAGTCAGATTCGAACCACTCTGTGTGAGGACCGCTCGGAGTCCCCGATTCGTCATAGATTTAAACTTCCAAAACCTCTTTATGATTCTCGGTCTGACCAATACCCCACTTTCGGTCCTACCGAGATCATTAAGTTGATCTAGGTTTTCGATCTCGGTGCAACCGATTTGAACATTTCGGTCACACCGAGTTTCAGTAACTGCTTGCAGTTATGAATCTCGGTGCCACCGAGTTGTTCCACTCGGTCACACCGACAGGGTCGGGCTATATATAGTCACGGGCAAAATTTTGGAAATTTCTCCGAACCACTTCGCCCGCGTGATAGCCTGCTCTGCCGACGTGGTCTCCGGATCGTCTCCTCGCCGCCAGCCGCCTCCAGTCGCTGGTCTCCATCGCCGTCAACGGGAATTCTACCCCACCATTGCCACCGTAGCGAGTCTCCGCCGAACTAGGGTATGGACTCGATCTTTGTGCTATTCCCAATCCGATTCTTAGCACATTGTGATCATCATGATTCTTGCCACGATTGAAACACTCCTATCCAGTCAATGCGCTCGTAGATTAGGTTTGATTCGAAAATTTTAGGGTTAGGTTTCCGCTGAAACCATCTCGGACCCACCGAGTTGAAAAACTCGGTCCCACCGATTTGGCTTATGCCATTGCACAAGTGAGACTCGGTCTGACCGAGAATTACCTATCGGTGTGACCGATTTTGGAACTCTGTGAAACCCTAGCAGTCTCGGTGCCACCGAACTGTGACTCTGTCCAACCGAGTTCACTAGTTTAGGTTCCAAAACTGCTTTGGTATCACCGAGTTTGAAAATCGGTAGATCCGAGATGATTTCAGTGGGAAACTAAAACTAAGTTTTTGGATCATTCTTTTGCAAAAATCTCTGCATTTTGTGATGCTCATCTATTCTACCTCATCTATAAACTGTTCACAGGGTCAGCAGTCAGCTTGTTCAACATGTCAGATCAGAGTGACAGCCAGAATGTGTCAGAACAGCAAGTGGTGATGAGTGAGGGCACTAGTCCCTCCAGCTCTTCAGATGATGGCAGCAGAAGTACCCCAAGCAATCTGCCAAAAGCTGCCACTCGACAGAGGAAGAAGAGAACTTTAGATTCTAAAGATGAAGATTATGTGGCAGAGGAAGAGGCCACATCAATGAGAGTTGAGCCAGCTCAAGGCACAAAGCCAGGCTTAAAGATCAAAAGGCCAGCAGGCAGGCAGCCTATGTCGAGTGCTTGGACTGAAAATCCTGCACCCAAAGAGCCAGTTGCTGCTGAAGGCAAGAAGAGGAAGGAAAGGGTCAAGAAGACCGTAGCCAGAGTGCTTGGAAAGGCTTCCATCATGGAAGAGGAAGAGGAAGAAGAGGTTGCTGCACCAGCACCTAAGGCACCCAAGCTAATGGGTGATGCTATAAAATCAGGGGCTACTGCATCTAAGCCCAAGGCTGCATCAAAGGTCAAGACAGCACCAAAGAGAAATACAAGGAGCATACCTGCTGCTGAGAAGAACAAGGCCCCAGTGCCTGAAGCTGCAGAAGAAGAGGAAGAGAATGTTCTAAAAAAACTCAAGCCCAAGATCCCAGACCACAATGATGCTCATCCTGTGGCTGAGGATATGAAGCTCAGGAGAGACTCAGGGCTCAGGAAGTGGAGAGAAGTAGATCTGTATGCTTCAAGGAGAAGGACTGCTATGGATTACAGATTTCACACCAAGGAACAGCAAGATTTCTATGAGACAGTGCTGCTTGATAAGAAGCCAATTGTTTGTGACATGAGATGGGTCGACTGGACCTACATGAAGGAAAATGAGGAACACTACCCTGGAGTATATGACAGCTTTAGTGCGTGTGGAGTTGCAGACTTTGTTGGGCAGAAGCTCACAAAGTGGAACGAGGAGCTAATCATGCAGTTCTACTCCACAGCACACTTCTACCTAGATGGTAGGATCACATGGATGTCTGAAGGTACGAGGTACCAATCAACTGTTGAGGAATGGGCGAAGTTGATCAATGCCCCAGAGGAGCAAGCAGATGACTTGGACATTTATGCCAAGAAGAAGATGGACCACAACTCAATGTCCAACATGTACAAGGAAATTCCCAATGAAGCTCTTGATACTTTCAAGTTTGGGTCTATGCATTATCTTCTATCAGGGATGCCTACTATAAATTGGATATTGAGGCACACCTTATTACCCAAGTATGGAGATCACAAGATGATCAGAGGCCATGCAATCAATTTGCTTCATGTATTTGATGTGCCACAGAAGTTCAAGGTGATGAGCCTCATAGTAGAGACAATCAAGAGGACAGCAGCAGACCAGAAGAGGAGCTGTGGATATGCCCCACAAATTCAGGAGCTCATTAACTCCAAGATGGGCACGGGCATATACTTGTTGGACAAGGAACACTTGCCCATCCGTCCAGATTTTGAGGACAATCAAGTTGTTATGATTGAAAATGAACCATCATCTGCCCAAGCACAAGCAAACAAGGAGAAGGCAAGGAAGGAGAAAGCTGCCAAGATGCCAACCCAAGAGGAGGCATCTGAATATTTCTTGAAGACCAAACAAGAGCAGCTTGGTTACCTAATTTCATCCACCCTGCGGATTGAGAAAGGACTAGCCACCCTAACTCAGAACCAGGCAAGCCTAGAGAAAATCATGGAACAAAAGTTCTATGACTTGGATGTCAAGCTGACAGAGATTCAGACTGCAGTGGAGCAGCTCCATGATGACATGCAGGAGAGGAGAGGCAGGACGACCACTGATGCCTTTGCCAGAGTGCCACGAGGTCCGAGGTCGTCTGCCGTGCCAGTTGCTGACACCAGAGCCACCACTTCTGCACTAGCTACAGCCTCAGTTCCACCAGCTCCAGCATCTACTTCAGCTCCAACTCCAGCGTCTACTTCAGCGTCTACAGAAGCCTTCGTCCTTGGAGTGATCCAGACTCCACCACCACCTGAAGATCAAGCCTGAGCGTCGACTTTGCACTATGCATTTTCTAGGAACTTTTGGGTAACTTCTTGCAAAAGGGGGAGAAAAATGTATAGATCATAGGCTTCGAGAGAGAGAGAGTGTTGCCCTTTTCTCTCTTGCTTTATTTGGTGGTTTCTCGAACTTGTTTGCTTTTGAGTGCTTGAGATACTACGTCATTATCTGTGAGACATTGATGATCATGTGTTTGATCATAAGCTACACTTAATGCTTGCTTAATGCTATTATCCTATCTATCTTATGTGATCATTCACTATTCTTGGTGATGAGTGCATGTATTTCATTCTTATCATTTTAAGCGCTCCACCAAGATGTATGTGACATGGAAGAGTAACCCATGACTCTAACTCTTTGTGCATTTGCAGTCCAAAGCAAATTTTAAATATGCACAAATTTAGGGGGAGCTCTTACTTATCACATACTTCTCAAAGCGATGATATATTTCATGCTTATTATCATTTGTCGAAGCTTTGATCTATATGTTGTCATCAATTACAAAAAAGGGGGAGATTGAAAGTGCAACTAACCCTAGGTGGTTTTGGTAATTCATAACAACATATAGCTCATTGAGCTAATGCTATTCCAAGATGATTATTTCAGGAAAGCTCAATGATTGGCATGGCATGGATGTGAAAGTGGAACCCTCAAAATGCTAAGGACAAAGGATTGGCTCAGGCTCAAAAGCTCAAGACTCTTCATTTTATATTTTAGTGATCCAAGATCACATTGAGTCTTTAGGAAAAGCCAATACTATCAAGGAGGGATGAGGTGTTGCTTAATGAGACTCTTGCTTCATGTGCTTAGTGATATGCTCCAAAACCCTCAACTACTTTCCCATATCCACATATGACCTAAACCCTAAGCCAAACGCGGTCCTAGCGATTCTTCCTATCCGGCGCCACCGAGTTTCATTTGTCATAAGCCACTGCCAAACCCTAGCAATTCGGTTCTACCGATAGGGATCTCGGTCTCACCGAGATGGGATTGCAAACTCTTTGTTTCCCTTTCGTAACTTTTCGGTCTCGCCGAAAGAGCGAATCGGTCCCACCGAGATTGCAATGTAAATTCAGTGTTTCCTTTTTGTAACTTTTCGGTCTCACCGAAAGAGCAAATCGGTCCCACCGAGTTTGCCTGACCAACTCTATGGTTAGCTAATTACCAAAATCGGTCTCACCGAGTTTGTGTAATCGGTCTCACCGAGATTACGTTATGCCCAAACCTTAACCATATCGGTCCTACCAAGTTGCATGTCAGTCCCATCGAAAATCTCCAACGGTCACTAGGTTTACATTTTCGGTCCGACTGAGTTTGTTGATTCGGTCCCACCGAGATTGGAAAACTGTGTGTAACGGTTGGATTTTGTGTGGAGGCTATATATACCCCTCCACCTCCTCTTCACTCGTGGAGAGAGCCATCAAAACACATACACAATTCCTACTCATATGTTCTGAGAGAGAACCACCTACTCATGTGTTGAGACCAAGATATTCCATTCCTACCATATGAATCTTGATCTCTAGCCTTCCCAAGTTGCTTTCCACTCAAATCTTCTTTCCACAAAATCCAAATCCTATGAGAGAGAGTTGAGTGTTGGGGAGACTATCATTTGAAGCACAAGAGCAAGGAGTTCATTACCTACACACCATTTGTTACTTCTTGGAGAGTGGTGTCCCCTAGATTGGCTAGGTGTCACTTGGGAGCCTCCGACAAGATTGTGGAGTTGAACCAAGGAGTTTGTAAGGGCAAGGAGATCGCCTACTTCGTGAAGATCTACCGCTAGTGAGGCAAGTCCTGTGTGGGCGATGGCCATGGTGGGATAGACAAGGTTGCTTCTTCGTGGACCCTTTGTGGGTGGTTGCTTCGTTGTGGACCCTTCGTGGGTGGAGCCCTCCGTGGACTCGCGCAACCGTTACCCTTTGTGGGTGGAGCCCTCCGTGGACTCGCACAACCGTTACCCTTTGTGGGTTGAAGTCTCCATCAACGTGGATGTAGGATAGCACCACCTATCCGAACCACGGGAAAAACATCCGTGTCTCCAATTGCGTTTGAATTCTCCAAACCCTTCCCTTTACATTCTTGCAAGTTGCATGCTTTACTTTCCGCTGCCAATATACTCTTTGCATGCTTGCTTGAATTGTGTGATGATTGCTTGACTTGTCCTAAAATAGCTAAAATCTGCCAAGAACTAAAATTGGGAAAAGGTTAAGTTTTTATTTGGTCAAGTAGTCTAATCACCCCCCCTCTAGACATACTTTCGATCCTACAGCCATCACGTTCAGCTCGGCAGATCAGCTCAAGTGCGCGGCTACCGCCGACGCCCTCCCAATGCTCTGTTCACCAGTTATTAGCAATGTGCAAGTTACCAAGACTCTCAGCGATGGCAGCGTGGGGCTCAACATCCTGTCCGTCGACACGTTCGACAACCTCCAAGTGTCGTATGATCAGCTTCAGCCCACCAAGCCTTTCTCAGGAGTGACCGACAGCTCCACCACCCAGATCGGGCAGGTCTGCCTCCCAGTCACCTTCGGACAGCGCGACAACTACCGCACCGAGCTCATCGACTTTGACGTCACCCACATCCGTCTGCCATACAATGCCATCCGCGGGTATCCGGCCCTGGCCATGTTGTTGGCCATGACGCACCCCGTCTACAATGTCCTCAAGATGTCGGGAAGCGGCGGGATCATCACAGTCCCCTGCGAAGAAAGAGATGCGGTGTGCTCTCTCGAGCGCGCCTTCCAAGGAGCATCAATCTAAGACCCTGGCAACAATGCAGCTCGGTACCCTCCTGAGGTCGTCCCCAAGAAGAAGAAGTAGTTACTCCATGCCGGACCTCCGGAGGGCAGCGCCGCAAGTGGCACCTCGTCAGGATCAACGCCCGCACCTAGGACGCCTCCCTCTGTCGCATAGGAAGGCGCGCCCAGCGCCCTCCTCAGGCAGTGCTCGGGGGCTCTCTTCTGGAGGGCCTCAGACCTTGCCAACGTCATGAGGGAGGCGCTCGGGCACCACTTGGAGGCGTGTTTCGCGACACATCTCCCTCAAGAGGAAACTGGGCCAGGAGCGCCTGGCGCTCAGGAGTTCATCACCAAGGTATCTCAGGAGCTTCAGGAAGCAAGAGCAATACGCGGCGACCGCCGCCCACCTGGCGTTGCTCCCCACCCAGGTGAGGGTGGAGAGCTGTGTATCCGTATCGACATACGAGGGCTCAACTGAGCCGCATCTCAGGAGCGCTTCTGGCCTTCGCATGTTGGGCGCTGCGGAGGTCCACCTCACAACTATGTTCGTATACCGTTCGGCCTGCCGAGCGTGGCTGCTGCCTTCCAGCGCAACCTGTGGAGCATCATGGCGGGTCAGGAGGCTAGGCACCATGCAGTCCTGGCGGAGAAGGCGACGGTCCTCAAGGAACCGCCTGAACCCCCAGGGCCTCCCAAGGCTCAGGGCATCGGTGGCTCATGAGGGGAAACCCCTTCATCGTGTACCTTCACCTGCCTCAACACCCCTTCATGAACGGAACCAGGTGACATTTTCCAAGTTCATTTAGCTGGGAGCGCCCCCGGGGCTGCATTATTCCCAGGCCACGTGGGTCCGTCCCTATGGCATGTATCCCTTCTTTTTTATGTCTTTAGCTTACCTTGCTGGGGGCACCCCTCGGGCTGCATCACCCCCAAGCCGATCGGGCCAGACCCAGTGGTGCGTATCGTTCATGCATTTACCTGAGCTAGTTTTCTTTTCATGCTTAATCTACCTATGACCATCACCTGCTTGATTCTCACCCGCCATGGGGGCTACTCACGCTGGCACGATGCTTGTGCTCGGGTCCGTCCCCGCAATATCGACAAACCTGAGCGGTCGAGCTATGGCATGCCCCATGCACGTCACGTCACCAGGCCCTCAATGCCTCCATCTCCTCACGGAGCAACCAGCGGCGGACCGACAACCATAATGGCAAACTGTGTCTCTCCTTGTGCTGACTTGCAGGAATATCCTGAAGGCGACGGTAGGCGGGACCGCGAGCCCCCTCTTCTCCCATGGAATCCGCTTGCACGTTAAAAGGGGGGCTCCTAAGCATCGCAAATTAGGAGCTCTTACTGGTTGTCCAGCCCTCACCCCTAGCCTTGACCATGGCACGCCACCTGGCATACCAGCAGCGGCTGAGCTCGCTCGAGTGCCGGGACCTGAGGACGCAGAGCACGAAGGAGAGCATGGAGAAGAGGGGAGGCTCGCATGAGCTGGCTTAGCTATGCTTCGGACGCCTATGCACGAATCTGGCGCATCATGAGGAATCAACTCTGGACCGTCAAGATAAGTCCCGAGACTGGGTTGGCTAAACTGTTAAGGACTAAGAACCATACTAACCGCAGCCCTGCTGCAGCAACGTCAACCCCTTTCTTACCTCTCGACGGCTGCTTGAGTGCTAAAGGGGACCTCCTGAGCATCGCGCCACAGGAACTCTTACTAGACCTCGGGACGCTCACCTCCTGCCCTTGACCACGGCATGCGACTTGGCATACCAGCGACGGCTGCAGCCTGCCTAGGGACCGGGACCTATCAGCGTAGAGCGCCAAGTCATCGCGAGGTCAGAAAGGGAGACCGAGCTGAAGTAGGAATCGCGCTCGCACAAGTTCATAATAAGGACAACATTGACAGGAGGCATTACAAAACCTTTACACACCCCATGGGGCATTTCTTGAATCCTCGCAGGGAACAAAAGGCAAGAACTCAGGGAATCCTAACTACACGTGCCCCTGTGGATGACACCATCATCAACAGTGGTCCACCAAAGGCCGGCGCCAACCTCATCCAGATCAGCGGTGGTGGCGGCCTGACGCTGCAGCCCTGCTTCGGGCTCGGCAAGAGCTTGGGGGCGTGTAGCTATCGTCGCTCGTCTCCGGAGTCTCGTAAAGCTCGAGAGAGTCGCTGGACCACCAGGAGTTGCTGCTTTCGCTGGAGGAGCTGTAGGCGATGCCTGCGACAGCCCCAGCGCCTGCCGCTGCACCGTCCTGGCGACCTCCTTTAGCACTCCAGGCGGCGGCCTTCCTCGTCGAAGACCTTGAAGAAAAGCATGGAGGCGCCGTCGTACTCGAAGTGGATCGCGAGGGAGCCCTCCGTGTTGCAGACTTGGGCAATGTCGCCCCAGCCACAGGTCATGAAGATCCTCCCGGAGGCAACGGCTTCAATTTCCTCTCCGGTCGCCGGGGCGTCGTAGTCGGCGTGCTGCAGCCAAAGCTCGAGAGGGCCGCTCAGTGACATCTCGCCGGTGAAGAACTGCGGGAGGCGAATCCAAGTGCTCGGGGGCATCACCGCCCACAACACGAACTCGCGCGAGGAGTCCGCAGTGTGGACCCCTGGGGCAACGGTGTGTGCCTCCACGGCACGGCGGCCACACCCCTAGCGCGGGTGACGACGCTCGTCACTCCCCCCTCCAGAATCATCGGCGTGAGCATACAAGGTCAACGGGTGCCCAAGAGGTGGCCTCTCATACCAAGGCCACGACACCATCGGCCTCATGACTATCTCACGGCGATGAGACCTCCTCTTCTTTGGCGGAAGCAGCTCGGGCTCGTTGAGGGGAGCCTTGCCCTTCTCTGTGGCCGAGAACCTCCGAATCGGTGCCATGAATGCACCAGCAAGGAGTGGAGCAAGGGAGGAGAAGAAGCGGGAGAGGCAGAGGAGAGACGGGTGATGGGGCTCCACCCCCACTTGCCATTTATAGCCAAGGGGAGGCCAACCGCCGGCCTCCATGGTCTAAGGTAAAAATGGTGGTTTTTTCCTTGCATGTAGCAGGGACATGTCAAGTCGGGCAGTTGCCGAGGTAGCATGGGGAAGCGGAGACGCCCATGTCCAATCAACCGACATGCGTCGACCAAGGCCGCATGCTATTCGGGCCCGTGGTGCTCCGCACTTGCCCTTTGGCTTTGCCTCAAAGCCAAGCCGGAGCGCGCCTTGGGTCCGGGGGCTACTGTCGTTGTTCTGGGAAGGGGGGTCCCTAGACTTGCCCGTCTGCGGCCCATGACATGGAACTGCGAGGGGCCCCGTACGGCCCATCTTCACCAACAACCACTCAAGACCCTCGCGAGGGGCCAAGCCTCATGAGGCGGACGACACAGGACCTCCCCGGGAGTGCCCTCACCAGGCTGGCTCACGAGGGGCGCAGAGTCCAAGGCAAGACAAACCTCGCGAGGTTCTAGTGACATGAGCCATGACGACCAAGGCCAGGCGGGCGCCAGCGCGCACAGTGTCCTTGTTTCCTCTTTGGTGCTAAGGAAGCAAGCGCAGGCGCGGAGTACCGAGGCATCAAGCAATGGTTTCCATATCAGTGCAACGAGACCAAGACCAACAGGATGGCAAGACGGAGGTCACCATAGAGCCCAAGGCGGCGTCACCACCAGAGCCTTTTGTAGGCGAAGACTGCTTTTGTCAGGATAAGCTGTACTAGCTGTCCCCTTTCAAATTGGCCGTTGTTTGCTCCCTTCCCGCTCAATATTTGGGGAGAGGACCAGGTCCTCTATAAATAGGACTAGCCACCACCATAGCTAGGAGGGGGATCCGAACAACCACAATTTCACCGAGCACAAGAACACCTCTCCTCAGGAGGCTGTTCTTCCCCTTGTACTGTTAATCCTTCACCCAAGAGGCAATCCACCACCACCACACTGGAGTAGGGTATTACACCACAACGGTGGCCTGAACCAGTATAAATCTTGTGTCCTTTGGGTTGTGAGTTCATCGAGTTAGCCCTTGAGATGTTAGCGAAGCTAGGATGTGGATCGGTAGGGGGAGATTTTCACGCGCACCCTAGTGTTCGAACCTTGAGGGTTTTCTGGAACCCAAGATCCGACACACATCATACGAAGAGGTGGCCATCCACCATCTGGTTAACAGCGGGTTTTGGGCCTGCTCTTCTCCGGCATCGTCATCCATACTGTCGATGTCTTCGGAGCCGTAATTGAGCATGTCAGTTATGTCCTCGACGGTGGCTATGAAGTGGGTGGTGGGTGCGACGTAAAATTCCCCGCTCTCAGGCCCTAGTCCGGGTTGGACGTAGTTTGGAAGTTGCTCCTCTATAATGACGAGGGATCACATCAAGTCCAGAGCCTCGCTTAAAGGTGAAGTTTGGCCAGGGAGAAGAGAGTACATGGAGTATGGCAGGAAGGAGACTCCTTCGCCGAGGTCACACGATGCTGACTCCGAGGGTTCGGCGCGAGTGACCAGAGAAGAGTCCAGCTTCATGATGGTTGCCAGTGATACTACTTCCTCTAGCTCTCCCATACAGGGCTTAGTGATTCCAGATAGTCCGGCAGGCTCAATATCCCCATCTTCGGACCTGGCAATGTACTCCGGATTTAAGGCTGGAGCGGAGGTTGGGGTCATGAACCCTTGGAGGATCAAGTCTCCTCGTATATCAGCAACATAGTACAAATTTCCAAAACTAATCTGGTGACCTAGGGCGTAGCTGTCGATCTGATGCAGATGGCCAAGTGAGTTGGCCCGTAGTGCAAAGCCGCCGAATACAAAGATCTGGCCTAGAAGAAAAACCTCCCCCGGGGCGGCATTGTTGTAGATTACTAATGGAGCCATCGAACCTTCTGATGATGACACAACGGAACTCTAAATGAAAGCACCAATGTCGGTGTCAAAACCGTCGAATCTCGGGTAAGGGGTCCCGAACTGTGCGTCTAAGCTCGATGGTAACAGGAGACGGGGGACACGATGTTTACCCAGGTTCGGGCCCTCTTGATAGAGGTAATACCCTACTTCCTGCTTGATTAATCTTGACGAATATGAGGATTACAAGAGTTGATCTACCACGAGACCGTAATGGCTAAACCCTAGATGTCTAGCCTCTATGATTGTGATTGCCTCTACGGACTAAACCATTTGGTTTACATAGACACCAGAGGGGTCTAGGGTTGTACAGAGTTGGTTTACAGAGGAATGAATCTTCATATCCGAACGCCAAGCTTGCCTTGCACGCAACAGAGAGTCCCATATGGACACGAGAGGAAGTCTTTCATCTTGTATCTTCACGGCTATCAGTCCGTCCCACGTCACATAGCCCGGACGCCCGAGGACCCCTTAATCCAAGACTCCCTCAGAGGCCATTTTCTTTAGTTTTGAAAATGGACTTGGAGACATACACTAAAGCTAGAGCCAGACTTGCCATGCTCGAATCAGATTCCTCTTTAGACTCCACCTCTGCCTCCTCAGATGCAGACTCCTCCTCTGAATCCATCTCCTTGCCAACAAATGCACGAGCCTTGCTGGATGAGCTCTTCCTGTGTGATGAAGACTTTGACGAAGACTTGGAAGAAGACTTTGAGGATTTCTTCTTCTTCTTGTCATCAAAATCATATTCCTTGCTCTTCTTCTTCTTCTTGGTCTCATTATCCCACTGAAGACACTCAGAGATGTAGTGACCAGGTTTCTTGCACTTGTGGCATGTTCTCTTCTTGTAGTCACGTGAGGAAGCTTCATTGTTTCTTGAGTTGCATCTTGATGACTTTTTGAAGTCTTTTTTCTTGGTGAACTTCTGAAACTTCTTCACAAGCATAGCAAGCTCCTTCCCAATGTCTTCAGGATCCTCAGAACTGCAGTCAGATTATTATTCAGATGAGGAAACATCCTTTGCCTTGAAAGCGTGAGTTCGACCATAGTTAGGACCATAGATATCTCTTTTCTTAGATTGCTAGAACTCATGTGTGTTGAGCCTCTCAAGTATGTCAGACGGATCAAGAGTCTTGAAGTCAGGGCATTCTTGAATCATCAGGGCCAATGTGTCGAATGAGCTGTCAAGCGATCTCAGAAGCGTCTTGACGATTTCGTGCTTGGTGATCTCAGTGGCGCCAAGTGCGCGAAGCTCATTTGTGGTATCAGTGAGGCGATCAAATGTGAGCTGGACATTCTCATTGTCATTTCACTTGAAGTGGTTGAAGAGGTTGCTAAGAACACTGATCCTTGAGTCTCTTTGGGTTGAGATGCCTTCGTTGACCTTGGAGAGCCAGTCCCAGACTAGCTTTGCAGTTTCCAGTGCACTCACATGGCCATACTGTCCTTTGGTCTGATGGCCACAGATGATGTTCTTGGCGGTTGAGTCTAGTAAAATGAACCTCTTGAAATTGGTAGCGGTGACACCTTCACCAACCTTGGGAACACCGTTCTTGACGACATACCAGAGGTTAACGTCAATGGCTTCAAGATGCATTCACATCTTATTCTTCTAGTAGGGGTAATCAGTGCCATCGAAGACCGGGCACGCAACAAAGACTTTAATTATCCCTGCAGTTGACATAGCTAAAACTCTAGGTGGTTAAATTGAAACACACAGAACAAGGGAGCACCTTGCTCTGATACCAATTGAAAGTGCTAGTTATCGACTAGAGGGGTAAGAATAGGCAATTTTTATGAAATTATTCAAAACATGGGGGCTTTGAAGACAAACAATAGAAATGAACCTATTGATATGCAGCGGAAGGTAGACTACACTAGACAGGCCATAGTCAAGTAAGTAATGAAGTGAAAGCACGATGACTATCAGCCGCTAGGTAGTAAGGATCAGGATGAAGATAGTACGAAGCCAAACAGTCTTCACTCAGTGAAGTCAATCAGATCATATAGGCAGTCAATAACTTCACGAAGTCAAACTGTAAAGTGAAGGGAAGTGAAGGATAGAACCAGTAGCTTGGCGAAGACAAGGATTTGGTAGACTAGTTCCAGTTGTTGTGACAACTGTATGTCTGGTTAGGGAGGCTGATATTTACCTCAGAAGACTGCGTCTTCACCTTATTCCCCTTGAGCTAAGGACACACAGTCATCGCCCAATCACTCTTGTAAGTCTTCAAGTTAGACTTCCAAACCTTCATAGACTTCATTCATCGACAATCCACAATGACTCTTGGATGCTTAGAACGCGACGCCTAACCGGTTGGGGGATTCACAGTCCTCAAGTGTAACATGTCTTCATATCATGCGGACAGAAAGACTTCAGTGATGCCTAACACACTTTGGCTCTTGGTGTATAGGGCTTTGTCCTCGCAAGGATCTCGCTCTCAAATGCTTCGGAGCTGGGTTGCTCTCAAATGACAAAAGTCGTGCACTAACTCTGAGCAGCCACCAATTTATGGTGTAGGGAGTGGGCTCTTTATAGCCATGAGGCAACCCGACCTGATATGTCCAAAATGAACCTGGGTCACTAAGAAACTTACATCTGTCCAACGGTCAGATTTCAAACACACGCGACAACTTGACTTGGGCTACAAGTAAAGCTGACTTATCTAGCTCTGGATAAGATTTGCTCTCATTGTCTTCGCTCGAAGACATAGGATTTGGTTGAGCATCACATCAGTCACTCTGACTTTGTTCACTTGGACCCCACTAAACAGTACGGTGGTTCCTATGACTCAACAAAGAAGAAAAGGAAACTACGAAACAACTATGTCTTCGTACTCCATAGTCTTCATGCGATGTCTTCTCATGTCATAATCTTCATTGTGAATACCTTCACAGACCACCATTGTCTTCAATGTCTTCATACATTTTTAGGGGTCATCTCTGGTAGGTAAACCGAATCAATATGGGACTACTACCTATGTTAACCTATGATTCTCACAAACACATTAGTCTCAGCCAAGTTTATCGTCAATACTCCAAAACCAACTAAGGGTGGCACTAGATGCACTTACAATCTCCCCCTTTTTGGTGATTGATGACAAACCGGTTGAAGTTTTCAACGAGGATGAAAGTATGTGAAATTTTAAGGATTAATGTATTGTCTTCTTAAATAGCAAAAGGCTCCCCTTGAAGATGTGCATATAAGTAGTTTGTTTTTTAATGCAAATGCACATGGAAGGTTTTACTTTGTGGAGATCCTCTTCGACTTATGAAGACAATTCATCATGCATATAAAGATAACGAAGATGATCACATGCATAATGAAAAATGGACATCTGTGGAATGACTTCATGCGGGATTTATCATCGCATCACAACGTAGCGGAATAAAGTAGCAGATGACCATCGAGTTTAAGTGTTACAACTCAAAGAATCAAGTGTTTCAAAAGACGAGAGTTGTAAATACTTAGCAAAAAATAAAGCAACCACCCATAAGGACCCGCTTGAAGACTATCAACTCATATGCTTCTCCTTCTTTTGTCATTAATGACCAAAAATGTTTGAAGACATAGACTATCTACTCGTTCACATCAGGAGTAGATGTAGGTGCAGGGTCAACGCTAGAGTTTGATGGTGCAGACGGGCCGGATGCAGTGTCGAGATACAGAGAAGCCATGGTTGGTGAAGTGGTGTCTTCTTCTTCATCGACGACTCTCGCAACAACAGTTGCAGCCAAAGATGAACGCTCAGAATATTCAATTGAGGGAGTGTGGTGCCAGCTTGCATTGCGTGGAGGTCTAGAATCAAATTTAAAGCCCTCAATGAAGCGATCTTTGTGAAGATCGTCTTCAGGACATAGTACTGCGAAACTCTTCCAAGACCACCGACAGGCTTCATGGGCAACAAACGAGTTCTTGGTGGCCAAGTTTCTAATGCGATTGACGTCCACCAAGATACTCTACATCAGACGCTTGAGCTAGTCATGATGCTTATCCTGCTTTTGATGTAAGGCCACAAGAAGCTCTCGGTCATTGAGTGCACGAGAACGCTTCTGAGGCCTTTGGGCAATAGTACTGTCAGTGGCTTCGGTGTTTGCACGATGGGGCACACGCATATTGCCAGCCAGAGGATAAGATGGAGTTGTAGCATTGGCGACATGAATTCCTTCTATTGGTTGGGTGAGGCTTTGATGATCAACATTGTGAAGATAAAGAGGTTGCTTGGCAGGGTCGGGGTAGACGGCTTCTATGGACAGATAGACCTCAAGCAGAAAGACAAGATGGTTGCACGCTCAGGGCTGATAGTCAACCAAAGAGTGGAGCCTGATTAGGCGCATCACCCATGGAGGATAGAACTTTAGGCCAAACAGATCAATCCCAGATGCAGCAAGTTGTCTGATGAAGAAATCCTGGGTATTGATTCTGATGCCATTTACAATATAGAATACCAAAGTCTTCATGGCCCCTTCAAGTTTGGCTTCAGCTGAGTGTCCCTTGATGGGCCATAGAGTACGCCTTAGAATATGATAAACTGTGCGGTGCAAGTACTCGAGGTCTTTGACGAAGAATTCCTTGATATTCAGCATCTTGAGGCAATGTCCTCATCATACTGAGCATTTGACTCATATTGGGTTTATGCCTCTGAAAGAAACTCTCCAGTTCATTGCGGTGAAGCTGACAACCAGGCTCATACAATTCACCTGGAGTTGGCAGGGAAGTAAGCACGATGATGTCTTGAGCTTTGCCTTCATGATGCACATCCCCTGTCATCCACTCAAGGATCCATGTCTTCGGATCCCTGTTGTAGCTGCGAATATGAAGTGTTGCATAGAATTGTAGCAGTAGTTCTTCATTCTAGTGCTCCTTGTCTATAACGAACAGTAGAAGACCAACCTCCCTAAAGCAGTCAAGAGCTTCTTCCAGATAGGGCAGCCTAGCAATAGCTTCACAATCAGCTTCAGCTGCCCTTGTCTTCTTTAGTTCTGAAGATGTTGAGGGGACCTTAGGCTTCGAGCCTGTCATGCTGGCAAGGAAGATAATGGCAGGTTCTTCCTGCCTTGATGCTTCAGTTCGGGCCACAGCAAACTTCTTTGTTCGCTTGGCACCCATTCTTGGGTCGATTCCAGGACGCCCAAGAGCTTTGCGCTTTTCGGCTTCATTATTTGCTTGAACGCACTTCTCTGCAAAGTACTTCATGCACTCTCTTGAACCTTTAGCTTCTTCCCTTTTCTTGTGAAACTCTGCCTTGAGATCATGCAACATCTTCTTGAAGATCTGAACATCAGCCACGTTGAGCTTGGCCATGTTCTTCTTGAAGTGAGCCTTCTCATAGTCAATTTTTTTCTTGAGATCGACTATCTTCTGAGCCACGACCAGCTCATTGGCAATAGCTCCGTGAAATGTGACGATGATGTCCACCGGGAGCTGAAGATCATCAATACTGATGGTCTGATCATCGAACCGCTCGTCGATGAAGTTGTTCAGGATATCAACATCAAGGAGGGGCAGATCATTGAAGATTTCCGCCTCTTGCTTGCTCTTGATCAACATCTCAAGGGCATCATCACCAAGATCTTCATTGCTGGACAGATCAATGGTGTCATCCTCATTGCACAAAACGATAGCAGGAGTTAGTTCAGGCCCAGAAATCTTCTTGGGCTTCTTGGCTTTCTTTGTCTTCTCAGCCTGCTTGGACACACGAGACAAATCTTCAGATTGCACAGTGGGTTCAGGAGGTATAGTGGCCAATGACTTCACATGCGAAGCTTTTGGTGAGTCAAAGGGCCTTGAAGCCTTTGTCTTCTTAGTCTTCTGCTTCGGTGGTGCTGGCGCATCTCCAGAATCTGCGTCATCAGCGGATTGATCCACCATATCCCTCTGAGCAGCGATATGTGATACAAGACCATCAAAGTTGGCGAAGGTACCGATGACATTGGGATTGTCATCGCGTGTGCCATCATCCCTTGGAGCAGATGGACCAGGGTTGAAGTTGAGGCCTAGCTCCTTCTTGTTCTTGGTGGTTGACTCCTTTGCAAACTGATAATTGCGCTTGAACAAATTGTCTTCACGACACCATAAGAAGGATGATGGGTCGGAATTCTCTTGCGTCGGTCCTCGGATCATGCATGGGAAGAAGCCTTGAGGAATGGCTTCAGACTTGGACTTGGGCTGCAGATTTCTGTATAGAATATCTCCCCATGGGTGCTTGATGGCATTCTTTTCAGCATATTCAGCAGTCACAAATATGTACATGAACCATTCTTCCACCCAATATCTTTGAATCCATTGGATTCGGGTCTTGCGCTGGTTGTAGCCTTCCTCGGGATCTGACTTGTATAGCTCAAACAGATCTGGAGGTAAATCCTTGGTTGTGTTGCCTCTACGCTGCCTGCCACCTTTCCTGGCAAATTTCTCTATTGCCATTATATTCAGACTGAATAGCTTCAAGACAGTGAATGTCTTCCTTTTGCTGGTCAAACAAGAGCTGGCTTCAGGTGAGTGTATGTGCTACTGTAGGAACTCTGCAAATAAATGCAGACTATGAGAATCAAGGGATTCTCCCACGGACATTAAGGTGCGAGGGAAGGGGAAGAGGTCATACGCATTCTCAGAAGATTTTGAAGAAAATTTGGTTTGAAGACATTGACCTCATAGAGCGAAGACATTGACTTATTTGAAGAGAGTCGGTTCCAGATTTGTACGAATCCATGAATAAGTACAAGTGAGGAATCTAACTAGTTATGAAGCATACATCAATATACTTGGCATGATATGAGATGTTGATAAGGTTGGATCCATATTTGGAAGTGAAGAAACCACTTTGGGTTGAAGTGGATGGATCTGACGGATCTAAAAGGCAATAAAAATTAAGATTTAATTATCACAGAAGAACAGCTATATGAGGTAGAGTTGGAGGCCAAGCAGTTCAATCTTCCCTGCCCTAACTTGGCGACGAAAGACATCTACGGTGAGGGCGGAGAGGACGAGGTCCGCGGCCGGTGTGAGGACGACATCGAAGAAGTCATGGCAGCTAAGCGCTTCGTCTCGAGCGTCGACGCAAGCTAGCGGAGGCGCTAGGGTTTGTGCGAGGTGGAGAGGTGGAAGAAAAGATAATGATTGCGGTGAGTGTGTATTTATAGGGATAGGGACAACACATCGTAATTACACAGGTGCCCCTGGTGGTTCTCATCTGAAGGACACGTGGCTTGCATGCAACACATTGGGAGTTGATCTATGTTCCCACGCATGCCTGGATTGTCGGGTTGTCGTTCCGGCTTCTTCGGTATTCAGGCAAAAGGATAGGGCAATTAAAACATATTTAAATGTTTGTCTCTATGTCTTCTGCTGACAAGGACTCGGAGAAGACAATCAACAGGTTTCAATAGAATACATATGATTTGGACAGATAGAGTTTGAGATAGAAGCACGGAGGGGGTTATGGTCCAAATATGAAGACATAGCTATAAGTGAATGTTGTAGAGGACATAACAATATATATATATATATATCAGACCAAATCAACATCGAGAAGATAAACCTCGAAATCAAATCAATGTTGAAGACAAACCAAATGCGAAGACTATGCAACCATGACGCCAAAAGAAACACTCCAATAAGAATTTGGTGGTGGCGTTACACACGGTATAAGAAGTATTAGACCCAGACACATCGCACAATTATCGTGGCGCTCCGAAGTCAAATTCTGCGTTAATGTATTCACACTTAGAGTGTAGGTCTTCATTGATTGAAGATATACGTTACTTTGTGTGTTGCACATCTAAGTCATCAACATGCATAATCGTTAGGATGTGTGTCCAATTACAGGACATTTGAGGACTCTAAGATATTTAGCTCACACCACAACTTGCAAAACCTTTTCTCATCCAAGGGCTTTGTGAAGATATCTTCCAATTGTTCTTCAGTGTTGACGTGAATGATATCAATATCTTCCTTCATGACATGATCTTTGAGAAAGTGATGACGGATCTGAATGTGCTTTGTCTTCGAGTGCTGAACTAGGTTGTTGGCAATCTTGATGGCGCCTTCATTGTCAGAGTAGAGTTGCACATGCTTCTGGTGGATGCCAAAGTCCTTGAGAGTTTGCTTCAACCATAGAAGCTGAGCGCAGCAAGATGCAGCAGCAATGTATTGAGATTAAGTAGTGGAGAGGGATACACAGTTCTGCTTCTTTGAAGACCAACAGACAAGAGATTGTCCAAGAAAGTGAGATGTTCCTGATGTGGACTTGCAATCAACCTTGTCACCAGCATAATCAGCATCTGAGAATCCAACTAGATCAAACTCTGAGCCCTTTGGATACCATAATCCTAGCATTGGGGTGTAAACCAAATATCAAAGAATTCGCTTCACAGCTAAGTGATGCAACTCCTTTGGTGCCGCTTGGAATCAGGCACACATGCAAACACTAAGCATTATATCTAGCCTAGATGCACATAAATAGAGTAAAGAACCAATCATGAAGCGGTATACCTTTTGATCGAACTCTTTACCATTGTCGTTGGGGCCCAGATGACTTTTGGTTGGCATTGGCGTCGTGTATCCTTTGCAGTCTTGCATTCCAAACTTCTTCAGGAAATCTTTGAGGTATTTTTCTTGCGATATGAAGATGTCATTGCTTTGCTGACGGATTTGAAGAACGAGGAAGAATTTCAGCTCACCCATCATGGACATCTGATATTGCTCTTGCATCATGTGTCCAAATTTATCACTGTATTTCTTGTCCATGCAGCTGAAGATAATGTCATCCACAAAGATTTGGCATATGAACAATTCTCCATCATATGTCTTCATGAAGAGTGTGGGATCCAGGGAACCAGGTTTGAAGCCTTTGCTCTTCAGGAAGCCTTTGCTCTTCATACCAAGCACGAGGAGATGGTTTGAGGCCATACAGTGCCTTGTTGACCTTGTATACCATGTCATGACGCTTTGGGTCTTCAAAACCAGGTGGTTGTGCAACATACACTTCTTCTTGAACTTTTCCATTTAGGAAGGCACTCTTCACATCCATTTGGTACAGAAGGAAGTCGTGATGGTTGGCATAGGCCAGCAGTATGCTAATGGCTTCAAGCCTAGCCATAGGAGTGAAGGTTTCATCAAAGTCAATTCCTTCTACTGGAGTGTAACCTTGAGCAACGAGACGAGCCTTGTTTCTGACAACTTGACCATGCTCATCTTGTTTGTTGCGGTAGATCCATTTGGTGCCAATGATATTGTTCTTGCAAGGATCAGGGCGCTTAACCAGTTCCCACACATTGTTCAGCCAAACTATTAAAGCTCTTCTTGGATCGCTTGAATCCATTATGGTTCCATGAAGGCTTCAACAACTTTCTTAGGTTGAGATATAGAGACCAATGCAAAGCACCCATAGAAATTTGCTAGTTGTGTTGCTCTTGAACGAGTGAGTGGACCAGGTGCATTGATGCTATCGATTATCTTCTCAATCTGCACTTCATTTGCAACACGAGGATGAACTCGATGAAGACTTTGCTCTTGCTGATCATTGTCTTCATCATCGGCATTGACTTCAGGCTGAGCATTGTCTTTGGGTTGATTAGGTGCAGAGATGATGTGTTCTTCTTCAGCCTGAGCCTCTGAAGGTATGATTTCTCCAGTACCCATAACCTTGATGGATTCACTTTGTGAGACTTCATCTAGCACATTTGGCAGGTTCTCTCTTTGCGAGCCGTTAGTTTCCTCGAACCGCACATCCACAGTTTCAACCACTTTATAGTGAAAGAGGTTGAAGACTCTATAGGAGTGTGAATCCTTTCCATAGCCAAGCATAAAACCTTCATGTGCTTTCGGTGCAAATTTGGATGTGTGATGTGGATCCTTGATCCAGCACGTAGCACCAAATACTCTGAAGTAACCGACATTTGGCTTCTTACCAGTTAGTAGCTCATGTGATGTCTTCTTTAGAAGCTTGTGTAGATAAACACGGTTCATGACTTGACATGCAGTGTCAATGGCTTCAAGCCAGAACTTCCTTGTTGTCTTGTACTCATCAAGGCTCGTTTGTGCCATCTCAATGATGGTTCTGTTCTTGTGCTCCACTATGCCATTCTGCTGAGCTGTGTATGGATTTGAGAACTCATGAGTGATGCCCAATGTATCAAGTTAGGTGGCAAGGCCCGCGTTCTTGAACTCTGTGCCGTTGTCACTTCCAATGTGCTTGATCTTGATGCCATAGTTCGTCATGGCATGATTGGAGGATCGTCAGAAGACATCCTGCACTTTAGTCTTATAGAGAATTATATGCACCCATGTATATCTTGAGTAATCATCAACAATGACGAAGCCATAGAGGAAAGAAGTGGTAGTGAGGCTAGAGTAGTAAGTAGGGCTGAATAAGTCCATGTGAAGTAGCTCGAAGGGACGGGAAGTCGTCATGATTGTCTTCGAGGGATGCTTGGCCCTAGTCATCTTTCCAGCTTCGCAAGCACCACACGGATGATCCTTCTTGAACTTGACGCCCTCGATGCCTACGACATGCTTCTTCTTTGCGAGAGTGTACAAGTTCCTCATGCTAGCATGCCCTAGCCTCCGATGCCAGAGCCAGCACTCTGAAGCTTTTGCTAAAAGACATACGGCCAACTATAGTCCTGCTGAGAAATCTACCATGTACAAATCGTCTTTTCGATACCATTCAAATACTAGAGATTTGTCGGATTCCATAAGCACAAGGCTACGATATTTTCCAAACATCACAATCATGTTTAGATCACAAAGCATTGAGACAGACATTAAGTTGAAACCAAGGGATTCAACAAGCATCACTTTATCCATGTGCTGATCCTTTGAGATTGCAACTCTACCTAGACCCAATACCTTGCTTTTACCAGTGTCAGCAAATGTGATGTGACTCTTGTCAGATGGGCATAAGGTTGAATCCATGAGAAGACTTCGATCACCAGTCATGTAGTTATTGCATCCACTGTCCACAATCCATTCTGAAGCGTTTGGTGTCATACCCTACAGTGCAGTTTGGGGGATAGGCTTCACCAAGAGTATTGTGAAGCATAAACATTTGACGAACAAGCGGATTATGAAAGTTCAGGTCTTGGTTAGGATAGGTAGGATGTTTGTCAACGAATCCTGGAACAAAATACATAGTAAGACCATTAGGACATTTTATCTTGCGTCCCACAAGATGTTTAAGGTCCCCAGCATAAGCATCATATGCCTTTGATTTCCGGCTGGAGACCTTTCGCTACAAAAGAGAGTTAATTTTCTTAACCACCCACATCTTCAGGGGTGGCTTAGAAGCAATGAGTCTAAGTGCAACATCTGAGAATTTTGGCTTTGGATCCCTAGCAAATAGCATTCCAGGAGGTGAATAATACTCATAAGAATAAGAAGAATAGTTCTTGGTCTTATGAACATAGCGGTTTGACGAAACACGCTCATATTCGTAAGTCTGAGTATGGTTTCCCTACAAAACATTGGCGTTAGGGTGACTCTGGTGAGTCCTCTGTCTGCACGAAGCCTTTGGGTCATATGAAGCCTTTGGTCCGGGGTTTGTCTTCTTCCCTGGTGGTGTCATGATGACAGTGATAACCCACAAGTATAGGGGATCGCAACAGTTTTCGAGGGTAGCGTATTCAACCCAAATTTATTGATTCGACACAAGGGGAACCAAAGAATATTCTCAAGTATTAGCAGCTGAGTTGTCAATTCAATCACACATGGAAACTTAATATCTGCAGCAAAGTATTTAGTAGCAAGGTAATATGATAATAGTGGTAAGAGTAGCAAAGTAATATTTTTGGGTTTTGTAGTGATTGTAACAGCAGCAGCGGAAAAGTAAATAAGCGAAGAACAATATATGGAAAAGCTCATAGGCATTGGATCGGTGATGGAGAATTATGCCGCATGCGATCGTTCATGTAACAGTCATAACATAGGGTGACACAGAACTTGCTCCAGTTCATCATTGTAATGTAGGCATGTATTCTGAATATAGTCATACATGCTTATGGAAAAGAACTTGCATGATATCTTTTGTCCTACCCTCCCATGGCAGCGGGGTCCTATTGGAAACTAAGGGATATTAAGGCCTCCTTTTAATAGAGTACCGGACCAAAGAATTAACACATAGTGAATACATGAACTCCTCAAACTACGGTCATCACCGGGAGTTGTCGCGATTATTGTTACCTCGGGGTTGCCGGATCATAACACATAGTAGGTGACTATAGACTTGCAAGATAGGATCAAGAACTCACATATATTGATGAAAACATAATACGTTCAGATATGAAATCATGCCACTCGGGCCCTAGTGACAAGTATTAAGCATAGCAAAGTCATAGCAACATCAATCTCAGAACATAGTGGATACTAGGGATCAAACCCTAACATAAATCTCATCCAACCCATCACCGTCTAGCAAGCCTACGATGGAATTACTCACGCACGGCGGTGAGCATCATGAAATTGGTGATGGAGGATGGTTGATGATGACGATGGCGAAGGATTCCCCTCTCCGGAACCCTGAACGGACCCCAGATCAGCCCTCCCAAGAGAGTTTAGGGCTTGGCGGCGGCTCCGTATCATAAAACGCGGTGAATCCTTCTCTCTGATTTTTTTTCTCCCCGAAAACGAATATATGGAGTTGGAGTTGAGGTCGGTGGAGCGTCAGGGGGCCCATGAGGCAGCGGGGCACGCCCAGGGGGGGTAGGGTGCGCCCCCACCCTTGTGGACAGGGTGTGGGCCCCCTGACATGGATTCTTCTTCCAGTATTTTTTATATATTCCAAAATAATCTCTGTTGATTTTTAGGTCATTCCGAGAACTTTTATTTCTGCACAAAAATAACACCATGGCAATTCGGCTGAAAATAGCGTTAGTCCGGGTTAGTTCTATTCAAATCATGCAAGTTAGAGTCCAAAACAAGGGCAAAAGTGTTTGGAAAAGTAGATACGACGGACACGTATCAACTCCCCCAAGCTTAAACTTTTGCTTGTCCTCAAGCAATTCAGTTGATAAACTGAAAGTGATAAAGAAAAACTTTTACAAACTCTGTTTTCTCTTGTTGTTGTAAATATGTAAAGCCAGCATTCAAGTTTTCAGCAAAGACTATGAACTAACCACATTCGGAATAACATTTAGGTCTCATGTTTACTCATATCAATGGCATAATCAACTAGCGAGCAATAATAATAAATCTCGGATGACAACACTTTCTCAAAACAATCATAATATAATATAACAAGATGGTATCTCGCTAGCCCTTTCTGAGACCGCAAAACATAAATGCAGAGCACCTTTAAAGATCAAGGACTGACTAGACATTGTAATTCATGGTAAAAGAGATCCAGTCAAGTCATACTCAATCTAAACAAATAGTAATGGATGCAAATGACAGCGGTGCTCTCCAACTGGTGCTTTTTAATAATAGGATGATGACTCAACATAAAAGTAAATAGATAGGCCCTTCATAGTGGGAAGCAGGGATTTGTAGAGGTGCCAGAGATCGGTTTTGAAATAGATATGAACAATATTTTTGAGCGGTATACTTTCATTGTCAACATTACAACTGAGAGATCTCGATATCTTCCATGCTACACACATTATAGGAGGTTCCCAAACAGAATGGTAAAGTTTATACTCCTCCTCCACCAACAAGCATCAATCCATGGCTTGCTCGAAACAACGAGTGCCTCCAACTAACAAGAGTCCTGGGGGAGTTTTGTTTGCAGTTATTTTGATTTGATTTGCATAAAGCATGGGACTTGGCATCCCGATGACCAGCCATTTTCTCGTGAGTGAGGAGCGGAGTCCACTCCTCTTGAGAATAACCCGCCTAGCATGGAGGATACAGACAACCCTAGTTGATACATGAGCTATTCAAGCATACAAAACAAAATGTTTATTTGAAGGTTTAGAGTTTGGCACATACAAATTTACATGGAACGACAGGTAGATACCGTATATAGGTAGGTATGGTGGACTCATATGGAATAACTTTGGGGTTTATGGAGTTGGATGCACAAGCAGTATTCCCGCTTAGTACAAGTGAAGGCTAGAAAAAGACTGTGAAGCGACCAGCTAGAGATCGACAACAGTCATGAACATGCATTAAAATTAATCAACACCGAATGGAAGCATGAGTAGGATATAATGCACCATGAACATAAATATCATAGAGGCTATGTTGATTTTATTTCAACTACATGCGTGAATATGTGCGAAGTCACGCCACTCGAATCGTTCAAAAGAGGATACCACCCTATCATACCACATCACAACCATTTTAATAGCATGTTGGCACGCAATGTAAACCATTATAAACTACTAGCTAATTAACATGGCATAAGCAACTATAATCTCTAATTGTCATTGCAAACATGTTTCTTTCACAATAGGCTGAATCGGGAATGATGAACTAACCATATTTACAAAAACAAGAGAGGTCGAGTTCATACCAGCTTTTCTCATCTCAATAAGTTCATCATATAATCATCATTATTGCCTTTCACTTGCATGACCGCATAGTGTGTATAATAATAATAGTGCACGTGCATTGGACTAAGATGGAATCTGCAAGAATTCAATTCAAGAGAGAAGACAAGGTAATATGGGCTCTTTGTTAGATCAACAATAATGCATATGAGAGCCACTCAACATTTTCATTATGGTATTCTCCTCTCGACCCCCAAAGAAAAGAAACAAAACTATTTACGCGAGAAAGCTCCCAACAAGCAAAAGAAGAACGAGAAATCTTTTTGGGTTTTCTTTTTAATTACTACTACTACAGGCATGGAAAGTAAACTAACTAAAACCTACAACTAATTTTCGGTTTTTTCTGAAGGTTTATCAAGCACACAAGAAGAAAGCATAAAAAGGGAAATAAACTAGCTTGTATATTAGAATGAAAAAGTATGAGCACCGACAACTAGCATGAGTGTGTGAACAGGAATGTAATGTCGGTGAGAAATATGTACTCACTCAAGCTTAGGCTTTTGGCCTAAGTTGGTCTACTGCCACGGCTGCCCTAGCGGATATCCAAAGATGTAGTTGGGGTCGTACTGAGAAGGGGCCTCGGGTTGCCACTGGTTGGCAATCTCCTCCGGATCCCACTGGTAAACAAACAGTCGTGAAGGAACAAATTGTGGTTCCAGATCTCGCTCTGTAGCTGGTGTGGGGTTTCGGTAGGCGTGAATGGCCTCCGGCGGAACAAGGTACTTGCCTGTAGATAAGTCGAACAAGGAAGGAGCAGGCAAAGTGTATAGTCTCAGGGTGATTTTTATCAAAGATCAGCTTGTACTTAAGCATCTTTTCCTTATTCTTAACGATAAAATCATGTGCTCCATACTCTTATAGTCTAAAAAAACAGGAGGCATCAACTTCTCTTCCATCTCATAATGCCTAATAGGTAAGTTAAAGTGTGCAGCGAGGCGTGGGGCGAAGATATCTCCCAAGATGGGGCCCTTAGTACGGTAAGATTTAACCGCTTTGCAACAATAACGCCCATACTAAATGTGTCATCACGGAATAAGGCATGGCACAAAATAACAATATCAGGGGCACTAAGGTTGCCAGAGTTTTCGCGACCAATCAAGAATCTACTAGTAAATATTGCAAAGTAACGTAGAACAGGAAAATGTATGCTAGTAATTCTTGCATCGGAAACCTTCCTAGTTTCCCCTACAGTAATCATATCTACAAACCCTTCCACACCACTATGATGTGGTTCTTCTATGGTGCCTATAAAGGGTATCTTGCAGACCCGGCAGAAATCAAAAGGGGACATCTCCTTATACTCATCATATAAATAGAAATCCACCGAAGGTGGTGACCTCCTAGCATGGAAAAGAAAATTTTGCACAAAAATATTAGTGAGTAAGAGATACTGTTCGCGTTGGTCGTGGAGGAAGTCGGTGAGGCCTGCATTCTCAGCCAACTCATAAAAATCATCATAAATCCTGGCTGCTCTCAAGAAATCATCACAAGGCCATTCACATGGCCAAACTTCCACGGTGCGAGGGAGATTATATTTGGGCATCTTATCCTCCTCACTTTGCTTGTCCTTCGAGCTTCGGCTCGATGAGCCCCTCAATAATCTCTTCATCTTTTTCTGAAAATTTCTGAAATTTTTAGTAACTTCAAAATAAAAGTGAACCAAACTCAACAAAATTGATAGCAACTACTCCCACAAGTGCCTAGAGACTATACCATGCATTAAAACTACTTTTGTGCATATAAATTTGACATGCAACCTCAAGAAGAGGGTCACCTAAGCAGCAAAAATTTGCAATGAATAAAGCACTAGAACAAAAACTAATTGGACCATTGGAGGAGTCACATACCAAAGAACAATCCCCCAAAGCAGTTTTTTGAATGGAGCTTTGAGCAAGGAGATCGGAAATGGAAGCAAGATGAGCTAGAACTCGTGCTTGAGCTGGATGGTGAATTTTTGGGAGGAAGAAGGAGTTTGTGGTGGCTGAAATAAGTGGAGGGGACCCACATGGGGTCCACGAGGCAGGGGGCGCGCCCTCCACCCTCGTGGGCACATGGCTACTCCCCTTGCTGTGTTTTCAGCGCTAGATATTCTCAAATATTCTAGAAAAAATCATATTTAATTTTCAGGGCATTTGGAGAACTTTTATTTTTGTGGTATTTTTTATTGCACGGATAATTCAGAAAACAGACAGAAAATACTATTTTTTCTTTATTTAACATAGATAACAGAAAGTAAAAGGAGGGTACAGAAGGTTGTGTTTTCTAACTTCATCTATCTCATGCTCATCAAAAGGAATCCACAAACGAGGTTGATCAAGTCTTGTCAACAAACTCATTCCGAATTGCATGAAACCGGAGAAATTTCAAATAACACTATGTGACCTCAACGGGGATATGCACGTCCCCAACAATAAGAATATCATATTTCTTCTTGATAGTAGGAAGAGGAAATTCAAAACCTCCAATAGTAATTGTTGAAACTTTTCCAATAGAATTGATATTGTGGACTTGAGGTTGTTTCCTCGGAAAGTGTAGCATATGCTCATTACCATTAACATGAAAAGTGGCATTGCCTTTGTTGTAATCAATAACCGCCCCTGCAGTATTCAAAAAGGGTCTTCCGATAATAATAGACATACTATCGTCCTCGGGAATATCAAGAATAACAAAGTCTGTTAACATAGTAACGTTTGCAACCACAACAGGCACATCCTCTCAAATACCGACAGCTATAGTAGTTGATTTATCAGCCATTTGCAAAGATATTTCAGTAGGTGTCAACTTATTCAAATAAAGTCTACGATATAAAGAGATAGGCATAACACTAACACCAGCTCCAAGATCACATAAAGCAGTTTTAACATAGTTTCTTTTAATGGAGCATGGTATAGTTGGTACTCCTGGATCTCCAAGTTTCTTTGGTATTCCACCCTTAAAAGTATAGTTAGCAAGCATGGTGGAAATTTTATCTTCCGGTATCTTTCACTTATTTGTAACAATATCTTTCATATATTTAGCATAAGGATTCATTTTAAGCATATCGGTCAAACGCATACGTAAAAAGATAGGTCTAATCATTTCAGCAAAGCTCTCAAACTCCTCATCATCCTTTTTCTTGGATGGTTTAGGAGGAAAAGGCATAGGTTTCTGAACCCATGGTTCCCTTTCTTTACCGTGCTTCCTAGAAACAAAGTCTCTGGTATCATAATGTTGATTCTTCGACTGTGGGTTATCAAGACCAACTGCACGTTCAATCTCTACATCATTATCATTGCTAGGTGGAGCTTCAACATGAACATCATCATTAACATTATCACTAGGTTCATGTTCATTACCAAATTGTGTTTCAGCATTAGAAATAGAAATATCATTGGGATTCTCAGGTGTGTCTACAACAGGTTCACTAGAAGCATGCAAATTCCTATCATTTTTCTTTTTCTTCCTCTTAGAAGGACTAGGTGCATCAAAGTTATTTCTCTGAGAATCCTGCTCAATTCTCTTAGGGTGGCCCTCAGGATACAAAGGTTCCTGAGTCACTTTACCTCCTCTAGTTGCAACTCTAACAACAGAGTCATTATTCTTACTATTCAATTCATTGAGCAAATCATTCTGAGCTTTAAGTACTTGTTCTACTTGAGTGGTAACCATAGAAGCATGCTTACTAATAAGTTTAAGTTCACCTTTAACACGAGCCATATAATCACTCAAGTGTTCAATCATATAATCATTATGTTTCAATTGTCTACCAACATAAGGATTAAAATTTTCTTGTTTAACAATAAAATTATGAAACTCATCTAAGCATTGGCTAGCAGACTTATTACGAGGAATATCATCTTCATCAAATCTATAGAGAGAGTTTACCTTTACTACCTGTGCCGGGTTATCGAGACCGTGTGTTTCTTCAATAGGTGATGAATTAAGACCATGTATTTTTTCAACAGGAGGTAAATTCTTAACATATTCAGCTTTTATACCTTTTTCTTTCATAGATTTCTTTGCCTCTTGCATATCTTCAGGACTGAGAAATAGAATACCCCTTTTCTTCGGAGTTGGCTTAGGAGTTGGTTCAGGAAGTGTCCAATTATTTTCATTCATCAACATATTATTCAATAGAATTTCAGCTTGATTAACTGTTCTTTCCCTAAAAACACAACCAACACAACTATCTAGGTGGTCTCTGGAAGCATCGGTTAGTCCATTATAAAAGATATCAAGTATTTCATTTTTCTTGAGAGGATGATCAGGCAAATCATTAAGTATTTGGAGAAGCCTCCCCCAAGCTAATGTGAGACTCTCTTCTTCAATTTTGCACAAAATTATATATTTCCCTTAAAGCAGCTTGTTTCTTATGAGCAGGGAAATATTTAGCAGAGAAGTAGTAAATCATATCCTAGGGACTACGCACACAACCAGGATCAAGAGAATTAAACCATATCTTAGCATCACCATTTAATGAGAACGGAAATAATTTAAGGATATAATAGTAGTGAGTTTTCTCATGATTAGTGAACAAGGTAGCTATACCACTTAATTTAGTAAGATGTGCCACAACAGTTTCAGATTCATAGCCATAGAAAGGATCAGATTCAACCAAAGTAAATAACTTAGGATCAACAGAGAAATCATAATCCTTATTAGTAATAAAGATAGGCGTAGTAGCATTAGCAGGATCATATTTCCTTCTAGCATTCAGAGATTTTTCTTTCAGCTTAGCTAATAGTTTCTTAAGATCACTTCTATCATTGCAGGCAAGAAAGTCTCTAGCAGTTTTTTCATCCATAACATAACCCTCGGGCACAATAGGCAATTCATATCTAGGGGGAGAATCTTCATCATCACTTTCATCAATATTATCAGTTTCAATAATTTCATTCTCTCTAGCCCTAGCAAGTTGTTCATCAAGAAATTCACCAAGTGGCACAGTAGTATCAAGCATAGAAGTAGTTTCATCATAAGTATGATACATAGCAGAAGTGGCATCAAAACATGCGACATATCAGAATTAATAGCAGAAGCAGGTTTATGTGTTGCAAGCTTACTCAAAACAGAAGGTGAATCAAATGCAGAGCTAGATGGAAGTTCCTTACCTCCCCTCGTAGTTCAGGGATAAATCTTTGCTCTTGGATCATTCAAGTTCTTCATAGTGATAAATAGATATAAATACCAAGTGACTCAAAGAATAGAGCTATGCTCCCCGGTAACGGCGCCAGAAAATAGTCTTGATAACCCACAAGTATAGGGGATCGCAACAGTTTTCGAGGGTAGAGTATTCAACCCAAATTTATTGATTCGACACAAGGGGAACCAAAGAATATTCTCAAGTACTAGCAGCTGAGTTGTTAATTCAACCACACCTGGAAACTTAATATCTGCAGCAAAGTATTTAGTAGCAAGGTAATATGATAATAGTGGTAACAGTAGCAAAGTAATATTTTTGGGTTTTGTAGTGATTGTAACAGTAGCAGCGGAAAAGTAAATAAGCGAAGAACAATATATGGAAAAGCTTGTAGTCATTGGATCAGTGACGGAGAATTATGCTGGATGCGATCGATCATGTAACAGTCATAACATAGGGTGACACAGAACTAGCTGCAGTTCATCAACGTAATCTAGGCATGTATTCCGAATATAGTCATACGTGCTTATGGAAAAGAACTTGCATGACATCTATTGTCCTACCCTCCTGTGGCAGCGGGGTCCTATTGGAAAAGGGATATTAAGGCCTCCTTTTAATAGAGTACCAGACCAAAGCATTAACACATAGCGAATACATGAACGTCTCAAACTACGGTCGTCACCGGGAGTGGTCCTAATTATTGTTACTTCGGGGTTGCCGGATCATAACACATAGTAGGTGACTATAGACTTGCAACATAGGATCAAGAACTCACATATATTCATGAAAACATAATAGGTTCAGATCTGAAATCATGGCACCCGGGCCCTAGTGACAAGCATTAAGAATAGCAAAGTCATAGCAACATCAATCTCTGAACATAGTGGATACTAGGGATCAAACCCTAACAAAACTAACTCGATTACATGATAAATCTCATCCAACCCATCACCGTGCAGCAAGCCTACGAAGGAATTACTCACGCACGGCGGTGAGCATCATGAAATTGGTGATGGAGGAAGGTTAATGATGACAATGGCGATGGATTCCCCTCTCTAGAGCCCCAAACGGACTCCAGATCAGCCCTCCCGAGAGAGTTTAGGGCTTGGTGGCGGCTCCTTATCGTAAAACACAATGAATCCTTCTCTCTGATTTTTTTCTCCCCGAACACGAATATATGCAGTTGGAGTTGAGGTCGGTGGAGTGTCCGGGAGCCCACGAGGCAGGGGGCGCACCCAGGGGGTAGGGCGCGCCCCCACCCCCGTGGACAGGGTGTGGTACCCCTGACATGGATTCTTGTTCAAGTATTTTTTATATATTCCAAAAATAATCTCCGTTGATTTTCAGGTCATTCCGAGAACTTTTATTTCTGCACAAAAATAACACCATGGGTATTCTGCTGAAAACAGCGTCAATCCAGGTTAGTTCCATTCAAATCATGCAAGTTAGACTCCAAAACAAGGGCAAAAGTGTTTGGAAAAGTAGATACGACGGAGCCGTATCAGACAGTCACATGAAGTTTCTCAAGACAACTTTTGGGCACCCAGATCTTCTTCAAAGGTTATCCATTCCTGTAGTTAGTACCAATATACCTGGCAAACACTACACCATTCTGATTCTTAAATAGTTTACAGTTTGCATCAAAGGATTCATCAATGATAATAGGGTTAGCAGAAGTGCAACCAGATAAGGTAGATGGATACACTGAAGGTTCCTTTGCAACAACCCATGTGGTTTTGGGGTACTGCTCAAGCTTCCAGTATGAACCATCAACATTCATTTTCCTCTCGAACCCAACACCCTCTGTCCTAGGGTTTCGGTTCAGAATCTGTTTCTTGAGGACATCACACAGTGGCTGATGCCCTTTGAGGCTTTTGTACATCCCTGTTTCAAGCAATGGCTTCAACCTGGCATTCTCATCAGCAATAGTAGTGGTATCCTCAAAAGAGGGGTTAGTTACCACATCAGCAGTTGAAGACATAGCAAAAGTAGTAGTAGTAGAACATCCAGGAACAGAAGTAGCATTAGCACGCTCAAGACATTTTAAACATGGTGGCTCAAAGCCTTCCTGAGCGAAACTGGTCTGTTGAGTGTGGAGTGACTCATTGTCCTTTTGAAGATCTTCATGTACCGATCTCAAGTTCTCAATCTCTTGCTTCCTTTGAAGATAATCATAGGAGAGCTTCTCATGAGTAGTTGAGAGTGTATCATGACGACATTCAAGTTCCTCATACTTAACGTGAAGATTTTTAATGTCTTCAATTAAGGACTGAGTTCGAGTCATTTCTGCGTCCAACAGGTCATCGCTTTTGAAGATGGACTTGGTGACATACGCTGAAGCTAAAGCCAGACTTGCCACGACTGAATTAGATTCCTCTTCAGACTCCACCTCTGCCTCCTCAGATGTAGACTCATCCTCTGAATCCATCTCCTTGCCAACAGACACTCGAGCCTTGTTGGATGAGCTCATCCTGTGTGATGAAGACTTCGACGAAGACTTTGTGGATTTCTTCTTCTTCTTGTCATTAGAATCATATTCCTTGCTCTTCTTCTTCTTCTTCTTCTTCTTCTTCTTGGTCTCATTATCCCACCAAGGACACTCAGAGATGTAGTGACCAAGTTTCTTGCACTTATGGCATGTTCTCTTCTTGTAGTCACGTGAGGAAGCTTCATCGTTTCTTGAGTTGGATCTTGAAGATGTTCTGAAGTCTTTTTTGTTGATGAACTTCTGGAACTTATTAACAACCATAGAAAGCTCCTTCCCAATGTTTTCAGGATCCTCAGAACTGTAGTCTGATTCTTCTTCAGATGAGGAAACAACCTTTGCCTTCAAAGCGCGAGTTTGGCCATAGTTAGGACCATAGACATCTCTTTTCTTAGATTGCTGGAACTCATGTGTGTTGAGCCTCTCAAGTATGTCAGACGGATCGAGAGTCTTGAAGTCAGGGCGTTCTTGAATCATCAGGGCTAGGGTGTCGAATGAGTTGTCAAGCGATCTCATAAGCGTCTTGATGATTTCGTGCTTGGTGATATCAGTGGTGCCGAGTGCGCGAAGCTCATTTGTGATATCAGTGAGGCGATCAAATGTGAGCTGGACATTCTCATTGTCGTTTCTCTTGAAGCAGTTGAAGAGGTTGCAAAGAACACTGATCCTTGAGTCTCTCTGGGTTGAGACTCCTTCGTTGACCTTGAAGAGCCAGTCCCAGACTAGCTTCTAGTTTCCAGTGCAGTCACATGGCCATACTGTCCATTGGTCAGATGGCCACAGATGATGTTCTTGGCGGTTGAGTCCAGTTGAATGAACCTCTTGACATTGGTAGCAGTGAAACCATCACCGACCTTGGGAATGCCGTTCTTGACGACATACCAGAGGTCGACGTCAATGGCTTCAAGATGCATTCGCATCTTATTCTTCCAGTAGGGGTAATCTGTGCCATCGAAGATAGGGAACGGAGCGGAGACTTTGATTATCCATGCAGTTGACATAGCTAAAACTCTAGGTGGTTGAACCGAATAACACAGAACAAGGGAGCACCTTGCTCTGATACCAATTGAAAGTGCTAGTTATCGACTAGAGGGGGGGTGAATAGGCGATTTTTATGAAAGTCTTCAAAACACGGGGGCTTTGAATACAAACAATAGAAATGAACCTGTTGATATGCAGCGGAAGGTAGACTACACTAGGCAGGCCATACTCAAGTAAGTAATGAAGTGAAAGCATGAAGACTATCAGCAGCTAGGTATCAAGGATCAGGATGGAAGACAATATGAAGCCAAATAGTAAACAATCTTCACTTAGTGAAGTCAATCAGATCATACAGGCAGGCAATGACTTCACAAAGACAAACTTTAAGTGAAGGGAAGTGAAGGATAGAACCAGTATCTTGGTGAAGACAAGGATTTGGTAGACCAGTTCCAGTTGCTGTGACAACTGTATACCTAGTTAGGGAGGCTGAGATTTAACTCAGAAGACCGCGTCTTCACCTTATTCCCCTTGAGCTAAGGACACACAGTCCTCGCCCAATCACTCTAGTAAGTCTTGAAGGTAGACTTCAAAACCTTCACAGACTTCGTTCACCGGCAATCTACAATGACTCTTGGATGCTCAGAACGCGGCGCCTAACCGGCTGGAGGATTCACAGTCCTCATGTGTAACAAGTCTTCAGATCACGCGGACAGAAATACTTCAGTGATGGCTAACACTCTTTGGCTCTAGGTGTATAGGGCTTTGTCCTCGCAAGGATCTCTCTCTCTCTCAAATGCTTTGGAGGTGGGTTGCTCTCAAACGACAAAAGTCATGCACTAACTATGAGCAGACACCAATTTATGGTGTATGGGGTGGGCTATTTATAGCCAGGAGGCAACCCGAATTGATATGTCTGAAATGACCCTAGGTCGCTAAGGAACTGACACGTGTCCATGGTCAGATTTCAAACACACTGCAGCTTGACTTGCGCTACAAGTAAAGCTGACTCATCCTGCTCTAGATAAGATTTGCTCTCGTTGTCTTCGCTCGAATACATAGGATTTGGTTGAGCATCACATCAGTCACTCTGACTTTGTTCACTTGGACCCCACTTAATAGTACGGTGGTTCCTATGACTCAACAAAGAAGAAAAGGAAACTACAAAACAACTATGTCTTCGTACTCCATAGTCTTCATGCGATGTCTTCTCATGTCATAATCTTCATTGTGAATATCTTCACATACCACAATTGTCTTCAATTGAAAGTGCTAGCTATCGACTAGAGGGGGTGAATAGGCGATTTTTAGCACTTTCAAATGTATTTGGATTCAACAGTGGAGAGAGGTACACAGTTCTGCTTCTTTGAAGACCAACATACAAGAGATCCTCCAAGAAAGTGACATGTGCCTGATGTGGACTTGTGATCAACCTTGTCACCAACATAATCAGCATTTGAGAATCCAACTATATCAAACTCTGAGCCTTTTGGATACCATAATCCTAGTGTTGGGGTGTAAGCCAAATATCAAAGAATTTGCTTCACAGCTAAGTGATGGAATTCCTTTGGTGCCGCTTGGAATCGGGCACACATGCAAACACTAAGAATTATATCATGCCTAGATGCACATAAGTAGAGTAAAGAACCAATCATGGAGTGGTATACCTTTTGGTCGAATTCTTTACCATTGTCGTCGGGGCCCAAATGACTTTTGGTTGGCATTGGCATCTTGTACCCTTTGCAGTCTTGCATTCCAAACTTCTTCAGGCAATCTTTGAGGTATTTTTCTTTTGATACGAAGATTCCATTACTCTGCTAAAGGATTTGAATACCAAGGAATAATTTTAGCTCTCCCATCATGGACATCTGATATTGCTCTTGCATCATATGCCCAGACTCATCACTGTATCGCTTGTCAGTGCAGCCGAAGATAATGTCATCCACATAGATTTGGCATAAAAATAGTTCACCATCATATGTCTTCATGGAGAGAGTGGAATCTAGAGAACCAAGTTTGAAGCTTGTGCTCTTCAGGAAGTCTTTGAGTGTGTCATACCAAGCTCGAGGTGCTTGGTTGAGGCCATACAGTGCCTTGTTGAGCTTGTATACCATGTCAGGACGCTTCCGGTCTACAAAACCAGAAGGTTGTGCAACATACACTTCTTCTTCAATTTTTCCATTGAGAATGGCACTTTTGACATCCATTTGGTATAGAAGAGTGTTGTTGTGGTTGGAATAGGCTAGCAGTATGCGAATGGCTTCAAGCCTAGTGACAGGAGCAAATGTTTCATCTAAGTCAATCCCTTCAACTTGTGTGTAACCTTGAGCAATGAGATGAGCCTTGTTTCTGACGACTTGACCATGCGCATCTTGTTTGTTGCAATAGATCCATTTGGTGCGGATGATGTTGTGCTTGAGAGGATCTGGACGCTTTACAAGCTCCCATACATTGTTCAGCTCGAACTATTGAAGCTCTTCTTACATAGCTTGAATCCATTCAGGTTCCGTGAAGTCTTCGTCAACTTTCTTGGGTTCAGATATTGAGCCAAAGTAAAGTGCCCACAGAAATTTGCTTGTTGTGTTTCTCTTAAACGAGTGAGTGGACCAGGTGCATTGATGCCATCAATTATGTTCTCAATATGTACTTCATTTGCAACATGAGGATGAGCTGGACGAAGAGTTTGCCCTTGCTGATCATTGTCTGCATTTTCAGCATTGGCTTCAGGCTAAGCAATCTTTTCAGGTTGATTAGGTGCAGAAATGATGATTTCCTCTTCAGCCCGTGCCTCTGAAGGTATGATTTCTCCAGTACCCATAAGCTTGATAGATTCACTTGGTGTAGCTACATCTAACACATTTGGCAGGTGCTCTCTTTGCGAGCCATTAGTGTCATCGAACTGCACATCCATAGTTTCAACCACTTTGAAGTGAAAGAGGTTGAAGACTCTGTAGGAGTGCAGATCCTTTTCGTAGCCAAGCATAAAACCTTCATGTGCTTTCGGTGCAAATTTGGAAGTGTGATGTGGATCCTTGATCAAGCACCTGGCACCAAATACTCTGAAATAGCTGACGTTTGGCTTCTTACCAGTAAGGAGCTCATATGATGTCTTCTTTAGGAACTTTTGAAGATAAACACGATTGATGACGTGACATGTAGTATCAATAGCTTCAGGCTAGAACTTCCTTGGAGTCTTGTACTCATCAAGCATTGTCCTTGCCATCTCAATGATGGTTCTGTTTTTGCGCTCCATGATGCCATTCTGCTAAGGTGTGTATGGAGTTGAGAACTCATGTGTGATGCCCAATTTATCAAGATAAGTGTCGAGGCTGGTGTTCTTGAATTCAGTGCCGTTGTCACTTCTGATGTGCTTGATCTTGATGCCATAGTTGGTCATGGCATGATTGGCGAATCATCTGAAGACATCCTGCACTTCAGTCTTGTAGAGAATGAAGTGCACCATGTATATCTAGAGTAAACATCAACAATGATGAAACCATAGAGGCAAGCAGTTGTAGTAAGAGTAGAGTAGTGAGTGGGGCGAATAAGTCCATGTGAAGCAGCTCGAAGGGACGAGTCATCGTCATGATTGTCTTTGAGGGATGCTTAGCCCGAGTCATCTTTCCAGCTTCGCAGACACCGCACGGATGATCCTTCTTGAACTTGACGCCCTCGGTGCCTACGACATGCTTCTTCTTCGCAAAAGTGTGCAAGATCCTCATGCCCGCATGCCCTATCCTTCTATGCCAGAGCCAGCACTCTGAAGCTTTTGCTAGAAGACATATGACTAGCTATGGTCCTGTGGAGAAATCTACCATATATAGATCATCCTTTCGATATCCTTCGAAGAGTAGAGATTTGTCAGATTCCATAAGCACAAGGCAATGATATTTTCCAAATATCACAATCATGTTCAGGTCACAAAGCATTGAGGCAGACATTAAGTTGAAACCAAGGGATTCAGGAAGCATCACCTTATGCATGTGCTGATCCTTTGATATTGCAACTCTACCTAGGCCCAATACCTTGCTTTTACTAGTGTCAGCAAATGTGATGTGGCTTTTGTCAGATGGTCATAGAGTTGAATCCATAAGAAGACTTCGGTCACCGGTCATCTGGTTAGTGCATCCACTGTCGATAATCCACTCAGAAGCCTTTGGTGTCGTACCCAAAATGCAGTTTGGGGCATAGGCTTCACGAAGGGAAATGTGAAGCATAAACATTTGACGAACAATCATATTATCAAAGTTTAGATCCTTGTTAGGGTAGATAGGATGTTTGTCAAGAAATCCTGGGACAAAATACATAGTAACACCATTCTGGCACTTTATCTTGCGTCCCACAAGATGTTTTAGGTCCCCAACATAAGTATCAGAAGCCTTTGATTTCCTACTGGAGACCTTGCCCTGCAAAAGAGAGTTAATTTTTCTTAACCACACACATCTTCCGGGGTGGATTAGAAGCAATGAGTCTAAGTGCAGCATCTGAGAACTTTGGCTTTGGAGCCCTAGAAAATCTCCTTGCGGGAGGTGAATTGTCGGAGTAATGGGCCACGGGTAGGCCAACCCGAGCCCCATAACCTTTCAAGACATCGGGGCAGGCTGCGCCCCTCAAGACCACAGGGCAAAGAGCCGCCTCCTGGGGAGTCTACGGCAAGGCGGCCGATTGCCCGCTCAGGGCCGAGTCCCAGGGGCGACTTCCAGAGAAGCCGGCTTTGGGGAGTCGGCCGGCGACTCCAACAAATCGTGTCCTCATCGAAGGGGATGGGGCAGGGGCATGGCTACAATGAAGCCCACTCCCCGCCCCTTACCAAGGGCAGGCATGGCTACAGCGTGCCGTACTTGGGAAGATCTCCCCGCGGCGTGGCACTATTGCCCGGCCGGCCCTGACATCAGCACCACTGTACCGGGCCCTGCGCCCACAACGGCTTGTCTGTACGGCCTGGAGGCAGCGGGCCCCACCAGTCAGCGAGACCTCGGGATACGGCGGGAGAACCGCCAGTCGGACCCATCGGGAGTCGGCCCGGGGAAGTCGGCCGAGCCTTCCCCAGGGGCCCACGCGCCATTAATCAAGAAGAGATGGGGAGTGGCCACGGTGATCACCTGCCAGGCGGCGGGGCTATTGCCACGACCCCATGACCAAGATTGCGTCATCAGGAGCACGGCTACAGTAATCAGCCATCGGCGTGCATGTCTTCGCCTCATCCCGTTTCCAGACACCGGTGACGTTCTACTCGCCCCCACCATGATAAGCCATCCGTTGGCATATGTCGCACCAAACCCCCGACATTTGGCGCCCACTGTGGGGCATGGTGCATCGCCGTCCGGAGATCTGTTCTGGACGGGAACCCTTTTCCTCCCTGGCGAGCGGAGCCAGCCAGGCACGCGAGACGAAATTTGCATCGACGCGCTGCGCGGCATTGAGATCGCCTGCGCTGCCAGCTCCTTGGTCGTACTTGTCGGCGAGGTCCGCCTCTCCGACGAACCTGCGTCTGACGCAGGCGCAGGCGGCCCCGAAAACCTCCTCGCCGGCCTCCTCGATCAAATCCACATTTCCGGCGAGCCTGCCGTATAGTTGGAGTCCATAGGCTCCACCGACCCGATGCTGGTCGACTCTGACACCGCGTCGGTCGACGCATTCCCCACCAACATGGTGGTCTACGACGAACCTCTCCCCCACGCGGAGAGCGATGGAAGCACTGTCACTGAGGTGCTAGTCATCAGTCATGACGAGTTCCCTGGCGGAGGGGCGCCCGACTCACTCGGCGCGACGCTGCAAGACCTAGCTGCGCCCATCCCGGAAGTTGCTGACGCAGAGACATTAGAAGCACGCCACCTTCAGCTTGTTGAAGGCGTGAAGAAGCTGGCCAGCATGAGACGCTTGTCAGAAGCTTACCAGCGGGAGATGGATCGCGCTGTTGGCGGCTCGCCGGCCCAGGCAGGGCCCAGCCGCCTTGGCGCGGTCCAGCAGCGCGGCGTAGCCATCGCCAGCCCGTTTGGGGCTAGCCGCCCCGTGTACGCTACACCGGCGGAGAACATCCGAGCCGCCCAGGCAGCGGCGGATGAGCTGGACAATTTCGAGGGCGAAGAGCGCCGCCTCATGATGGAGCGAGTTCAGCGGCTTCTCAATGCGGCCGCCGCGCAGAACGAGACCGGCTACCGCACGGAGGCGCCGCAGCAGCCAAACGACGACCCGCACCGAGATCAATGCGCGACGTTTGGGACGCCGACTGGCGGTGCCCGAGGAAGAAAGGACAAGGAGCCGGCTGTCAGCCATAGTCGGACTCGGATTACCATAGAGCGCGGCCGAGATAGCCGCCCGAGAGCAGTGGAACGACGGGACGACTGTCCGCCTCCCCCTCCCCGCAAGGAGAGGCGAGTCTCCCCGCCGCCTGTTGACCATCCGACTCTCGGTGACCGCCTTGGCCGCCGAGAGGGAGTTGGAGAGAATGACGCCCGCCACCGGATCGACCGACTTCACCGGTCCCTGGCCCTGGAAGAAGAAGATGAGCTGGGTCCGCCTTGTTTCGAGCCCTGCATTCGGGACGAGCCCTTTCCTAGAGGGTTCACGCTCCCAAGAGATACGCCCAAGTACATCGGTTTAGTGAAGCCGGAAGACTGGCTAGTCGACTACTCCATGGCTGTCAGCATAGCAAACGGCAACAAGCGTGTCGCCGTAAAGTACGTTCCGCTCATGCTCCAGGGCACAGCCCGGACATGGCTGAACAACCTAAAGCCCCGCAGCATCAATAGCTGGGGCGACTTCACTGAAGCATTCGTCCGCAACTTCACCAGCACGTACAAGCGTCCTCCCAAGCCTCGTCAGCTCTCCTTGTGCGTGCAAGGTCCTGACGAGTCGACCCGCGACTACCTCATGCGTTGGGCTGAGCTCCTGAACTCCTGCGAGGGCGTGCACGAGGTGCAGGCCATCGAGTACTTCACAGCCGGGTGCCGAGAGGGCACCCTCCTCAAGCACAAGCTCCTCTGCGACGAGCCAGAAACCCTCGACGAGCTGCTGATCATAGCGGACAAGTATGCTACGGCCGACTCCTCTATGAAGACGGAAATTCAAATCAGCACGACTGGCAAACTAGCTCCTCAGGCTCCAAGAACTCCGGCGGCAGACGCTGGCCGGCGACAACAGCAGGGCAACAACAAGCGCAAGGCCCCGCAGCCGGCTTCCAGCAGCCGGCAGGTCGCAACCGTTGAAGCCCAGCAGCCAGAAGAGTAGCCTCCGCCCAAGCGACCGAAAGGCGGCAAGCCGAACTAGTTGCCGGCCTTCTCCTACGAGCAAACCTTGGATGGACCTTGCAAGTTCCACAGCGGCGCGAAGCCGTCGAATCACACCACCCGGAAGTGCCACTGGCTGACCAGGATCGCCAAGGGAGACGGCCTCCTGCCTCCCCCGCCTGCTGGGCCGCCGCCTCCGCCTCCGCCCCAGCAGCCGGCAGTTAGGCCAGTCGGCGCAGTACAAGATGAATACCCCGAAGAGCATGGAGCCTACATGGTGTTCACCAGTATGGCTGACGATCGACGTGGCAGGCGGCTGTAGCGACAAGAGGTGAACGCAGTAGCCTCAGAGACGCCAGAGTTCATGCACTGGTCCGAGAGGCCGATCAGCTGGAGCAGGGCTGACCACCTAGAAGTGATGCCGAGTCTGGGCTCCTACGCCTTGGTCCTGGACGCCACCTTTGCCACGGACAAACAGGCCGCGCGTTTCTCGCGAGTTCTGATAGATGGGGGCAGAAACATCAATATCCTGTACAAGGACACCATGGAGAAGTTAGGAATCAAGCGGAGACAGCTTCAGAACAGCCGGACTGTGTTCCACGGCATTGTTCCTGGGCTCTCCTGCTCACCAGTCGGCAAGATCCTGATTGACGTCCTCTTTGGGGACAAAGATCACTTCTGAAGAGAGTCTGTTTGGTTTGAGGTAGTGGACCTTGAGAGCCCATACCATGCGCTACTTGGCCGGCCCGCCTTGGCCAAGTTCATGGCGGTCCCCTACTACGCCTACCTCAAGATGAAGATGCCCAGTTCCAGGGGAATTCTGACTGTGGCCGGCGACTACCAGAAGTTGTCCGCCTGCGCGGCCGAGAGCAGTTGGCTGGCCGAGTCCCTAGTGATTGCAGCCGAGAAGCGACTCCTTGAGCGAGTTGTGCGATGGCCAGCAAGCAGCCGGCGATATCGCCCGACCCGAAGGAATCGGAAGCTGAAGGTTCGTTCAAGCTGGCCAAAGAGACAAAGAAGATACCCTTGGATCCGGAGCGCCCATAGAGGTACGCCGTCGTAGGTGCAAACCTCGACAGCAAATAGGAAGGCGAGCTCGTCGATTTCCTCCATGAGAATCGGGACATCTTCGCACGGTCTCCCAAGGACATGCCAGGTGTACCGACGGATTTCGCCGAGAACAAGTTACACGTCCGATCTGATGCAATGCCGGTCAGGCAGCTGAAAGTGCAACTATCCCTAGGTGGTTTTGGTAATTCATAACAACATATAGCTCATTGAGCTAATGCTATTCCAAGATGACTATTTCAGGAAAGCTCAATGATTGGCATGGCATGGATGTGAAAGTGGAACCCTCAAAGTGCTAAGGACAAAGGATTGGCTAAAGTTCAAAAGCTCAAGACTCTTCATTTTATATTTTAGTGATCCAAGATCACATTGAGTCTTTAGGAAAAGCCAATACTATCAAGGAGGGATGAGGTGTTGCTTAATGAGCCTTTTGCTTCATGTGCTTAGTGATATGCTCCAAAACCCTCAACTACTTTCCCATATCCACATATGACCTAAACCCTAAGCCAAACTCGGTCCTACCGATTGTTTCTATCCGGCGCCACCGAGTTTCACTTGTCATAAGCCACTGCCAAACCCTAGCAATTCGGTTCTACCGATAGGGATCTCGGTCTCGCCGAGATGGGATTGCAAACTCTCTGTTTCCCTTTCGTAACTTTTTGGTCTCACCGGAAGAGCGAATCGGTCCCACCGAGATTGCAATGTAAACTCTTTGTTTCCCTTTTGTAACTTTTTGGTCTCACCGAAAGAGCAAATCGGTCCCATCGAGTTTGCCTGACCAACTCTCTGGTTAGCTTATTACCAAACTCGGTCTCACCGAGTTTGTGTAATCGGTCTCACCGAGATTACGTTATGCCCAAACCCTAACCATATCGGTCCTACCGATTTGCATGTCAGTCCCACCGAAAATCTCTAACGGTCACTAGGTTTACCTTTTCGGTCCGACCGACTTTGTTGATTCGGTCCCACCGAGATTGGAAAACTGTGTGTAACGGTTGGATTTTGTGTGGAGGCTATATATACCCCTCCACCTCCTCTTCATTCGTGGAGAGAGCCATCAGAACATATACACAATTCCAACTCATATGTTCTGAGAGAGAACCACCTACTCATGTGTTGAGACCAAGATATTCCATTCCTACCATATGAATCTTGATCTCTAGCCTTCCCCAAGTTGCTTTACACTCAAATCTTCTGTCCACAAAATCCAAATCCTATGAGAGAGAGTTGAGTGTTGGGGAGACTATCATTTGAAGCACAAGAGCAAGGAGTTCATCATCAACACACCATTTGTTACTTCTTGGAGAGTGGTGTCTCCTAGATTGGCTAGGTGTCACTTGGGAGCCTCCGACAAGATTGTGGAGTTGAACCAAGGAGTTTGTAAGGGCAAGGAGATAGCCTACTTCGTGAAGATCTACCACTAGTGAGGCAAGTCCTTCGTGGGCGATGGCCATGGTGGGATAGACAAGGTTGCTTCTTCGTGGACCCTTCGTGGGTGGTTGCTTCTTCGTGGACCCTTCGTGGGTGGAGCCCTCCGTGGACTCGCGCAACCATTACCCTTCGTGGGTGGAGCCCTCCGTGGACTCGCGCAACCGTTACCCTTCGTGGGTTGAAGTCTCCATCAACGTGGATGTAGGATAGCACCACCTATCCGAACCACGGGAAAAACATCCGAGTCTCCAATTGCGTTTGAATTCTCCAAACCCTTCCATTTACATTCTTGCAAGTTGCATGCTTTACTTTCCGCTGCCAATATACTCTTTGCATGCTTGCTTGAATTGTTTGATGATTGCTTGACTTGTCCTACAATAGCTAAAATCTGCCAAGAACTAAAATTGGGAAATGGTTAAGTTTTTATTTGGTCAAGTAGTCTAATCACCCCCCCTCTAGACATACTTTCGATCCTACAAGTGGTATCAGAGCTTTGGTCTCCATTTGCTTTGATCTCCATAGCTTTTGGTGGTCATAGCCTTGGTTTCACAACCTAGGAGAGTATGTCATCTAGCGAGGGAAATTATCACCGTAGAGGTCCTTACTTTGATGGTACTAATTTTGCTAGTTGGAAGCATAAAATGAAAATGCATATTCTTGTACATAACCCCGTCGTTTGGGCTATTGTGTGTGTTGGTTTGCAAGGTGACTTCTTTGATGGGAAAGAACCAAACCGTGAAGCTACCACGGATGAGTTGAAGACGTTGCAATACAATGCTCAAGCTTGTGATATTCTCTTCAACGGATTGTGCCCCGAAGAATTCAACAAAATCAGCCGTCTTGAGAATGCAAAGGAAATTTGGGACACTTTGATTGATATGCACGAAGGTACCGACTCCGTCAAGGAATCCAAGTTGGATATGCTTCAGAGTCAACTTGACAAGTTCAAAATCAAGGATGGTGAAGGTGTCGCTGAAATGTACTCTAGGCTTGCTCTCATCACAAATGAGATTGCCGGCTTAGGAAGTGAAGAGATGACCGATAGATTCATCATCAAGAAGATTCTAATAGCCTTGGATGGAAAATATGATACCATGTGCACATTGATCCAAATGATGCCCAATTACAAAGATCTCAAGCCAACGAAGGTGATTGGAAGAATTGTTGCTCATGAGAGGTCACTTAAGGATAAAGAGGAACTTCACAACAAATCAAGTGGTGCCTACAAAGCCTCATGTGAAGCCCCTACATCATCAAGTGAGAAACAAAACTTCAATGAAGAATTGAGCTTAATGGTGAAGAACTTCAACAAGTTCTACAAGAGTAGAAGCAAAGATAGAAGCTTCGAGTCAAGGTCCTACAATGACAAAAGATCTTCTAGTAGAGAGCGAAACTGCTACAGCTGTGGAAGACCCGGACACTATTCCAATGAGTGTACGGCTCCCTACAAGAGAAGAGAAGATTCTCCAAAAAGAAGAAGCAAAGAATCACCACCAAGAGAGAGAATGAGTAGAGATGATCGTTATGAACGAAGATACTCACGGAGAAGCAAGGATTCGGAAAGGAAGGAAAAATCATCAAGGAGCTACACAAAACGAAGACATCAAGCTCATGTTGGTGAATGGGTATCCGGCTCCGACTCCGACAGCCACTCCAAGAGAAGTTATTACTCCGACTCCGAAGATACTCAAGATGAAGGTGTTGCTGGTCTAGCACTTGTGTCAACCGACTCCTACGACATATTTGACTCACCAAATGAAGGAATTGGAAGATGCTTCATGGCCAAAGGTCCTAAGGTAACACACCCCGAGTATGTTGATTTCAATAGTGATGAAGATGACTTGTTAGGTGATGATTTGCTTGTTGACAACTCTAGTGATGAATACTATGATGAAACGTCAATTAATCATGCTAATCAAGATAAAACGAATGACAATGATAAGGAGAAGATTGAGGCTCTAACTAAAGAACTAAACACTCTTAAGTTAGCTCATGAAACTATCTTCGAAGATCATCGAGAACTTTTAAGATCTCATGAGAAATTACGCTTTGAAAAGCTCAATCTTGAGCAAAAGCACGAGTTCTTAAAAGCAATCAATGATGATCTCCGCAAGAAAATTTCTTATTACATTCCAAGCGTTTACTCTTATCCACTTACATGCCTCAAGTCAAGTCTAGTAACAAGAACAAAAAAGATTCTTCCTCTAGCAGTAAAAATGATCATGCTAAATCCAATATTGTTGCTTCTAGTAGTTCTCTTGATTCCACTAATGATTCTCTTAGCCAAGTTACACTTGAGCAAGAAAATAGCTTATTGAAGGGAATTATAGAGAAAGGAGTGTACAAAAGCCTTGTCGGGAGTAAGCAATTCGAGAAAATTGTGCGCAAGCAAGGAATGCACCAGAAGAATCAAGGTGTTGGTTTTGAATGAAAGTTCAATGCCAATGGAGTTGAGTGGGAAGAAGATCGATCCCCCAAGACAAAGTTTGTTCCTCAACAAGAGAAGTATGATACTTCTTTCAAGGGGACACAAGCTCAAGATGATCTTCCACCACAAGACTACAAGCAAAAAGGCAAGGACAAGCTTCATGAGGAAATTGATGCATTTGAAGAAGCTCCTAAGACCTTAGTCAAGTGGATTCCCAAGACTACTTCAAGTTCCACTTCATCAAGTACGACTACAACTCCAAGGATTCCCATCAAGATGGTGTGGATCCAAAAGAAGAAGAACTAGAGAGTTCTTGAGGGTGACTCCGCCAACATACTTCACTCTTATCATTTTGGCAAGAACAAGTGCAATCAACTTCCACATCTTGCACTAGTTCAAGGAGTCACAAACCCTCTTGTTGGTAAGACAAGGGACAAGGTAACCTAAAAGTTTTCATGGACATCATCTTGTGTGTGCATCACTCTATGTCTATGGATATCCTTGTTTGTTCCTTGTGGGAGTAACCCATTTAGGTATTGAAAGTGCAATTCACTCAAATGGATAGCTCCAAGTGATCTACATCAACATTGAGCATCCACATCTTCAACATCTACATGAAGTCATCATCGACAAAACCCGAGGTTAGTTCATCCCTCTAAGGGGGGATATGACATCTAGGGGGAGCTTTACTCTAAGACTTGAGCTAAAGCAACTCTAAAGATGTGAACACAACAATGCTTTATGTAAAAGTGGTAACCCCACTTGAGCTTAAACAATGAGTATGACCTATGATCAAGTGTTCTCACTTGACTCCTAAGTCAATATACTCATATATAGATGACCTTGTCATCGCAAATTGCTTGATAGATGCTAGAATTGGTTGTGCATGCCTTGTCACATATTTCATTTGCCATCTTATTGTGTGAGCATGCTGGTTGCATATTTTACTCATTCGAGGACATCCACTTGTTGTTTTGATTGTTTGGTTTTATTTCCTTTTGCCAAGTGGATGGACAAGAATGCCTAAGAACCTCCTCTAGCTATCTATGCTTTTCTCGTCTCAAACTCTATTCATGCTACATCACAAAATTTGATCAAGTCAGATTCGAACCACTCTGTGTGAGGAGCGCTGGGAGTCCCCGATTCGTCATAGACTTAAACTTCCAAAACCTCTTTATGATTCCCGGTCTGACCGATACCCTACTTTCGGTCCTACCGAGATCATTAAGTTTTTCTAGGTTTTCGATCTCGGTGCTACCGATTTGAACCATTCGGTCACACCGAGTTGCAACAACTATATACAGTTTTGCATCTCGGTGCCACCGAGTTGTTCCACTCGGTCACACCGACAGGGTCGGGCTATATATAGTCACGGGCAAAAATTTGGAAATTTCTCCGAACCCCTTCGCCCGCGCGATAGCCTGCTCTGCCAACTTGGTCTCCGGATCGTCTCCTCGCCGCCAGCCGCCTCCAGTCGCTGGTCTCCGTCGCCGTCAACGGAAATTCAACCCCGCCGTTGCCGCCGTAGCGAGTCTCCGCCGAACTAGGGTATGGACTCGATCTTTGTACTATTCCCCAATCCGATTCTTAGCACATTGTGATCATCATGATTCTTGCCACGTTTGTTAATCTTCTATCCAGTCAATGAACTCGTAGATTAGGTTTGATTCGAAAATTTTAGGGTTAGGTTTCCGCCGAAACCATCTCGGACCCGCCGAGTTGAAAAACTCGGTCCCACCGATTTGGCTTATGCCATTGCACAAGTGAGACTCGGTCTGACCGAGAATTACTTATCGGTGTGACCGATTTTGGAACTCTATGAAACCCTAGCAGTCTCGGTGCCACCGAACTGTGACTCGGTCTGACCGAGTTCACTAGTTTAGGTTCCAAAAACTGCTTCGGTATCACCGAGTTTGAAAATCCGTAGATCCGAGATGATTTCAGTGGGAAACTAAAACTAAGATTTTGAGTCATTCTTCTGCAAAAATCTCTGCATTTTGTGATGCTCATCTATTCTACCTCATCTATAAACTGTTCACAGGATCAGCAGTCAGCTTGTTCATCATGTCAGACCAGAGTGATAGCCAGAACATGTCAGAAGAGCAAGTGCATATGAGTGAGGGCACTAGTCCCTCAAGTTCTTCAGATGATGGCAGCAGAAGTACTCCTAGCAATCTGCCAAAAGCTGCCACCAGACAGAGGAAGAAGAGAACCTCAGAATCAGAGGATGAGGATTATGTGGCAGAAGAGGAAGCAACTTCAAAGAGAGTAGTGCTTGAGAAGGAACATGGCTCAGCTCAAGGCACAAAGCCAGGGATGAAAATCAAAAGGCCAGGAGGCAGGCAGCCTATGTCAAAGGCCAGAGCTTCAACTGAGAAACCCACTCCCATAGAGCCAGTTGCTGCTGAAGGCAAGAAAAGGAAGGAAAGGGTCAAGAAGACTGTAGCCAAAGTGCTTGGAAAGGCTTCCATCATGGAAGATGAGGATGAAGAAGAAGAGGTTGCTGCACCAGCACCTAAGGCACCCAAGCTGATGGGTGATGCCATAAGATCAGGGTCAACTACTTCTAAGGCCAAGCCAGCTCCAAAGCCAAAGCCAAAGAGGAATACAAGAAGCATCCCAGCTACTGAGAAGAACAAGGCCCCAGTGCCTGAAGCTGCAGAAGAAGAAGAAGAGAATGTTCTTAGAAAGCTCAAGCCCAAGATCCCAGACCACAACGATGTTCATCCCGTGGCTGAGGATATGAAACTCAGGAGAGATTCAGGGCTCCGGAAGTGGAGAGAAGCAGATCCGTATGCTTTAAGGAGAAGGACTGCTATTGACTACAGGTTCCACACTAAGGAACAGCAGGACTTTTATGAGAAAGTGCTGCTTGATAAGAAGCCAATTGTCTGTGATATGAGATGGGTTGATTAGCAATACATCAAGGACAAAGAAGAGTACTACCCTGGAGTGCAGGACAGCTTCAAGGCATGTGGAGTAGAGGACTTTGTTGGGCAGAAGCTCACAAAATGGAACGGGGAACTCATCATGCAGTTCTACTCCACAGCCCATTTCTATCCAGATGGCAGGATTGTATGGATGTCAGAGGGTACGAGGTACCAGTCTACAGTTGCTGAATGGGCTCAGCTGATTAATGCCCCTGAAGAGCATGAGGATGACTTGGATATCTATGCCAAGAAGAAGATGGACCACAACTCAATGTCAAACATGTACAAGGAGATTCCAAATGAAGCACTTGATACGTTCAAGTTTGGCTCAGTACACTATCTTTTGTCAGGGCTGCCAACCATCAACTGGATTCTTAGGCACACCCTATTGCCCAAGTCTGGAGATCACAAGATGATCAGGGGCCACGCGATCAACTTGCTTCATATCTTTGACGTGCCACAGAAATTCAAAGTCATGAGCCTCATCGTAGAAACAATCAAGAGGACTGCAGCAGACCAGAAGAGGAGCTGTGGATATGCCCCTCAGATCCAGGAGCTGATCAACTCCAAGATGGGCACAGGCATATACCTTTTGGATAAGGAACATCTGCCCATTCATCCAGATTTTGAAGATAATCAGGTTGTCATGCATGAGAATGAACCATCATCTACCCAAGCACAAGCCAAGAAGGAGAAGGCGAGGAAGGAGAAAGCTGCCAAGATGCCAACTCAAGAGGAGGCATCTGAGTATTTCCTGAAAACCAAACAAGAGCAGCTTGGTTACTTGATTGCATCCACCCTGCGGATTGATCAAGGACTAGCCACCCTAACTCAGAACCAGGCAAGCTTAGAGAGGATCGTGGAACAAAAGTTCTATGACTTGGATGTCAAAGTGACAGAGATTCAGACTGCAGTGGAGCAGCTCCAGGATGACATGCAGGAGAGGAGAGGAAAGACTACAACTGATGCCTTTGCCAGAGTGCCACGAGGTCCGAGTCGTCTGCAGTGCCAGTTGCTGACCCTAGAGCCACCACGTCTGCACCAGCTACAGCCTCAGTTCCACCAGCTCCAGCATCCACTTCAGCCTCGACTCCGACCACGTCTACAGAAGGCTTCGTCCTTGGAGTGCTCCGGACTCCACCACCACCTGAAGATCAAGCCTGAGTGTCGACTTAGCACTATGCATTTTCTAGGAACTTTTTGGTAACTTGTTGCCAAAGGGGGAGAAAATGTATAGATCATAGGCTTCGAGAGAGAGTGTTGCTTTAGTGTTGCTTTTATTCTCTCTTGTTTTATTTGGTGGTTTTTCGAACTTTGTTTGCTTTTGTGTGAGATACTATGTCATTGCTCGTGAGACATTGATGATCATGTGTTTGATCATAAGCTACACTTAATGTTTGCTTAATATTATCATCTTATCTATCTTATGTGATCATTCACTATTCTTGGTGATGAGTGCATGTATTTCATTCTTATCATTTTAAGCGCTCCACCAAGATGTATGTGACATGGAAGAGTAACCCATGACTCTAACTCTTTGTGCATTTGCAGTCCAAAGCAAATTTTAAATATGCACAAATTTAGGGGGAGCTCTTACTTGTCACATACTTCTCAAAGCGATGATATATTTCATGCTTATTATCATTTGTCGAAGCTTTGATCTATATGTTGTCATCAATTACCAAAAAGGGGGAGATTGAAAGTGCAACTATCCCTAGGTGGTTTTGGTAATTCATAACAACATATAGCTCATTGAGCTAATGCTATTCCAAGATGACTATTTCAGGAAAGCTCAATGATTGGCATGGCATGGATGTGAAAGTGGAACCCTCAAAATGCTAAGGACAAAGGATTGGCTCAAGCTCAAAAGCTCAAGACTCTTCATTTTATATTTTATTGATCCAAGATCACATTGAGTCTTTAGGAAAAGCCAATACTATCAAGGAGGGATGAGGTGTTGCTTAATGAGCCTCTTGCTTCATGTGCTTAGTGATATGCTCCAAAACCCTCAACTACTTTCCCATATCCACATATGACCTAAACCCTAAGCCAAACTCGGTCCTACCGATTCTTTCTATCCGGCGCCACCGAGTTTCACTTGTCATAAGCCACTGCCAAACCCTAGCAATTCGGTTCTACCGATAGGGATCTCGGTCTCACCGAGATGGGATTGCAAACTCTCTGTTTCCCTTTCGTAACTTTTCGGTCTCACCGAAAGAGCGAATCGGTCCCACCGAGATTGCAATGTAAACTCTTTGTTTCCCTTTTGTAACTTTTCGGTCTCACCGAAAGAGCAAATCGGTCCCACCGAGTTTGCCTGACCAACTCTCTGGTTAGCTTATTACCAAACTCGGTCTCACCGAGTTTGTGTAATCGGTCTCACCGAGATTACGTTATGCCCAAACCCTAACCATATCGGTCCTACCGAGTTGCATGTCAGTCCCACCGAAAATCTCTAACGGTCACTAGGTTTACCTTTTCGGTCCGACCGAGTTTGTTGATTCGGTCCCACCGAGATTGGAAAACTGTGTGTAACGGTTGGATTTTGTGTGGAGGCTATATATACCCCTCCACCTCCTCTTCATTCGTGGAGAGAGCCATCAGAACACATACACAATTCCAACTCATATGTTCTGAGAGAGAACCACCTACTCATGTGTTGAGACCAAGATATTCCATTCCTACCATATGAATCTTGATCTCTAGCCTTCCCCAAGTTGCTTTCCACTCAAATCTTCTTTCCACAAAATCCAAATCCTATGAGAGAGAGTTGAGTGTTGGGGAGACTATCATTTGAAGCACAAGAGCAAGGAGTTCATCATCAACACACCATTTGTTACTTCTTGGAGAGTGGTGTCTCCTAGATTGGCTAGGTGTCACTTGGGAGCCTCCGACAAGATTGTGGAGTTGAACCAAGGAGTTTGTAAGGGCAAGGAGATCGCCTACTTCGTGAAGATCTACTGCTAGTGAGGCAAGTCCTTCGTGGGCGATGGCCATGGTGGGATAGACAAGGTTGCTTCTTCGTGGACCCTTCGTGGGTGGTTGCTTCTTCGTGGACCCTTCGTGGGTGGAGCCCTCTGTGGACTCGCGCAAACCATTACCCTTCGTGGGTGGAGCCCTCCGTGGACTCGCGCAACCGTTACCCTTCGTGGGTTGAAGTCTCCATCAACGTGGATGTAGGATAGCACCACCTATCCGAACCACGGGAAAAACATCCGTGTCTCCAATTGCGTTTGAATTCTCCAAACCCTTCCATTTACATTCTTGCAAGTTGCATGCTTTACTTTCCGCTGCCAATATACTCTTTGCATGCTTGCTTGAATTGTGTGATGATTGCTTGACTTGTCCTACAATAGCTAAAATCTGCCAAGAACTAAAATTGGGAAAATGTTAAGTTTTTATTTGGTCAAGTAGTCTAATCACCCCCCCCTCTAGACATACTTTCGATCCTACAACAGCCCCTGCGCCGCTTATCAGAAGAGAAGAGAAGAGTTGTCGGAGAAGAGATAGCCCGACTCCTAGCAGCCGGCTTCATTATGGAAGTTTTCTTCCCGGAGTGGCTGGCAAATCCAGTCCTGGTGCTAAAGAAGAACAAGCAATGGCGAATGTGTATTGACTACACGAGCCTCAACAAGGCCTGCCCCAAGGACCCATTAGCTCCACCAAGAATTGACCAGGTGATAGACTCCACAACCGGATGCGAGTTGTTGAGCTTCTTGGATGCATACTCAGGATATCACCAAATCAAGCTGAATCCGGCTGACACATTGAAGACCGCCTTCATCACGCCGTTTGGAGCATTCTGCTACCTCACCATGACGTTCGGCTTAAGGAATGCCGGCGCCACCTTTCAGCATTGCATGCAGAAGTGCCTCCTCAAGCAGCTCGGCAGGAACGCCCACATTTATGTGGACGACGTGGTGGTTAAGACAGAAAGGCGAGGAACACTGCTGGAAGACCTCAAGGAGAACTTTGAGAACCTGCGCCAGTTCCAGATCAAGCTCAACCCCGAGAAGAGTGTCTTCGGAGTACCAGCTGGCCAGCTGCTAGGCTTCCTGGTCTCTGAACGCGGCATAGAATGCAACCCAGTAAAAATCAAGGCCATCGAGAGAATGGAGGTACCCAGCCGACTGCTGGATGTGCAGAAGTTCACCGGCTGCCTGGCGTCCAGCAGCCGATTCATTAGTCGGTTGGGCGAGAAAGCTCTCCCCTTATACCAACTCATGAAGAAGACTACTCTTTTCGAGTGGAACCATAAGGCGGACGAAGCCTTCCATCAGTTGAAGAAAATGCTGACTACTCCACCCATCCTGGCGGCTCCGACTCCCAAGGAACCTATGCTCCTATACATCGCCTCCACCAGCCGAGTAGTCAGCACAGTCATTGTAGTAGAGCGCAAGGAGGAAGGCAAGGCGCTACCTGTCCAGAGACCAGTATATTACCTGAGCGATGTACTGTTGACCTCCAAGCAGAACTACCCCCACTACCAGAAGATGTGCTATGGCGTGCACTTTGCTGCCAAGAAATTGAAGCCTTACTTTCAAGAGCATCCAATCACAGTGGTCTGCACGGCTCCACTTGCCGAAATCATCGGTAGCCGAGATGCCTCTGGTCGAGTGGCGAAGTGGGCCATAGAGCTGGCTCCTTACACCATCTACTACCAGCCCCGCACCGCTATCAAATCACAAGCACTAGCCGACTTCCTCGTCGACTGGGCCGAGACCCAGTACCTGCCTCCAGCGCTTGACTCCACCCATTGGCGGATGCACATCGACGGCTCCAAGATGCGCACCGGCTTGGGAGCCGGCGTCTTCCTCACCTCTCCCAAAGGCGACAAGCTCAAATATGCACTGCAAATCCATTTTGCCGCCTCCAACAACGTGGCCGAGTACGAGGCGCTCATTCACGGGCTCCGGCTTGCCAAAGAACTTGGCATCCGCCGGATCTTGTGTTATGGCGACTCGGACTTAGTGGTCCAGCAGTCATCTGGCGACTGGGATGCGAAAGACGCAAACATGGCGAGCTACCGATTCCTCGTGCAGCAACTCAGCGGGTATTTCGAAGGGTGCGAGTTCCTCCATGTGCCAAGAAACGTCAACGACCAAGCAGACGCCTTGGCACGAATCGGCTCTACCCGCCAAGCAATACCATCTGGCGTTGCCCTTCAACGCCTCCTTATGCCGTCTGTCAAGCCTTCACCAGAATCAGACTCCATTTTTGTGCCGGCTCCTCCCGAAGACGGCGGATACGACTCCAGAGCTCCGGCAGTCGGAACGGGGACTTTGGCAGGCGACTCCAAAGCTGCCACAGTCGAGCCCGGCCTGGGGACTACGGTGACGGCCTCGAAGATTCCAGAACTCGGCCCAAGGACCGCACCAGTCGGCCTGGGGACTTCATCAGCCCAGCAAGCGGCTGTTGACTCCAGCCCGCCGCCTCCCAGCCTAGCCACCCTCGTCCAAGTTGCAGTTCTGGTAGTTGAAGAAATAGAAGCACCCTCATGGGCCCAGCCCATCCTCAAATTCCTGGTGAACAAAGAGCTACCAACTGATGAGACCTCAGCTCGGCAAGTACAACGTCGGGCGACAGCCTATACCATAATCAACAGAGAGCTAGTCAGGCGCAGCGTCACTGGTGTCTACCAGCGCTGCGTAGAGCCAGAGCAAGGCCAGGCGATCCTCAAAGACATCCATCAAGGCGAATGCGGCCACCATGCAGCTTCAAGAGCACTCGTCGCCAAAGCTTTTTGGCACGGTTTCTTTTGGCCGACTACCTTGGAAGAGGCCAAGGAGTTGGTCCAAAAATGCAAAGGGTGCCAGAAGTTCAGCTCCAAGGCGCTCCAGCCGGCTTCCGCGCTCAAGACCATCCCCATCGCTTGGACTTTCGCAGTTTGGGGTCTAGACATGGTGGGACCATTCAAGACAGCACGAGGTGGCCTAACTCACCTACTTGTCGTAGTGGACAAGTTCACCAAGTGGGTGGAACTGAAGCCAATTAAGAAACTGAACGGTTCGACTGTCGTGACCTTCATCACCGATATTACAATTTGGTATGGCATACCACACAACATCATCACCGACAACGGCACAAATTTTGCCAAAGGCGCCTTGGCCCGTTTCTACGCAACACAGGGCATCCGACTGGACCTAGCGTCCGTCGCCCACCCGCAGTCAAACGGCCAAGTGGAGTGAGCAAACGGCCTCATCCTGTCTGGCATCAAGCCTCGGTTGATTGAGCCTCTGGAGCGCTCGGCTGGATGCTGGCTCGACAAGCTGCCAGCCGTCCTTTGGAGTCTGCGCACGACTCCAAACAAGTCAACCGGCTTCACGCCTTTCTTCCTCGTCTACAGTGCCGAAGCCGTCATCCCAACAGACATAGAGTTCGACTCCCCACGAGTCACCATGTACACCAAGGAGGAAGCAGAAGAAGCATGACAAGACGGCGTCGATTTGCTGGAAGAGGGCCGGCTGTTGGCACTCAGTCGGTCCAGCATTTACTAGCAGAGCCTGCGCCGATACCACAACAGGAAGGTCATGCCAAGATCTTTCCAAGAAGGCGACCTTGTGTTCCGGCTGATCCAGCGAACCGCCGGCCAGCACAAGCTGTCGCCGCCTTGGGAAGGCCCTTTCATCATCAGCAAAGTACTAGGCAACGATTCCTACTACCTGATCGACGCTCAGAAGCCCCGAGCACGCAAGAGGGACGACTTCGGCAAGGAGACAGAGCGGCCATGGAATGCAAACCTTCTCCGAAGATTTTACAGTTGATGCAGTATGTACCGCGCTACCTTTTGTATTAAAGTACCAAGACTTCGGGCCCCCCGAGATGAGCTCGGGGACTGCCCTCTTTTGTCTGTATGATAAAAATTATGCCTACATGTATGTTACTCTTTTTCATGCCGCTTGGCACCGGGCTCGACAAGTTGGCCCGGGGACTTGCCGCCTTGCACTATGAAATGCTTCCTGCAGCCGCACAAGTAGTGTGTAACACCTAAGCCGTCTTCTGTCAGAAGCCGCAGCTCGCAGAGCGACTGTACGGTGGGCAGAGGTAAGGTAGAATGGGTGCTCGCACGAAAAATGGCTAAGGACTCAAAGCGTAAAACATAGCTCAAGACGGCTTCCAGCCTTTCTCGCAAACCGACTCTCGGACAGTCGGATTGTCGTTTTCTATCCAACTTGCTCAAACAATCTTGAAATCGGCTAAGTACTTGCTTTCCCAAAGTAGCCTAGCACTTGATCCAGCAACAGTCCGCAGAGCGGCTGGCCGATTGGCAAGGCAGGCAACTAAGAGAAAGCAGCAAAGGAAAACAGCCAAAAGAACAATGAGCAAGAAAAGATAGATAGATATATATATATATAACATAGGCCCTTGGCCGAATTGATGAGTAGAGGTTCACAATACACCCCGCGGGTGGAATTGTGCGAATTAACAAGTTCTTCAAAAGACTACTGAAGAAGATAAAACAAAAGACACAGTGGCAGCTTAGGAGGCGGCAGACGGATTCGGGGGGTCGGAGGAGGCGCCAGCGTCAGGCGTCAGGGCGGTCGGCCGGCTAGTCTCGGCTTGATCGCCTCCGGCAGCAGTCGGGTCAGTCGCACGCGGCTCGTTGCTGGAGGCGCGGTCGGGCTGAGTCTGGCCGTCTGCTCCATCTTCTGGTGCCTCCGCCTTGCCCTCATCCTCCGCCTCGTCCTCCGCCTCGACGCTAGAGCCAATCACCTCCGCCGAGTCTTCGCCATAGTCTGGGTTCATCGCAAACCACTCCGGCGGTACCTCCTCGCCATCTTCAGACCGCTCGGAGACGAAGATGCTCGTGTTGGTGTACTCGGCGATCGCTGCAGCACGCTTGACGAGGGAGTCTTCCGTAGCCGCCAGCTCCGGCTGGGCCTCTGACCGAAGCGTGGCCAACCGGTCTAGATCCAGCCCCGGGTACCACGCCTTGACGAACTCCAAGGTCCGGCGCGCTCCAGCCTGGGCCGAAGAGCCCTTCCAGGCCTCGAGGCAACTAGCCGCGACCTCCAACCAGTTGGCCATCAGGCTGGGGGTGCAGGGAGCCTGTATATCCGGCCAAAGGGCAGAAATCGCCTGGGCACCGATGCGCTGAAGCCAGCGCAGCATCCAGTGAGCCGGCCGAAGGCGAGCCTCGATGCTCAAGATGTGCTCATTAAGAGTTCGGGGGGCATCAACGGTGATCTCCGCGCCCTCCGCCCTCCGACTTTCGCAATCGGCCTCGATGGCTTGGATAGTGGCCTGCAACTGCCCAGGGAAGAAGTCTGCAAAAGACACGAAGAAACGAAGAAGCAAGTCAAAAACCAGGAGTCGGCACGATCTAAGTCGGCAGCTCGAAGAAAGAAAATAAAGAGACTCACCATCAATGATGTCTTCAATCTCGTGGAAGCCGGGGGACAGCAGCGCCTCCTTGTCAGACCAGGAGGAGCGCTCGCTCGCAAACTCGGCCAAGAGGGCGGTTTCCGTCTCCTCCGCCTCCCGCTGCAACTACACAAGCAGCTCCTTCTGCTCCGCCAACTGAGTGGCTAGCAGATCGCGCTCTGTGGCGAGCCTGCGGCACTCCTCCCCTTTGGCAAGCAGGGCGGAGTTGGCTCGCTCAACTGCTGTTGAAGTGCGGCGTTGGCTCCTAAAGGAAAGGAAGAAAGACAACAGTCATCAATAAAGTAGGTCGCTGGGGAGATCCGGCCCGACTGCTCATCAGTCGGCCCGAATCTTGGGGACTACAGCCCGCGGGTGTGCTAGCGCGCCCCTGCAGAGAAGAAAAAAGAGAGAAGGACTTACTCTGGATCTCCGCCTAGTCGGCGGGCCGCTTGCCCAGCTCTTCAACATTACGGTTGAAGGCAGTGACGCAGAGGTTGTGGTAATCCTGCAACAAGCATTTCAGACAAAGTTAGTACCCAGAAGTTCATCAATTGGAGTTCCGGGCCGCCTGCTCAGCAGCCGGCCCAAAACTCGAGGACTACACCCAGTGGGTGCTCTGGCGCGCCCCCATAAAGAGGAACAAGAAAAACAAGGCTCAAAGAAAAAACATACCCGGACGGCTACCCGGGACGCTAGGAATGCCTTGGTGCAACTCTGGAGGGCGTCGCCCTCAGCGCGGAGCTTCGCCTGGATGTCCAGGAGCGCCCGGTTCAGCATCCCTGTGCCGCCTCCTCGCACCCACCCAACAGGTGCGGCGCTCGTCGCTTCGGCGTCTGGAGCCACCGAGCTGGCAGTGCCGGCTTCCAGGGGGCGGGGTGCCGAAGTCGCCTTCTCCAGACGACGGCGTGCTGGCGAGCCGACCTGGAGGAGTAGCCTCGCCACGGCCTCGTCTTCGGTCGGCGGCACCGGAGGGTCCACTGGCTGCTCGCCTTGCACGCCTTCAGACGGCGGCGGGGGCGGCGGCGGAACGTTCGTGCCCGGAGTAGAGGGCTCGCCGCCTTCCCTCTCCTCGACGAGGTTCTCCCCGCCGGCTTCTCCAGTCTTCCCCGTGAACTCCGGGGGCGGCGGCGCAGAGTTCTGCAGGGTAACAAGCAAGGCCGACTGGCGGCGTGCGGCTTCCTCAGCCTGCTGCTTCGCCGCGGCGGCGGCCTCGACCTCCGCTAGTTTTTTCTTAGCGAAGGCGTCCGCCCTGTCAGCCTCCGCCTTCTCCAGGCGGAGGACTTCTTCTTCGTTGCGCTTCTCCTGCGCATTTCGCTCCGTCGCCTCCCGGAGGTCGGCAGCGGGGTCTATCCGCCGAGTGGTGGCGGGCGTCTCCGCTGACCCCATGACGGAGGCGGCGGCGACCCGCTCAAGAGAGAGGGGAGCCCTGAAGAAAGAGGGGCGAGTAGAGACTCAGACAAAACACGAATAAAGTATAAACTTTGAGGACAGAATACTTACGCAGAGACCAACGGCGGCTTCTCACTTCCTTACGGAAGCGGATGGCCTTCACGGCCGCCTCGTCCCGCCGGGTCGCCGCGGCCAAGCCCTTGGGCTTCTTCGGCCGGCTGCCGAACAAAGTCGGCGCAGCACGGTGCTTCTTCCTGCCGCCTGGAGCGCCCGACGCGGCAGAAGAGCCCGCGCCCGGCTGGCAGGCTCCTGGCCGATGGCGAGGGGCGACTCCTCCCTCGGCGTCGTCTTTAGGCCAGTCGGTGAAGGTAGCAGAGGGCCTGAGTTCACCTTTCGTCCCTCATCCTCCCTCAGCGTCGTCTTCCAGGGCCGCCGCCCCCAGATCGGGGTCGTCGGCGTCGCTCTCCGCCCGGTCGGTGATGAACTCACGGGCCGGCCCCAAGGTGCTGGCTGGTGGGTGAAGAAGGGGATTCTAACCAAAGCCGACTGATCAGAACAAAACTCGGCAAGAAGAAGACAATCCAAAGAAAGAAAAGAAAGGCGACTCACCATGGGCGTAGGGTTGGCGCGGGAGTATGGCTCCTTGCCGAATCGCCAGTCCTCCGGAAGCCTGCTGTCCGAGAGGTAGTTCACCATAAGGGCCACCTCTCTGTGAGGCATGTCTTTGGTGCACATCCGACTCGAGTCGCGGCCCCCGCTCATCTGGCATATCAGGTGAGGGCGGCCTTGGAGTGGGAGAACTCAGCGCGAGACGAAGGCGGCCAGCAGGTCCGGACTAGTCAGACCCTCTGACTGCATCAGCACTCGGAGTCGCGTGATGGCGCCGGCTCCCACGGGCGTCAGCGACCTAGCCCGGTACGACTAGTTGGGCGGTCAACCAGCCGGCGGGCCGGCTTCGAAAGCCGGCAGATTGACCCAGTCGCCCCTCGTGGCGATGTTCCTGATGTAGAAGTAGGACCTCTGCCACATCTTCACCGACTTCAGCAGCGAGATGGAGGGGAAGTGGTTGTCGGCTCCTGTCTTTCGCACGGCGATGAAGGCGCCGCACTGAGCCGGCATGCCCGCGGCATGGGTGCCGAGCTTGGAGAAGAAGAACCCCCCCCCCTAGAGCTCGAGGGTGGGGAGGACTCCGAGGAAGCCTTCGCACAGAGCCCCAGCCCGTGCAAGCAGTGCGAGCAGAAGATGACCCGCTCGCCCTCCTGCGGGGCGGGGGAAATCTTCCCCGCCGGCGCAAGGCGCACCTGCACGCGATCTTCACCGGGAAGCCGACGGGTCCGGCGGAGGAACTCAATATGGTCTTCGTGGACTTCAGAGCCGTCCCAGGTGCCGGAGCGCACTCGGGGAGGCGCGGCAGCGGAGGAAGAACTCATCACGAAGCTGTCACCGCAGCGTTCGCCGGAGCCTGGGCGTGCGGCGGAGCGAAGAAGAGAAGAGGAAGCAGGAGAGCGAGGAGCTGCGAGGAGGAAGAAAGCAATGGGTAGTGGGAAGGAGGGGCGCGCGTGCCCCCCTCTTCCCCCTACTTATAGCCCCGTGGGCTACGAAGCCTAGGGGGCGGACGTGGGGATTTACTGCGTCCGCAACCCCACGACCCCCACGATCCACGTAAAGTTACTGCACGTAGTAACTTCACGAGAATCCCAACCATCCACCGGGGCCGCAGCGGATCCGCTTGGGCGCCGAGGCGCGGTAGTGGCGGGCCCCGCCTTTGGGCCTATCCCATCGCGCGCGTGGGCTGGCAGGACGGCCCGGCCACGTGCCCTCGCGTGACTGGCCAAGAATGGGCGGCATCCTGGAAGCTTAGCTAGCACGCCACTTGAAAACCCACCGCGACGTTCGAACTACTGAGCAAGTCGGAATTCAGTGAGTCCGAGTTGGGTGAGTCCGACTCCTTCTAGTCAGCCCGGCAGAAGTCAATCAAGACCATGTGTAGAGCACCCGGAGAGAGAAACTGCTGAGGCTTCTCAGCCGATCGTCCGCGGCGCCCCACCAGCTTCGGGGACTACTATCGGAGTAATGGGCCACGGGTAGGCCAACCCGAGCCCCATAACCTTTCAAGACATCGCGGGAGGCTGCGCCCCTCAAGACCACATGGTGAAGAGCCGCCTCATGGGGAGTCTACGGCAAGGCGGCCGACTGCCTGCTCACGGCCGAGTCCCAGGGGCGACTTCCAAAGAAGCCGGCTTTGGAGAGTCGTCCGAGGACTCCAACAAACCGTGACCTCATCGAAGGGGACGGGGCAGGGGCGTGGCTACAATGAAGCCCACTTCCCGCCCCTTACCAAGGGCAGGCATGGCTACAGCGCGCCGTACTTGGGAAGATCTCCCCGCGGTGTGGCACTGTTGCTCGGCCGGCCCTGACATCAGCACCACTGTACCGGGCCCTGCGCCCACGACGGCTTGTCTGCACAGCCTGGAGGCAGCGGGCCCCACCAGTCAGCGAGACCTCAGGAGACGGCGGGAGAACCGCTAGTCGGACCCATCGTGAGTCGGCCCGGGGAAGTCGGCCGAGCCTTCCCCCGGGGCCCACGCGCCATTAATCAAGAAGAGATGGGGAGTGGCCACAGTGATCGCCCGCCAGGCGGTGGGGCTGTTGCCACGACCCCATGACCAAGCTTGCGTCATCAGGAGCACGACTACAGTAATCAGCAGCCGGCAAGACCCGCCCGCGGCGGACGCGGCCTGTCGGCTCCCTACCAGATCAGTCGGGGGGGCCCACCAACCGGCGGGCCCCAGCAGTCGGCGGAGAAGTCGGAGGTCGGAGGCACTGACGGCTGGGCCCGCGCCCAGTCGAATTACCATTGTACCCCTGGGGGGTAGGCCTATATAAACCCCCCAGGGCACCCATGCAAAGGGTTGGATCCTAGTAGTTCTATACCATACTAGATAGATGGAGAGAGCTAGCCTTGCCCTCTCCTACCACCAGACATAGCTCAAGGAGCAACCGTGTAAACACTTGACCATAGTGATCATGCGGAGACCCCGTAGAGCAGCAGTAGGGGTATTATTTCCCTGGAGAGCCCCGAAGCTGGGTCTGGGCCCATCGCCCATAGCACACCTGCACGTTGCGTACGCGGCCGAAAGCAGAACTAGCCCCCTTAATACAAGAGCAGGCTTACGTTCCAATCTGGCACGCGCCACTCAGCCGCTGGCGCCACGAAGTGCTTCGGCTGATACCACGACGCCGGGATACCCATAACTACTCCCACATAGATGGTTAGTGTCTATAGGCTCGTAGCTAACTCAGATCAAATACCAAGATCTCGTTAAGCGTGTTAAGTATCCGAGAACGCCGAACAGGGCCAGGCCCACCTCTCTCCTAGGCGGTCTCAACCTGCCCTGCCGCTCCGCCTCAAAGATCCACTCGCGGGTGCTCCACCAGCCGACCCGACTTTAGTCTCCACATGTATCATGTATAAAGTATATAGTATATACCCGTGATCACCTCCCGAGTGACCATGGCCCAATAGTATAGCACGGCAGACGGACAAGAATGTAGGGCCACAGATGAAAATACTAGCATCCTATACTAAGCAAATAGGATTGCAGGTAAAGGTAACAACAGTAGTATCAAGGACAGGCTATGCATCAGGATAGGTATAACAGAAAGCAGTAACATGCTACACTACTCTAATGCAAGCAGTATAGAGTAGAATAGGCGATATCTGGTGATCAAGGGGGGGGGGCTTGCCTGGTTGCTCTGGCAAGAGAGAGAGGTCGTCAACTCCGTAGTCGAACTGGGCAGCAGCAGCGTCGGTCTCGTAGTCTACCGGAGAGAAGAGGGGGAAGAAACAATGAATACCATGTAAACAGATGCATATCGATGCATGACAAGACAAGTAACGGTGCTAGGCGTGCCCTAACGTGGTATGAGGTGGTACCGGTTAAGGGGGGAAACATCCGGGAAAGTATTCCCGGTGTTTCGCGTTTTCGGGCAGAGGAGCCGGAGGGGGAAAGTGGCGAGTTCGATAGGTTAGGGGGGTGTGGCGGACGAACAGACTGCGTATCCGGATTCATCTCGTTGTTCTGAGCAACTTTCATGTACAAAGTTTTTCCATCTGAGCTACGGTTTATTTTATATTAATTTTAAAAGATTTAATCATTTTTAGATTTATCAGAAATTAATTTAATTATAAAACGTTTATTGCGTCATCATTACATCAGCGGTCAGCGTTGACCGTTGACCGATCAAACAAGGCAGTGGGGCCCAACTGCCATTGACTGTTTACCTAATCAAGTAATTAAGGCTAATTAACAGTGTTAATTAGATTAACTAACAGGATTAACTAAGTTAATTAATTATCTTAATTAATTAATTATTATTTTTACTATTATTTGTATTCTTCTTTTTTTAACACCTTTTTTTTGTAAAAAGGAAGGGCTATGGGGCCCGCTGTTAGTGGCCCATCTAGCCACTGGAGCGGGTGCGCTAACGGGCGCTGGGGCGAGGCGCTCCCAGGCGCACATCACGCAGGGGGCGAGGCAGTGGCCACGGCGGGGCTCGCCGGCCGGCCGTTTCCGGCGATGAAAGCCGGCGCGGCGGGGCGCGTTGGGTAGCGCGGGCGGGGAGGTGGCCGAAGACGAGGCCTGGGGCGCAGGCGCGGGCCGCGGTGGCGAACAGCGCGAGCGGGGTGAGGGCGACAGGCGAGGCCACACGCGCGGGAGCGAACGGAGAGTTTCAGGCGCATAGGTGGTGGCGTCCTACGGCGACGGGAGGGGGAGAGGAAGGGGATGAGGGCTCACAGGGCCCTGTAGATGTGCAAAGGCGTGCTCGGGGTAGCCGGTCGGGGGAGAGGCAGGAAGGCGACGCCGACAAGGTGACGGCGAGCGGCAACGGCGCGACGTCGGGGCAGTTCGGCGCGAGGGCGAGGAGGCGTCAGTGTTGAAGGAGTTCGGCGTCGCCGGGGTGGGCGCCGGTGTCGTGGGTGGGAAGGCGCGGTCGCCGGGGAGAGGCAGCGGGGTCGGGCACCTTGGCCGCGGGCGCGCGTCAGATCAAGCGAGGGAGCGGGAGGAGGGGATCGGGGCGAGTGGCGGGGTCGGGGCGTCGCCCGATCCAGATCCCGAATCGGGGGGAGGAGAGGAGCGAGGGGAGTGGGCGTCGTGCGGGGGGGGGGGAGTGGGCGAGTGGGGCGTGGGGAATCGGGGCGGCCTAGGGTTTGCCCTATAGGCCAGAGGGAGGGGCCGGCTGGGCCAAGTGGGTCGGCCAGCTGGGCCGTCTGGCCCAGTTGGGGGGTGTCTGTTTTTTGTGTTCTTTTTGTTTTGAGCTTTTTCCTTTTATCTATTTTTCCTTTCTAACTTAGTTTCTATTTATTTTAGTTTTATTTAGTATACCACTAGCCCCTAAATTAGTATTTATAAATACTCTATTGCCACATGAATTTCTCATACCTAATAAAATAGTTTAATGTTTTATAAAATGCATTTAATTATTTGTTTAAGCCACTGTTTTATTTAGTTTAGTGCTTTTAATTATTTTTTTTAAAAATGTGATCCTCCACCATAATTACCTAAGCATTATTTGCCACCTCTAGAACATTTTAATTTTAATGTTTGAAAACTTTACCGTTTGACTTGATTTTAAATTTTGAATTCGAACGGGATTGAATCATCGTGAGATTTACAACAGTAAGAGTGGTGACGTGGCCTCATTAGCAGAGGTTACTGTAGCTTGATTATCCGGGCGTCACAACATATTTACCTTGCCTTACCCATAAGCTTAAATAGTCTTGATCGCGAGGGTGTGAGATTGCTGAGTCCCTGTGTCTCACATATTACTTCCAAACCAGATGCAGGGCCTGATGATTCCGTTCCAGATGACGCGCTTGAGCTCAAGTGGGAGTTCGACGAGGACTCACGCCGTTACTACGTGTCTTTCCCTGATGATCAGTAGTGGTGCCCAGTTGGGGTGATCGGGACCGTGTCGCATGTTGGGTTATCTTTTATTTTGGCGCCATAGTCAGGCCATGAGTGTTTGAATGTTGTAATGCTATTTATGTACTTGATTGACGTGGCGAGTGTAAGCCAACTATGTATCTCCCCTTTTGATTATCTATATTACATGGGATGTTGTGTTGATTGCCTAACTTGCGACATTGCTTTCAATGAGGTTATGTCTCTAAGTCGTGCCTCGACACGTGGGAGCTATAGCCGCATTGAGGGCGTTACAAGTTGGTAATCAGAGCCTTCCCCAACCTTAGGAGCCCCATTGCTTGATCGTTTTTAGTGGCCGAGTTGTGTCTACAAAATGTTTTGAGTCATTTAGGAATTATATATCGGAGAGTTTAGGAATTCTTTTTACTTCCCAGTCTCCTCATCGCTCTGGTAAGGCATCCTGACGTAGAGTTTTGACTCTTCTCTTCTCAAATTTCACTAAGAAAAATTTAGGATCACGCGGGTATCTTAGAATTGTTCCGATGGTTTTGTGACGAGAACATTGTTCTTGGTGCCTCCTGTCTTTAGGGGTTGTGGCAGTGTCCCGGGGAGTTGAGCTCCGAGGTTTTGTCGTCACAATTTTATCGTTGCAGTTCTGGAATACCTGAGTTTAGTACGCCGACCTCGAAAATCTCTTTTATGCAGTTTGTTGGTGAGATAACCTCGACGCCACCCAGTACTGGGGCGGGAGTTCGGGAGTATCACCATAACTTGTATAACGGATGCTTTTCGAAGGTTGAGGTAGATGGTTTCCGAAGTTTTTCTCGGTTATGTGTTGAAGGATGGATACAGCTGGATGTAGGATTTGCTAGATTTGGGTGAGATATTATGCTTCCCCTGTATCCCCAACACCTGATTGCATAACCGGAAAGGTTCGGGAGTTTCATAGGTGGGAATTCAAGTAGCTCTAGTTCTTCTTCCACAGATATTTGGTTTGAGATTGGGATTTCTTACCGAGTATTCGTTCTTGATCCGTACCTTGTTGATTTATTCCTCTACCTAAATTCTAAGTGGCTTCTCAATTTATGGATATGTGACCATTTCAATAGGAGTGCATTCGTTCATTTTGTTCGGATGTGAAGACCTTATGTTGCAATTTTCATTTTGTTGGATTCGGCTTCTTGCTATCTGTCAATGTGCTAACGGTTGTCACCCTCTTCAGGATGGCTCCCGCTAAGAGCACCAATCAGAATCAGAATCAGGATCCGCCACCACCACCTCCTCCTCCGGAGGCATGGCAAGCTGTGATGGCCGCAACCAATGCAAACACACAGTTGATCATGCAAATTCTTCAAGAACGCAACCAAGGCAACCAAGGCAACAATCAGAATCACTTTGCTACACTCAACCAGTTCCTTGCTAACGGGCCAAAGGTTTTCAACAATTGTGTTGAGGCAACTAATGCTGAAGATTGGCTCGTGGATCTGTGCAAGCATTTCGAGTGCAGTAACGTCAGGCCTGAGGACTTCGTCAAGTTCGCTTCCTTCCAACTCAAAGATCAAGCTGCAGAATGGTTCCAGCAGTACAAAGATTCCAGAGGTGGACGTGCGATTACTTGGGATGAATTCCGTCAAGACTTCAGAGCTCATCATATTCCTCAGAGCGTGGTTGAAAGCAAGCGTGAGGAATTCCGCAACCTGAAGCAAGGCTCTTTGTCTGTCTATGACTACAACAAGTTGTTTTAGAAGCTCGCCCGCTTTGCTAAGCAGGACGTCCCTAATGAGAAGAGCATGATATACCAGTTCAGGGGTGGTCTCAGAGAAGAAATTCAGCTAGCTCTTGTTCTCTTTGAGCCCTTGAGGTACGATGAGTTCTACAACATGGCATTGAAGCAAGAGGCCGCTCAACTGAGGTGTGATGCTTCCAAGAAGCGAGTCAGAGATGCTACTCCTTCTTCCTCTATTCAAGTGGCCAAGCAGCAGAAGTATTGGCTTCCTTCTCCTCCATCCCGTCAGCCGTATCAGCAGAAGAGCAAAGGTGGCAGTGGATCTTCCCACCCACCCAACCCTAGCTTTCAGAACAAGACTTCGTTTCAAGCTCCAAGATCGAGTGCTCCGTATCACCGTCCGCTTTCAGAGGTCACGTGCAACAAGTGCCAACAGAAGGGCCACTATGCCAACAAATGCTTCAATCAGAGGTCAACTTGCTGTGAGATCGGCAAGTACAGCTATGGTCAAGCATAACACCAAGTCCGCCAAGGTCAACTTGCTGAATGCAGCTCAGATAGAGGACTCGCCGGATGTGATTATGGGTAACCTTCCTGTTAATGACATTCCCGCAAGAGTTCTTTTTGACACGGGTGCATCTTTATCATTTTTATCGAAGCCTTTTGCATCCATGCATGATGTGCATACTATTGATTTGCCTAAGCCGATAGCGGTTTCTTCTCCAGGTTTGTTCATGAACACTAAAATGTTGGCTCCCGATGTTACTATCACGTTGGGCGATTACAAGTTCCTTTCTTCTCCAATGGTTCTTGGTAACTCGGATATTGATCTTATTCTCGGAATGGATTGGCTTTCTAAGCACAAGGCGCATCTTGATTGTGCAGCCAGGCAGATTCAATTGACTCATTCGTCTGAGGATGTAATTGTCTTTGCTGCTCTTGATGATACCATCTGTCTGTTTTCTCTCAATGAGAGGGGTGAACTGGATGCTATCTCGCAAATTCCAGTCGTTTGCGAATATCAGGACGTTTTTCCAGAAGAGCTTCCAGGAATGCCTCCGCACCGGCCAGTTGAATTCGTCATCGATCTTGAGCCTGGCATGGAACCAGTGTGCAAGTGTCCTTACAAGCTCGGACCTAAAGAGTTGAAGGAGCTGAAGAAGCAACTCGATGTTCAAGAGAGAATGGGTCTCATCCGGCCTAGTTCTTCTCCGTGGGGTTGTGGTGTTCTTTTTGTGAAGAAGAAGGATGGAATGGACCGACTTTGTGTTGATTACCGTCCATTGAACAAGAAGACCATCAAGAACAAATACCCACTTCCCAACATTAACGATCTGTTCGAACAACTCAAAGGTGCCCAAGTATTCTCCAAGCTTGATCTCCGTATGGGTTATCATCAGATTCGAATCCGTGAGCAAGATATTCCCAAGACGACTTTCAGGACAAGCTTTGGTTCATATGAATACACTGTCATGTCTTTTGGCCTCGTCAACGCTCCTCCGACTTTCTCTCACATGATGAACTTCATCTTCAACGCCAACACCAATGACTCCATTTTGGTCTATCTCGACAACATTCTGGTCTTTTCGAAGAACAAAGAAGATCATGCCAAGCACTTGCATTTGGTACTCGATAAGCTCAGGGAACACAAGTTCTACGCCAAGTTCTCTAAGTGTGAATTTTGGCTCGATGAGGTTCTCTATCTTGGTCATATCATCTCTGCCAAGGGCATTGCGGTGAATCCTGAGAAGGCGTCTGCAATTGTGAATTGGGAACCTCCTCAGAACGTGAAGCAACTCCATAGATTCCTCGGTCTCGCAAGCTATTGTCGAAGATTCGTTGAAAACTTTTCTAAGATCGCGAAGCCTCTCTCAAATCTTCTCCAGAAGCACGTCAAATACGTTTGGTCTCCGGAGTGTGACATTGCTTTCAACACTTTTAAAGAGAAATTGGTCACCGCTCTAGTTCTGACTCCGCCTGATGAATCCAAGCCGTACAAGGTCTTTTGTGATGCCTCTCTCCAAGGTCTTGGCGCAGTGTTGATGCAAGAGAAGAAAGTTGTGGCTTATACCTCTCGCTAGTTGAATCCCAATGAGAAGAACTACCCCACTCATGATCTCGAGTTGGCGGCAGTTGTGCATGCTCTTTTGACTTAGAGACATCTCTAATTGGGAAGAAAAGTGGACATCTTCACTGACCACAAGAGTCTCAAGTACATCTTCACTCAGCCTAATCTCAACCTCAGGCAAACTCGATGGGTCGAAATGATTCAAGAGTATAATCCGAGTATCGAGTATACTCCAGACAAGGCCAATGTGATTGCTGACGCATTGAGCAGGAAGGCTTATTGCAACAGTCTGATTCTCAAGCCTTATCAACCCGAGCTTTGTGAAGCTTTCCACAAACTTAATCTGCAAGTTGTTCCTCAAGGTTTCCTCACCAACCTTCAAGTCTCTCCTACCTTGGAAGACCAGATTCGCCAAGCCCAACTTCTTGATGCTATGGTGAATAAGGTGAAGATTGGGATTGCCAAGAGTCAACCAAAGTACAAGTGCTACCGCCTTGATGACAAGGACACTCTCTTCTTCGAGGATCGTATTGTTGTGCCCAAAGGTGACCTTCATAAAGTGATCATGAACGAGGCTCACAATTCTCTCCTCTCCATCCACCCTGGGAGCACGAAGATGTATCAGGACCTCAAGCAGGCTTATTGGTGGACTCGAATGAAGTGCGAGATTGCTCAGTTCGTGAATGAGTGTGATGTCTGTAGAAGAGTGAAGGCAGAACACCAAAGGCCAGCTGGTCTCCTCCAACCTATTGCCATTCCAGAATGGAAGTTTGACCACATTGAGATGGACTTCGTGACTGGGTTTCCAAAGTCCAAACATGGCAATGATGCTATATTCGTGGTCATCGACAAACTCACTAACGTGGCTCACTTTCTGCCTATCAAAGAGTCAATCACAGCAGCTCAATTGGCGAAACTCTATACCTCTCGGATTGTCTCTCTGCATGGTATTCCACAAGTGATCTCTTCAGACCGTGGCAGCATCTTTACCTCCAAGTTTTGGGATTCTTTTCAGAAGGCCATGGGCACCAACATCCTCTTCAACACAGCTTTCCATCCTCAAACTAGCGGTCAAGTCAAGCGTGTCAACCAGATTCTTGAAGATATGCTCAGGGCTTGTGTGATCTCTTTCGGAATGAAGTGGGAGGATTCTCTTCCTTATGCTGAATTCTCCTACAACAACAGTTTTCAAGAAAGTTCGGGTAAGGCCCCATTTGAAATTCTGTATGGCAGGAAGTGCCATACCCCTCTCAACTGGTCTGAAACTGGTGAACGTCAGCTTCTCGGAAATGACTTAATCATAGAGGCAGAGGAAATGTGCAAAGTCATTCGAGATAACCTCAAAGCAGCCCAATCCCGCCGGAAGAGCTACTATGATAGTAAGCACTGTGACCTGGCTTTCGAGATCGGAGATCATGTTTACCTCCGCGTCTCTCCTATGAAAGGTACTCGTCGCTTCGGTATCAAAGGGAAGCTTGCCCCCAGATACGTGGGACCTTTCAAGATTGTCAGCAAGAGAGGCGATCTCGCCTATCAACTCGAGCTTCCTTCAAACTTTGCAAATGTGCATGACCTGTTCCATGTCTCTCAGCTTCAAAAGTGCTTCAAGACTCCTGACCGCACCGTCAACTTTGAGGACATTGAGCTCCAAGAAGATCTCTCTTATCGTGAGCACCCCGTGGCTATTCTTGAAGAGACTGAACGCAAGACTCGCAACAAGACAATCAAATTCCTCAAAGTCAAGTGGTCACACCATTCCGACCGTGAAGCTACCTGGGAACGCGAGGATCACCTCCGTTCTGAGTACCCGGCGTTCTTTCAGTCCTAGATCTCGGGACGAGATCCTTTCATAGTGGTGGAGTGTTGTAACACCCCAGATATGATTTTCCCCAATATGTACTCCAACTCTTGCCATTTCCGGCATTAAGTTATTTTATTTTCTCGGGTTCGGGTTTTTGTCTCCGTGTGTTGTTGTCGTTTTCATGCATCTCATATCATGTCATCATGTGCATTGCATTTGCATACGTGTTCATCTCATGCATTCGAGCATTTTCCCCGTTGTCCGTTTTGCATTCCGGTGCTTCGTTCTCCTCCGATGGTCATTTCTACCTTTCTTTCGTGTGTGGGGACTAAACATTTCCGGATTGGACCGAGACTTGCTAAGCGGCCTTGGTTTACTACAGGTAGACCGCCTGTCAAGTTTCGTACCATTTGGACTTCGTTTGATGCTCCAACGGTTAACCGAGGGACCGAAAAGGCCTCGTGTGTGTTGCAGCCCAACACCCCTCCAATTTGGCCCAAAACCCACCAAAACCCTCTCCATCATCTAGAGCGTTCGATCACGACCGCGTGGCCGAAAACCGCACCTCATTTGGACACTCCTAGCTCCCTCTACCTCTATATATAGACCCCCTCCTCCAAATCCCAGATCCCCTCCTTCAAACCCTAAAAAAAATTCGTCTCCGCCGCCACCGGACACGTCCGGGCGGAGTGGGACGCATCCGCCCGCCGCAGCCAACCAATCAGCCGCCGCCACGTGTCCCTGCGGAGACCACTTCGCCGCCGCCACCGACGCGGGCCCGCAGGCCCAGCGCCGGCCCTCACCGCCGCCCGACCGGGCCCCGCCCGATCCACTCCGCCCGCCGCCCGGCTCCCTCGCCCGCTGTCGCGCCAGGGCGCCGCCCTCGCCTCCTCCGGTGGATCTGGGCCGCCGCGTCCTCGCCCGCCGCCCCAAGGCCAGCTACGGCCATCTCCACCTCCGCCGCCCCCCGCCGTCCTCCGCGTCGTCGCCGGCAAGTACGACTCCGGCGGTAGACTCCATCTCCGGCGAGGACGAACCTCGGGAAGCGCACCGAACCGGATCCAGATCTAGAAGTTTCTCGGTTGACTTTTGCCCCGAAACCCTAATAATTTGCTCCTGTTCATCGCATCGTAACTTTGCATCCGTAGCTCTGTTTTGGGCATATAGCATATCAAAATGTTCGTCTCAGAGAGCACATCATTTCATCTTGTTGCATCATTTTCATTTGAGTTCATCTTGATGCCCGAAATGTTGTTAGAATAATGCTATTTGAGATAATTGTCAGATCTGCTACTTCAATTAGATATTTGTCATTTTTGCCATGATTATTGTGTGCATGTTATGCCCATGAGCTCTACATGTGTTTTGTTATATGTTTTGCCATCTATCCAGAGGTGCAACCCATGTATTTTTGTGATGTGTGTGGTGACTAGCACAAGCTTGCAAAGTGAGGCATCCGGTAATGCTGATTTCAGGGACTTAGCATTTCCACTAAGTCCTTGGACTGTTTATCTCAATGGCCATATGTTCATGTTGTTTCCTAGTGATCCGTGCCTATTTTGAGGATGATCAGTAAGGATGTTTTGTTAATCTTGTAGTGCTCTATCCATCCATGTCTTTGTTTGCAATTATGGATCACCCTAGCTTGAGTCAATCGAGCTCTACTTTTATCATTTCGTAAATCTGGGCAGATTGTCTACTTGTTAGCAATTTTGCCGAGGATGTTGTAGTTGATCCGTGCATGCTATGTTATTGTTCTTGCCATTTATAGCTTGTATTTTGTGTATTCTTGATGGGTGTATGCTTAGATTGTCATGACATGCTCTGTAGTGAGTGCATCGAGCTCGTAAACATGCCTACTCGATATCTGTTTCAGCATGCTCCAGTTTTCACCAAGTCTGAGAATTGATTATATTTTTGCCATGTTCACATGCTTGCAAATGTATTTTCCGATCCCTTTTGGCTCAAGGTCACTAAGGGACTTTTGTTAAGCTCTTTGAGTAGCTCCATGCCATGCTTTACTTTGCCATGTTCAGGTCCTGTAGCATATAGTTTTCATGCTCCAAAGAGTGCTATCTGATCTGAAATTCCAAACAAGTGTTAATTTCACTAAGTCTGAGATCTGTTCACCAAATGCATTTTTTCCATGTTTGTTTGAACCTGTTAATGGATGAATTGGCCGTAGCTCATTGCTAGACTTTTGTTAAGAATCATGTACATATCCTTGCCATGTATTTTGTTGTCTTGTTTGGGTGCTGTAGCATGTTCATCTTGTTGCATTTAGGTGGCTACTTGCTGTAAATCGGAGAACGTGGTCATATTTGAATTGCTTGCCATTTCCAAACCGTAACTCCGATTCCGGCGTTCTTTATATCGTTTTCAAGCGATTTCATATCATCTTTCTAGTGGCACACTTGGTTTTCCAAGTTGACGCCAGGTTCATGCATTCCTTATCAAATCTTGCATATGCATCGCATATTGCATCCCGCATAGCATACCAATATTTGCATCTTGTTGTTTGAGTTTGCACGTGGTTGATTGTGCTCCGTTTGCTTGTTGTATTGTTTGGGTAGAGCCGGGAGACGATTTCACTAACGAGGAGCCCGTTGAGTTTGCTTTCGAGGATCCAGTCAACTCTGACAACTTTGCAGGCAAGATGATCATACCCTCGAAATCACTACTATCTTTGCCTTGCTAGATGCTCACTCTTTTGCTATGCCTATGCTACGATGCCTACCACTTGCTTATCATGCCTCCTAAATTGCCATGTCAAACCTCTAACCCACCATGTCCTAGCAAACCGTTGATTGGCTATGTTACCGCTTTGCTCAGCCCCTCTTATAGTGTTGCTAGTTGCACGTGAAGATTGGAGACCGTTCCTTGTTGGAACATTATTTACTTGTTGGGATATCATTATATTGCCATGTTATCTTAATGCATCTATATACTTGGTAATGGGTGGAAGGCTCAGCCTCTCGCCTAGTGTTTTGTTCCACTCTTGCCACCCTAGTTTTCCGTCATATCGGTGTTATGTTCCCGGATTTTGCGTTCCTTACGCGGTTGGGTTATAATGGGAACCCCTTGATAGTTCGCCTTGATTAAGGCTTTTCCAGCAATGCCCAACCTTGGTTTTACCATTTGCCACCTAGCCTCTTTTTCCCTTGGGTTTCCGAAGCCCGAGGGTCATCTTATTTTAGCCCGCCCGGGCCAGTGCTCCTTTGAGTGTTGGTCCAACCGAGTGATGTCCGGGGCTACCAGGGGCAACTCTGGGCTGGCCTACCCGACGTCTTGCTCATCCGGTGTGCCCTGAGAACGAGATATGTGCAGCTCCTATCGGGATTTGTCGGCACATCTGGGTGGTGTTGCTGGATTTGTTTTAACTTGTCGAAGTGTCTTGTAGAACCGGGATACCGGGTCTGATCGGAATGTCTCGGGAGAAGGTCTATTCCTTCGTTGACTGTGAGAGCTTGTCATGGGCTAAGTTGGGACTCCCCTACAGGGATTTGAACTTTCGAAAGTCGTGCCCGCGGTTATGGGCAGATGGGAATTTGTTAATGTCCGGTTGTAGATAACTTGAACCTTAATTTATTTAAAATGAATCAACAGTGTGAGTTATCATGATGGTCTCTTCTCGGCGGAGTCCGGGAAGTGAACACGGTGTTGGAGTAATGCTTGCCGCAGGATGTTCTTTAGTTACTCGCTCGCGCTTTGCCTCCTCTTCTCGCTCTCTTTTGCGAACAGGATAGCCACCATATATGCTAGTTGCTTGCTGCTGCTCCACATATTTACCCTGCCTTACCCATAAGCTTAAATAGTCTTGATCGCGAGGGTGCGAGATTGCTGAGTCCCTGTGGCTCACAGATTACTTCCAAACCAGATGCAGGGCCTGATGATTCCGTTCCAGATGACGTGCTTGAGCTCAAGTGGGAGTTTGACGAGGACTCACGCCGTTACTACGTGTCTTTCCCTGATGATCAGTAGTGGTGCCCAGTTGGGGTGATCGGGACCGTGTCGCATGTTGGGTATCTTTTATTTTGGCACCGTAGTCGGGCCATGAGTGTTTGAATGTTGTAATGCTATTTATGTACTTGATTGACATGGCGAGTGTAAGCCAACTATGTATCTCCCCTTTTGATTATCTATATTACATGGGATGTTGTGATGATTGCCTAACTTGCGACATTGCTTTCAATGCGGTTATGTCTCTAAGTCGTGCCTCGACACGTGGGAGCTATAGCCGCATCGAGGGCGTTACACCCTAGCTCGGAGCCGATCACACCAATCGAGGATAGGTGGTTAGACACCACCTCGGGGGCTGCAATCTCTACAACGATCGAGCCAAACACCTGCCCTATTCTCTGCAAAGCCCGTGACTCCAAGGAGCCGGACTCCTCTCCAGACTCCGAGCCCTCCGCGCCCCGACCGATCGAACCCGATTGGGCGCCGATCATGGAGTTCACCGCCGCGGACATCTTTCAGCACTCTCCCTTCGGCGATATTCTGAATTTACTAAAGTCTCTCTCTTTATCAGGAGAGCCCTGGCCGTACTATGGTCAACAAGCTTGGGATGCGGATGATGAAGAAATTTAAAGCCCACCCACCACCCACTTCGTAGCCAGTGTCGACAATTTAAACGACGTGCTTGACTTCGACACCGAAGACATCGATGGTATGGACGACGATGTAGGAGATGAACATGAACCAACGCCTATAAGGCACTGGACAGCCATGTCATCTCATGATGTATACATGGTGGACACACCCAAAGGAGGCGACGATGAGGAACACAGGGATGCAACGAGGGATCGTTCACTCGAAAAGCAACCAAAGCGGCCGTGTAAGCGCCACTCCAAGCCCCGCCTCGATAGGGACAACAGTCATACAGACCCAGCCATAGAGCAGGATGAGCCGGCGGACGACGAACATGCCTTCGAGCAAGCGTTCGAACAGGGAAACTTGGACAAACAAACCGAACACCCCGTCCCCGGCGAAAACAACAGTCCGGACAACCTTACGCTGGATAAACTCATGGAGCAGAAGAACCTCCACAAAAGGCTCGTCACCACTGCGCATAGCCTGAAAAAGCAGAAGCGGAAGCTCAAAACTGCGGAAGATGCACTCAGAATCAGATGGAGCAAAGTATGCAACACCGCAGACAAATATGCCGGCAGTCGCCGCACAAAAAGCTATCCAAAGCGAAAGCTACTACCTACATTTGACGAGTAGGCCTTAGAGCCCCCGCAGTCAAAAAATAGGAAAGCCATCCGGTCGGATGGATGACTGCATGGCCAGCATGGAGCGGCAAGCGGTGCCGCACACAAGCCGGCACGCAATCCACCAAAGGATCCACATCAAAAAGACAACCCAGCCAGATCTATATACGGGCCAAGAAAGCAAGCTCTAGTAAGCAATACAACACAACAAATATCCGAACATCATGGCACACCTAGATACAGGGGTGCCACACACCCCCTATGTTTCACCGATGAGGTGCTGGACCATGAATTTCCAGCGGGATTCAAGCCCGTAAACATAGAGGCGTACAACGGAACAACAGACCCTGGGGTCTGGATCGAGGATTATATCCTCCACATACACATGGCCAGAGGAGATGACCTCCACGCCATAAAATACTTACCCCTCAAGCTTAAAGGGCCAGCCCGGCATTGGCTCAAAAGCCTTCCCGAAAACACCATTGGAAGTTGGGAAGAGCTTGAGGATGCTTTCCGGGCAAATTTTCAAGGGACCTATGTCCGCCCTCCGGATGCAGACGATCTCAGTCACATAACTCAACAGCCCGGAGAGTCAGCCCGGAAATTCTGGAACATATTTCTTACTAAAAAGAATCAGATAGTCGACTATCTGGACGCCGAAGCCCTAGCAGCTTTTAAGCACAACGTTCGAGACGAATGGCTCGCCATACACCTTGGCCAAGAAAAGCCAAGAACAATGGCTGCATTAACAAGCCTCATGACCCACTTTTGCGCAAGAGAGGACAGCTAGTTGGCAAGATGCAGCACCAGCGACCCAAGTACATCCGAAGTTAGGGATGGAAACGGAAAACCCCGACGCAGCAAGGACCAGCGCCGGAATAAGGGAAACAACCCGAAGAGCACGGCGGTCAATGCCGGATTCAAAAGCTCGCGGCAGAATCAGAGAAAGCCGCTCCTCAAGGATAACAGGGACGAGCTATCCAACTTAAACAAAATCTTGGGCAAGACATGTCAAATACACAGTACTTCCGGGAAGCCTGCGAACCATACCCACAGAGATTGTTGGGTTTTCAAGCAAGCCGGCAAGCTCAACGCCGAACACAAGGGGCTCGACACACCAAGTGAGGACGACGACGAACCCCACAAGCAGAGCACCAGGAAACAAAAGGATTTCCCACAAGAAGTCAAAACAGTAAACTTACTTCACGTGACGAACAGAACGGCGCCACAAGAGATACGCGCCATACGGCCTATCCCAAAGGAGTCTCGCCAATGGTTGTTAAAACCAATCACCTTCGACCATCAGGATTACTCTAGAAGTATCCGGAACGCAGGCTGGACTGCCTTGGTATTAGATCCAATAATCGGCGGACTCCATTTTACAAATGTCCTGATGGACGGTGGCAGTGGTCTAAACCTGTTATACCAGGACACAATCCGCAACATGGGGATAGACCCAACAAAAATTCGCCATAGCAAAACCTCCTTTCAAGGGGTAACGCCAGGCCCGGATGCCCGTTGCATGGGTTCTCTCCGGCTAGAAGTTATGTTCGGCTCCCCCGATAACTTCCATTGCGAACAGCTAACTTTCCACATCGCCCCATTCTCAAGTAGCTATCAAGCACTGCTGGGACACGAAGCTTTCGCCCGCTTTAACGCAATACCGCATTATGCATCTCTTACGCTTAAGATGCTCGGTCCACGAGGCATCATCTCATTAAAGGGAAAATATTGAGTGTTCCTCCCGCGCGGAAAACAGTGCGGCTGCCTTGACAGCCCCACAATAAAGCGGCTTCACCAGCCAAACCATCTAAACAGGTCGTCAAGACCACGGACACGGCTAGACGAGTCCGGCATAAACATACAATTGATAAAGGCTTAATAGCCGTATACCCCTGTATTAGGGGCTCCGCGCATATAACACAAGAGACAATAAAGCTCAATTTTACCCATTTTGATCCATACTTTGTTTATTTAGTATAACTCATGTCCGGCACGATCTTCCTTTAACTAAGTTCCTCTCTTTTACAGATGAACACCGTGCTACGCCCGTCCAGGATACGGCACAACGGAGACACAGGCGCAGACGTGCAGCAGGGACCCGTTCCAAGGATTCTTTTCAGATTAAGACCCTGCGTAAACCTTTTTTACTGTCTCTTGTTGATACACATCCCCTGGTTTCTTGGTATAACCAAGGAGGAGGCTGGCGTTTTGGCATGTGGCCACGTCAGAGTTTTGCGCGTACCTGGACACTAGGGGCTTATTACTAAGGGCGTTATCCCGCCCGCCCTCATAAAGACCGAATACCTTAGGGAGTGTTCGGCGTCGCGAGTTTGGCCTTATATGCATCAGCTCCGAATCATGTCTTTGGTCAAATGTTGGGTTTGCCCGGCTCCTGTGTTTTGCTGCCTTACGTTCCGCTCTATCGGCTAAGGCGGCACCAGGAGAACTACTGCGATTGTGCCCCGGTTCGGCCAGGCGAGCACCTCAGTAGAGAAAGCCGAAAACTGACTGTCATGATATAGCGTGAGACTGGTCAACCACTCGATGACATACCGGAATCTTTAGGATTCCTCCGCATTAACGAAGGGCCGTTTCCCGGCCAGGCACATACGCGCCCCGAGTTCGGGCGAGCGCAGGCGCCACCAGGGGCTATATAAGTAGCCTCAATGTCAAACTCCTATGGCTAAGTGAAAGTGATAAAGCATCATAGTCCGATTGCCTAGTTCGCTGCGCTATCACCTCCTTTGTAGGACCAAGACGTTGGATCAAGTGTGAAAATGCGCCTTCTGCGAACACCCCCGCATTATGTGCGTGGGGGCTGAAGCCGACGACTGCCATCTTTCAGATTATATATACATATATGTTAAATGGCCGCACAGGAGGTATCATAATACTTGCAGGCACAAGTATAAAAAGCTTATACAATTTATCAAAATATTGTTTTACAATAATACATGCTATTCGAATATAGTATCCTTCGAGCACTACGTCTCTATTAAACGAGTGCCTTGCAGAACTTCCTGAAAATAGCGCTCGGCAGGTACTCGGCTTCCATCCGAGTCTGGGGATGCAACAGCGGTGGCTTCCATTTCCGCCCAGTATGTCTTGACACGGGCAAGAGCCATCCGCGCACCCTCTATGCATGCTGACCTCTTCATCGCATTGATATGCGGCGCCGCACCAAGGAACTACTGCACCAAGTTGAAATAACTTTTTGGTTCTGGTCTCTTTGGCCACAGAGGACTCACGACATACTTCATGGCGAGTCCGGACAACCTATTTAGCTCGGCCCATTCGGCAAAACGATCGGCTAATGACAGTGGACGCTTTGGATTGTGGAGCTGCGACCAGAAGATCTTTTCCACTTCGCGATCTTCTTGATCTCGGAAGTGCTCGGCCGCATCTGCGGCATTCGCTGCTAAATCTAGTTAGGTGTCCGCCGTACTCCACATCTGGTCTAACAGAGCATGTTTAGGATCACAGAACTTCCTCCGCAGCATAAAGGGCTTTCCAGCCGCGATCTCTCCGGCCTGACGCAACTCCTCCTTCACAGCTCTCATCGTAGAGCGAGCATCCTTGGCATCGGCAACGGCCTTCTTCAGGTCCGTCTGTTCCGCCCAATCTTCTTTTTCAAGAAGCTTGCAACCGTCATCAGCGTTCTTCAGCTTCACGGCCATCTCGGCCATTTCCTTCTTGCTTCAGAAGTGAGCAGCCTGTTCGGCTTTCAGCTCTTCAATTGCCTTTCCGGCAGCCGCATCACTTTTCCTGTCTTGCTCCTTGGCTCGGGCACGTTCCGCCCGAAGAATCTCCATGGCAGCAGCACCATCTGCATCAAGTGCACACATTGTAAGATACTGGAATAAAGCTCCTCTTACCAGGCGCCGCCGAAGGAATTACATACCTTGTGCCTCGTCAAGCCGCTTGTTGACAAGCGCGATGTCGGCATCTGCCACGTCAAGTTGCCGCTTTAGCTCGGCAAATCCATCAGTCCGGCTGGCCACCGGACACTTCGCCACCTACGTATAAAGGCGGCATATTAGACCTGGGATTATGATCCTCTGTGCGCCGTCACTTTTGACAACACACAGAGTCTCAGGGGCTACTATCTACACAGGGCGCATCTTATTTATGCGCAACTGTCCAAAAAGGGTACATTATTTCGCGTACCTCAAAACCTGTCAGTAAACTCCTGACGGCCTCGTGCAATCCGCTCTCCGCGGATGAAATCCTCTCAATCACCGTACCCATCAATGCACGGTGCTCCTCTGAGATAGATGCTCGCCCTAGCAGATCCTTCAGCTCCTCCGACCGCGCACCAGACGGCGCCGGACTCGTCCGATGGCCCTTTTCGAAGGCCGGACGCGGAGGGCTTTGGGGGGCCATATGACTACCTTCCGGCCCCGCCGGATTCGGAGAAACCCTCCGCGACGATACCTCAGGGTCGCCCGCCTCGCAAGGCGGTACGGCAGGGGGAGGCGTTCCGCTCTCCATCATCTCCGGAAGAAGATCCCCCGAAGACGAGCTCTGCTGAGAAGGGCTAAGGTCCGAGCTACAAGGTAAATTTTCGATTACTTTTCTCAGATATAAAGCAGGGATTTCTCTCGTTTCTTAAAAAGAAAACTCCTCTCTACTTACGGCTCGGTGGAGGGCTGATCCCCTTGAGGGCATAATTCGGCCGAAGTATCCCCCAGCACAGGACCCTCTGGCGAAGATTTCTTCCCCCGCTTTAAGGCCATGGTCTCCGGGTCTTCAGAGGCGGTCCTCTTCTTCCCCTGAGGAGAGGAATTTTCGATTCCTCCCTTCCGGACAACCTCCTTTGAGGAGGCTGTAGCTCCCTTGTCCCCTCCCTCGCTTCCCTTTGAAGGCACAACCTCCAACATCCTGACTAGCACGGGACCCGGCGTGGTCTCGGGGAGGGGGGCCGGACACCTGATTAGCTTTGCTTTCGCTATCCACTCCTGTTTAAAGGACAACTCTTTTAGGGGCAATTTTATGATAAATATACGGATAGCGAGTCCGGGCACAAGGCTACTTACTTGAGTATCCGGACGATTGCAGCTCAGACCTGCGTCCTCCGTAGAATCCGGACACACTACTTGTGGTCCGAAGAACAATTTGTACATCTCCACGGGCGTCATGCCAAGAAAATGTTGGAGAACTCGTGGTCCCTCCGGGTTGAACTCCCACAGGCGGAGGGGGCGACGTTTGCAGGGCAGAACTCGGCGAATTAACATAACCTGCGTCACCATGACCAGACTGATGTCTCTTTCTAGGAGATCTCGGATGTGGCCCTGCAACAGGGGCACGTCCTTTGCCGGCCCCCAGTCCAGCCCCGTATTGACCCATGACGCCAGTCGTGGCGGGGGACCCGAGCGAAAGGCAGGTGGCGCCACCCACTTAGGGGCCCTGGGAGCGGTAATATAAAACCACTCTCGCTGCCATAAGCTGGACTCCTCTTGAAAAGAGCCCTCGGGCCATGGAGTACCAGCATTCTTGCTTATAAAAGCACCTCCGCACTCCGCATGCCGTCCCTCGATCATCTTCGGCTCTACTTTGAAGGTCTTGAGCCATAGTCCGAAGTGAGGAGTGATATGGAGGAAGGCTTCACACACGACGATGAATGAGGAAATATGGAGGATGGACTCCGGGGCTAAGTCGTGAAATTCCAGCCCACAATAATACATGAGCCCCCTCACGAAGGGATCCGTCGGGAAGCCTAGCCCCCGAAGGAAGTGAGACATGAACACCACACTCTCACCGGGCTTGGGAGTGGGAATGACCTGCCCATGAGCAGGCAACCTATGCGAGATTTAGCCGGTCAAGAACCTGGCCTCTCTCAACTTCAGCACGTCCTCATCCGTGACGGAGGAAGGCATCCATCGGCCTCGAAGTTCGGAACCGGACATTGTCAAAGGTCTGAAGCGCCTGAAATCTAGAGCCTTGGGTGTTGGAACTCGAAGCGAAGGGCGAACTTGTTTGAGATTGAAATAAAGGAGTAAGGCCTTGGTCTCTTTATAAGAGGTTGAATATCAAGGGCCTTCCCCGTGACCGTTTGGGACTCGCCTTTGATCGAGAAAATATACCAATGGGTACGGTTGGGTTACCCACGCCCGTGTTGATGAGAATCCCGGAATAAGGGGACACGATCTCTGCTTTAACAAGACGTGCCAAGGAAACCGCCTCGCTAAACGCGCTAAGGTGGGACGATAAAACGATTCGAATAAAGACTTGGTCGTGGTGTGATGTCACGCCATGGAATACGTCAGCAGATTAGATTTGTATAAATATTATTCTCTCTATGGCAATATGTGGAAACTTATTTTGCAGAGCCGGACACTACCTTTGTGTTCAAAATCTTCTATGAAGTACTTGGAGGAGGAACCCGCCTTGCAATGCCGAAGACAATCTGCGTGTCGGACTCGTCATCATTGAAGCCTGGTTCAGGGGCTACTGAGGGAGTCCTGGATTAGGGGGTGTCCGGATGGTTGGACTATACCTTCGGCCGGACTCCTAGACTATGAAGATACAAGATTGAAGACTTCGTCCCGTGTCCGGAAGGGACTTTCCTTGGCGTGGATGGCAAGCTTGGCGATACGGATATGTAGATCTCCTACCATTGTAACCGACTCTGTGTAACCCTAGCCCTCTCCGGTGTCTATATAAACCAGAGAGTTTTACCATAGGCTAGCTTCTAGGGTTTAGCCTCTCTGATCTCGTGGTAGATCTACTCTTGTACTACCCATATCATCAATATTAATCAAGCAGGACGTAGGTTTTACCTCCATCAAGAGGGCCCGAACCTGGGTAAAACATCATGTCCCCTGCCTCTTGTTACCATCTGACCTAGACGCACAGTTCGGGATCGCCTACCCGAGATCCGCCGGTTTTGACACCGACAGTGACTCAAAGTCCTCCTGAGTGGTACTGATCTGTTGAGCGTGAAGTGACTCGTTCTCCTTTTGAAGATCTTCATGAGAGGCTCTCAGGTTCTCAAGTTCTTGCTTCCTCTGAAGATAATCATAGGAAAGCTTCTCATGAGTAGCTGAAAGTGTTTCATGATGACTTTCAAGTTCTTCGTACTTAACATGAAGATTATTAATGTCTTCAATTAAGGACTGAGTTCGAGTCATTTCTGCGTCCAACAGGTCATTGCTTTTGTCTAGCAACTTTTGAATATGTTCCATAGCATTTTGTTGTTCTGTTGCAATTTTAGCAAGTGTTTTGTAGCTAGGTTTAGATTCACATTCAGAATCATCTTCACTGGATGTTTGAAAGTAAGCATCGCGTGAGTTTACCTTGGCACCACGTGCCATGAAGCAGTAGGTAGGAGCAGAGCCATCCTCATCATCAGCATCAACATCGGTGACAAGGCCATTATCTTCGGTGTTGAAGATGGACTTGGCGACATAAGGTGAAGCTAGAGCCAGGCTTGCCACGCCTGAATCGGACACCTCCTCAGACTCGACCTCCGCCTCCTCAGAAGCAGACTCCTCCTCTGAATCCATCCCCTTGCCGACAAATGCACGAGCCTTGCTTGATGAGCTCTTCTTGTGTGATGAAGACTTTGATGAAGACTTTGAAGAAGACTTTGAGGATTTCTTATTCTTCTTGTCATCAGAATCATATTCCTTGCTCTTCTTCTTCTTCTTCTTGGTCTTATTGTCCCATTGTGGACACTCAGAGATGTAGTGACCAGGTTTCTTGCATTTGTGGCATGTTCTCTTCTTGTAATCACGAGAGGAAGCTTCATCGTTTCTTTAGCTGGATCTTGAAGACTTTACGAAACCTTTCTTTTTGGAGAACTTTTGGAACTTCTTCATGAGCATAGCTAGCTCCTTTCCAATGTCTTGAGGATCCCTAGAACTACAGCCAAATTCTTCTTCATATGAAGACACAACCTTTGCCTTCGAAGCCCGAGGTCGGCCATAGTTGGGGCCATAGATATCTCTCTTCTTAGAAAACCGGAACTCATGTGTGTTGAGCCTCTCAAGTATGTCAGACGGATCCCGATTCTTGAAGTCAGGACGTTCTTGAATCATCAGGGACAGGGTGTCGAATGAGCTATCAAGTGATCTCAGGAGCCTCTTGATGATTTCGTGCTTGGTGATCTCGGTGGCACCAAGTGCGCGAAGCTGATTTGTGATGTCAGTGAGGCGATCAAATGTGAGCTGGACATTCTCATTGTCGTTTCTCTTGAAGCGATTGAACAGGTTGCGAAGAACATCAATCCTTGAATCTCTTTGAGTTGAAATGCCTTCGTTGACCTTGGAGAGCTAGTCCCAGAACAGCTTCGCAGTTCCCAGTGCACTCACATAGCCATATTGTCCTTTGGTCAGATGACCACAGACGATGTTCTTGGCTGTCAAATCTTGTCGAATGAACCTCTTGACATCAGCAGCGATGACACCTTCACCGACCTTGGGAAGGCCATTCTTGACGAGATACCAGAGGTCGACATCAATGTCTTCAAGATGCATACACATCTTATTCTTCCAGTACGGGTAATCAGTGCCATCGAAGACTGGACACGCAACGGAGACCTTGATTATCCCTGAAGTCGACGTAGCTAAAACTCCAGGTGATTAAGCCGAATCACACAGAACAAGGGAGCACCTTGCTCTGATACCAATTGAAAGTGCTAGTTATCGACTAGAGGGGGGTGAATAGGCAATTTTTATGGAAGTCTTCCAAACACGAGGTCTTTGAAGACAACTAGCAGAAATGACCTATTGATATGCAGCAGAAAGTACACTACCCTAGACAAACCATAGTCATGTAATCAATGATATGAGAGCACGAAGACTATCAGTAGCTAAGTAGTATGGATCAGGATGGAAGACAATATAAAGCCAAACAGTGAACAGTCTTCACTAAGTGAAGTCAATCAGATCATACAAGCAGGCAATGACTTCACGATGACAAACTGTAAAGTAAAGGGAAGTGGGAGATGGAATCAGTTGCTTGGTGAAGACAGGGATTTGGTAGACCAGTTCTAGTTGCCGTGACAACTGTACGTCTGGTTAGGGAGGCTGAGATTTAACTCAGAAGATCGTGTCTTCACCTTATTCCCCTTGAGCTAATGACACTCAGTCCTCACCCAATCACTCTAGTAAGTCTTCAAGGTAGACTTCCAAATCTTCACAGACTTCGTTCACTGGCAATCCATAATGGCTCTTGGATGCTCAGAATGCGACACCTAACCGGCTAGAGGATTCACAATCCTCAAGTGTAACAAGTCTTCAGGTCATGCAGACAGAATGACTTCACTGATGCCTAACACTCTTTGGCTCTGGGTGTTTTGGGCTTTGTCCTCGCAAGGATCTCTCTCTCTCAAATGCTTCGAGGTGGGTTGCTCTCAAACGACAAAAGCCGTACACTAACTTTGAGCAGCCACCAATTTATGCTGTAGGGGGTGGGCTATTTATAGCCAGGAGGCAACCCGACCTGATTTGTCCGAAATGACCCTGGGTCATTATGGAACCGACACATGTCCAACGGTCGGATTTCAAACACATGCGGCAGCTTGACTTGGGCTACAAGTAAAGCTGACTCATTCGGCTTTGGATAAGATTTGCACTCATTGTCTTCACTCGAAGACATAGGATTTTGGTTGGGCATCACTTCAGTCACTCTAAGTTTGTTCACTTGGACCCCACTTAATGGTACGGTGGTTCCTATGACTCTAGAAAGAGGAAAAGGAAACTACAAAACAACTATGCCTTTGTATTCCATAGTCTTCACATGAATGTCTTCTCATGTCATAATCTTCACTGTGAATGTCTTCACAAACCACCATTGTCTTCAATGTCTTCACACATTTTTAGGGGTCATCTATGGTAGGTAAACCGAATCAGTAAGGGACTACTACCTGTGTTATTCTGCAATTCTCACAAACACATTACTCCCTCAACCAAATTTGTCGTCAATACTCCAAAACCAACTAGGGGTGGCACTAGATGGACTTACAAATGGCCTGGTACATACGGCCCATCTTCAGCATGTATAACACAAGACCCTCGTGAGGGGCCAAGCATCACGAGGCAGACAACGCCAAGACCTCTAGAGGGAGCGGCCTCCCTAGGGTGGCTCTTGAGGACCAAAGATTCCTACGCAAGCACCCATCTCATGAGGTCCGGATGGCGTAAGCCATGATGACGACGACAAGGCGGGTGCCAGCGGGCGCAATACAACATGTTTCCTCTTTGGTGCTAAGGAGGCAAGCGCAAGCGCAGAGTCCCAAGGAATCAGCCAAAGGTTTCCATTCCCATGCTACAAGACCAAGATCGCTAGGATGGAGGTCATCGCCAAGCCCACCACGACGTCATGACCAGAAGCTTTGCTGGCGAAGACCACCTTTCGCCAAGATGAGATGTACTATTTGTCTCCCTTCAAAATTGGCCTTTGTGGGTTGAAGACCACGTGGATGCGCTAGTCAAGGCCTTCGCTTCTGATGATGATGGGGTTGTGGTTGCGGCGGACGAAGGCGATGTGGTCGATGACGGGAACGTCGGCGTCGGCGAAGGTGGAGGCAACGCAAACGACAGTGACAGCGATGCCAGCGGCGCGTTGAAGACGACATGGGGGACGCGGCGAGGGACATATCTGGTTAATTCCTGGTTCCTTTACTGCTCCACCCTGTATGCAAAAACTCGGGCATGGCCCCTAAAGATTGTGAGAGCATTTTGGGAGGGGGAGCCCCTCATCTAAGCAAATCATGATTTCTACTCCTTTATGCTGAGCCGAGGGTGCGTTTTGGTCGGTCATGAGTCTGGCGGCAAATTTTGCCGTCACGGCTTACCTTAGCTGGAGCGGGCCCTGAATTAGGTTGTAAGGTCGAGAGTCACCACGGGGCTCCTGAAGGGTCTTCTGACCTGCCCGAGATGGCCTCACGAGGTTCCTGCGCCGGTCGGCGCACGTGGCGCCCGAGAAGGTAATAATGATCTTTTTCTGCATGCATCAAGGATTCGTTAAGTCAGGCGGTTGCCGAGGTGGCATGTGGAAGCAGAGAGGCCCACGTCCAATTAGTTTCCATGCGTCAAGCGGGGCCCCAGGCTATTGGGGCCCGCGGTGCTCCGCACTTGCCCTTTGGCTTCGCCCTGAAGGCAAGTCCGAGCGCACCTTGGGCCCAGGGGCTACTGTCGGCGTCATGGGAACGGGGGTCCCCAGACTTGCCTGCCTGCGGCCCACAGCATGGCCGCACCAGCAGCCCCGTGCGTCCCATCTTCACCAGCGAACACTCAAGACCCTCGCGAGGGGCCAAGGCTCGCGAGGAGGACGGCACAAGACCTCCTCGAGGGTAGCTTCACCAGGCTGGCTCGCGAGGGGCAGAGAGATCAAGGCAAGGGACACCTCGCGAGGTTTCTGTGACGTAATCCATGACGACCAAGGCCAGGCGGGCGCTAGTGCGCAGTGTCCTCGTTTCCTCTTTGGTGCTAAAGAGGCAAGTGCAGGCGAGGAGTCTCAAGGCATCAACCAAAGGTTTCAATATCGGTGCAATGAGACCAAGACCCGTAGGACGACAGGACGAAAGTCACCCTGGAACCCAAGACGGCGTCACCACCAGAGCCTTTGGCAGGCGAAGACCACTTTTGTCAGGATACCTTGTACTAGTTGTCTCGCTTCAAATTTGGCCGTTGTAGGATCCCTTCAGGCTTAATATTTGGGAAGAGGACCAGGGTCTCTATAAATAGGACTAGCCACCACCGTAGAGGGACAGATTGGATCGGAGCCATTCCATCCATAGCCTCACACAAGTTCGCCAAGCACAAGAACACCTCACCTCAGTTGGTTGTTCTTCACTTGTAACTGTTCATCCTCACCCAAGCGGCAATCCACCACACATACTAGAGTAGGGTATTACACCACATCGGTGGCCCGAACCTGTAAAAACTCGGTGTCTCTTGTTCTTTGGGTCCGTCAAGCTAGGCCGTGAGATCATGATGTGCGCAAGCTAGAGTGGGGGGAGAGATCTTTGTGCGCACCCCAGTTTTCAAACCTCAAGGGTTTTGCCGGAACCCAAAATCCGACAAAATGGCTGCCATGTTGTAACACCCACAATGCGGTTATATCTCCCACGTGTCGGGGCACGACTTAGAGGCATAGCCGCATGGTAGGCTTGTCGCAAGAGGGGCAATCTTCACACATCCCATGTACTGAATAAGAAAGGGATAAAGAGTTGGCTTACAATCGCCACTTCACACAATACATAAATAACTCATATATCATACAAAGTACAATCAAAGGTCCGACTACGGAACCAAAATAAAATAAGAAAACCCCAAACGCTAGATCCCTGATCGTCCCAACTGGGCTCCACTACCGATCAACCGGAAAAGACACAAAACAACGAACAAGATCTTCATCGAGCTCCCACTTGAGCTGGGTTGTGTCACCTGCACTGGTATCATCGGCACCTGCAACTATTTGGAAGTATCTGTGAGTCAGGATGACTCAACAATCTCACACCTGTGAGATCAAGACTATTTAAGCTTATGGGTAGGATAGGGTAATGAGGTGGAGCTGCAGCAAGCACTAAGAAAATATGGTGGCTAACATACGCAAATCAGAGCGAGAAGAGAAGCAACGCAATGATCGTGAAGCTAGAAGTGATAAAGAAGTGATCCTTAAACTACTTATGCACAACCTTAACATAAGAACAGTGTTGACTTCCCGGACTCCGCTGGAAAGAGACCATCATGGCTACACACGCATTTCATGCATTTTAATTAAGTTAAGTGTCAAGTTCTCTACATCCGGACATTAAAAAATTCCCATGTGCCACAAAACCGCAGGCATGGCTTTTGAAAGTTCAAACCCTACAGCGGTGTCCCAACTTAGCCCATCACAAGCTCTCACGGTCAATGATGGATATTCCTTCTCCCGCGAAGACCCGATCAGTCTCGGAATCCCAGTTATAAGACATTTCGACAATGGTTAAACAAGACCAGCAAAGCCGCCCGATGTGTCGACAATCCCGATAGGAGTCGCACGTATCTCGTTCTCAGGACACACCGAATAGGTCAAGATATGAGTAAAACCAGCCGTCAAGTTTCCCCGAGGTGGCCCCGCAGGCTGCCCGGTTCGGACCAACACTTAGAGAAGCACTGGCCCGGGGGGAGTAAAATAAGATGACCCTTGGGTTGGCCGACCCAAGGGAAGGGTAATAGGTTGTTAGGCGAATGTAAAACCAAGGTTGGGCCTTGCTGGAGGAGTTTTATTCGAAGCGAACTATCAAGGGGTTCCCATAACACCCAACCATGTAAGGAACGCAAAATCAAGGAACATAACACCGATATGACAGAAACTAGGGTGGCAAGAGTGGAACAAAACACCAGGCATAAGACCGAGCCTTTCACCCTTTACAAATTATATAGATGCATTAATCAAATAAGATATATTGTGATATCCCAACATATCCATGTTCCAACATGGAACCAACTTCAACTTCACCTACAACTAGCAACGCTATAAGAGGGGCTGAGCAAAAGCGGTAACATCGCCAAACAACGGTTTGCTAGGAAAGGTGGGTTAGAAACTTGACATGGCAATATGGGAGGCATGATATAACAAGTGGTAGGTAGCGCGACATAGCGATAGAAAGAACAACTAGCAAGCAAAGATAGAAGTGATTTCGAGGGTATGATCATCTTGCCTGAGATCCCGCAAGGAAGAAGAACGAGTCCATGAAGAAGACAAATGGGCATAGTTGAACGGATCCTCACAACTCCGAAAGGAAACTGAAGCTAATGAGAGAAGCAACCCAGAAAGAAGCAAACAACATAGTAAACAACCATCACATAAACATGTCATGATGCACAACCAAGTATGATGCATGTCCGGTTTAATGAGGCAAATTACAGATTTGGTACCGTTTTGCCCTATACACAATTTTAGAATTGTTAAACATGCAAAGTACTGCCACCATGTTAACCTATGCATTTTTCTACCCCATTTACATATAAAGTTTATTAAATTCGGAGCTACGGTTATTTAGTTATGAATTAAATCATTTTAGCATATTATTTGAGAAAATTTAAACAAGCAGCATTTTAAACATTTTAAACATAGATGGAAGTGGCATATTATGAGCCTACACAAAATTCTAAGCATTTTACATATATAAAACATATTAATATGATGCACGGTTGATGAGTTATTAAATGTATGAACTCTAGGGACTTTTCTATAAAAACTGCAGTCTCTAGTTAATCGCGAAAATTGCAGCATCACGAAAAAAACAACTGGCTGAATTTGGAGATGCTGGGGCTGCTCACTTTGGGCCATGCCCAACTCGAGGAGAGGCTGGGCCGCAACAGGCCGCGGGGGGAAGGTGGGCCAATTCTGCTTACGGGGCCCATGATGGGAGGGACTCGTCCCCGACCTCCTGATGAGGATGAGGCAGGACGAAGCCGACGAACTTCGACGACGAGCGGTGGCTGTGGAAGCCAGATACGGCCGCAGACTTGCCGAATCCGGAAGGAGGCGAGGCGGGAGTGTCCATTTCTGGCGACTGTGGGGCCGGGCATCGACGGTAGTGGGGCGTCGGATCTAGGTCAGAAGGAGACGCCGGCGAGGTTCCAGCGACGAGGCCTTGGCGTAGCAGCTCCGGCGGGATGTGGATGCAGGGGACGGCGGGGCGGCGACGGATCACGGTGCAGGGGTCGTAAACGCGGGAGGATGCTGGGTCGCGGGCGCTAGTGGACTCCGGCGCAGATGACGGCCACCAGCGGCGCTCGGGAGGATCTTGGGCGCTCGGGACGGGCCCCTGGCTCTGGCGCTCGCGGGTGCCTGCGGGCGATGGCGGTGGGCGGATCGGGCTCGGGCGGGTCCGCGATGGGTCTCCCTGGCCGCGGTGAAGTGGGGGAGGCAGGCGCGACGTGGCTTCGTCTGGTTTGAGCGGGGCGGCGGCGGTGCCCACTGGGATGGCGCCACATGGCGACGGCGAGGTGGCGGCGCTAGAGGAGGCCAAGGGGCATTGGCGAAGCGGATCTGGCGGTGACAAGTGGCGGGTGGAGGCTGGGGCTGCGCGGAAAATGAGGAGGGGGTGGAAGAAGGCCAAAAATGGACTAGGGGGTGTCCATATATAGTAGAAGGAGCTAGGGATGGGGTTTTTGCTCAGTTTTGGAGCCGTTCGATCGCCATCGGACGGTCCGGAGCGGAGGGGGTATGTAGGTGCGCTAGATGGACTGTGTAGAGGGGCTTGGGCTGAGATGAGATGAGAGGGGCTTGGGCTGAGATGACCGCACGCCAACTGTCAACCCATTCTAAAAACATTTCCCAGCCACTTATAATATTTCGAACATGCCGCGGGCGCGTGCAAGTGTGTGTGGGCTTAGAACGGACAACGGAGAGAACTGGGAGACCCGGACGAATGCAAGTTTCAAAAACCTGATGATGCAATGCACATGATGACATGATGAAATGCAACATGCAAGCAAATGACATGGCAACATCGGCGAATAACTGGAAGACACCTGGCGCATCGGTCTCGGGGCGTCACAACACTCCACCACTACAAGAGATCTCGTCCCGAGATCTAGGATGGCACCGGGGGAAACGGAAGAGGAAAGGGAAGAGGTAAAACTAAGTTGCTTCTTTGACAAATGAGTGAAACCAAAGAACCTTGAGAGGTTGAAAACTTGAAAGAAAGAATACAACGGAGATGAACGAAGTTGAAAACACTCCGTTAGAAAAGAGAAACAGGGAACATTACTAGAACCTTGTAGGTTGAAAGGCATAAGAAAAAGGGTTGCAATGGACAAGAAGTACATTCAAGCACTCTGGTACAAACGAGATGTACAAGGAACGATAAGGATCAATTACGACAACACTCCGGTTGGAAAAGGAAGGTAAAGAATATGAGCTTCGCAAAATGAAAGGACTTGGATGAGAGTCCTGTTAGAAGAGGAATGATAGCCACAACACTCCGGTTAAAACAAGATAGAGAAGGAAAAAGAATGATATAATTTGGACAGCACTCCGACTGTAAATGAAAGGAATTGAATATGAACTTTACAAGATGAGAAGATACTTGATTAAATCAACAACACACTGTCTCCGGAACTACAGAAATAATGGCACAAGGGGTAAGAAAGATTTCAAACGACACTCCTGTTGAGAAGGGAGGAAAAACTTGATAAGATGAGAGAACTTGAATGAAGGACATGACACTCCGGTTGACTGGATAAGCAAAGAGAAAGTACATGATCTTTGGCAAAAAAATGGGATGATGGATGAAGAGAGCAACATCACTACGCCTTCGGAACGAAAGAATAGAAGTTCAATCATTGGCAAGGAAAGAATTGAGAAGAAAATGACAACTTCTGCCACAAATGAGCTTGGAAAACACCCTTCCAGGAAAAATTATAATGGATTTGTTGGAAAACCAACAATGAAACAAATAAGCTTGTAGTGGGCTTATGGAAAACTTCTCAAAATTGAGGCGAAATTCTGCCACTGCAGAAACAATAGATTGGATTTATATCAACAAGGAGACGAGAAGCTTATTTCACCGAGAGGATAAATGAAGAACTTGGGTCAATTATGAGCACCATAATAGCAAAAATTCTCAGGGAAAGCTTTAGGTGAGATATAGCCCAAGAAGAGATTGATTGGTTGAAAAGATGTCTTGAGCGAAGAGAAAATGATGGATTTAGATATGTCACTCTTAAAACTTGTGAATCATGAAACATGAAGGGGAATTATCAACAATGACATAACACCACCTCAAAAGATGAAATATGAAAGAATTGCACTTCGGAATGCAAGATCAAGAGTGCTTGAACTCCTCAACACAAGACATGTGTTGAGCACCATGTTTAATTTAGAGTATAGCTCGGCGGATCTTAACTTCGAGAGAGATCTTGAAGAACAATTGAAGAATGAAAAGAATCCTTGATGAACCACCATGTTGAGCCTCCATGAAGAACTCTGGTAATAAAAGAATGATCAAAAAGAAGTGAAGGATGAAAAGAATAAGATTGAAGCCTTGCAATGATTTAGATGGATATGTGTGATGATATAACCGAGAAAACTTCAAACTCTAGAAAGAAAAGATGAAGGATATCAAACTGAGAATGTGACATGATGAACAACTCTGGAAAGAAGAAGCTAGAACACCTGGATGAAACAATAATAATAATTACGTTATGCGTATTCTTCACCAATTAAATTGATGACAAGCAGCGGATTTGGCATGCTACTTATTCTCTTAGAACGGATTCAGATAGATATGGCGCAAACTTGGGAAAATCTTCAATGAACTGCCGGTAGGATGGAAACAACGAATGAATTAATATGATAACCATGGAAGAGAATCTTGAACAAACCACCATAAGAATTGAAAATGAAAGTAGCAAAGGCACAATTCACCGGGAAGAATACGAAGAATGAATGAAGATACTTGAGGGGATTTAGATACAGGTGAATGAAGAGATCCCGAGTTGATTAGGGAATACTTTAATGATGCACCAGTAAGATTTGGAGAATGAGAGCTGAAAGCTGGAATGAATAACTCTGAGATGATGGGTCTGGAGAATCGAACTGAAAAGAGTCTTGAATTTCTCCGGATGGGTGAAAAGAATTCGCACAATCGAATAAAATTATGACATGATATCATGAAGCTAGAACAACGAATCTTCGAAAGAATGGATAAGATTGAAGAGAAACTCTTCTTCAGTCTTCAAATGCAGAAAATGACGACGAGAAACACCACCATGAATTGTTGAGATACTCCGGGATGAATATTAGAAACGTTGAACCGACGCTGAAAACAATTTCAAAGATCTTGGAGAAAGACATTTGACTGATGACAAATCATTCTTACTTCAAACTTTGAAATGAATTTGAGAATAACTCCGGAAAAATTAGAAGAGTTAGGTAAGATCCTGGGAGAAGACCTGTGGGTTAGGGACCACTCAAGAGATACTCCATTGAACGATTTTAAAAGAGAGGTTGCACCGATTGAGTTAAATGGCTTGAATAAGGTAACACCTCAAAATAGCTTGAAAGGATTACAAATATAAACTTCAATCTTCTGGGATGTCTTCAGCACTCCAGATAAACATGAATAGAAAGAGGTGGATGATTAAGAAGTGCACCGGCATGAGAAAACATTTAAAATGAGGAAAGGAATATGATCAACAAAGCTTGAATTGAATCCACCGGAGAAGAAAAAGAATGAAGAATTATAGACTCGAAGCTTCCTCAGTATCTTCCTGAGAATCATCGGATAAGAACATTGAAGGAAAAGAATGAAGAGACTTCGTGTGAATAAAATGGATAGTTTATTTGAATATCTCTGAGTCCTTGAAAAATAAAGGGTGGGAGGGCGGGAAAAGAAAGGAAACTTGGGGACAGATGAAATAAACACCGTTCAGAAAACTTAGAGTTGATCTTGCAGATGTTGAAAATGATCGGATCCACTAGAAGAGAAGCACATCGGTTGGAAAAAGAATTGGCATGACAATCTCGATAAGCAAGAAGGATTAGCATCCACATAGAAATATGTGGACACCTCTTAAGGAAGGTATGGAATGAACACTTGACTTCGAAGCAACTCGAATACCACAACTGAAAACAAAACAAAGGATTGGCTTGCAGAATAAGCCGGAACAAACATATGATAGACCCCATATCGTATCATGTGTCTGTTGGAAAGATTATTCTAGGATGTACTTGAATTCCCACTTATAAACTCCCGAAACTTTCTCGTTATGCAATGAGGTGTTGGGGATATAGGGGAAGCATAATATCTCACCCAAACTAACAATACCTACATCCAGTTGTATCCATCCTTCAGCACATAACCAAGAAACCTTTGGAAATCGTGTACCTCAACCTTCGAAAAGCATCTGTTATACGAGTTATGGCAATACTCCCAAACTCCCACCCCAGTATTGGGTGGCGTCGAGGTTATCTCACCAACAAACAACTGCATAAAAGAGATTTTTGATGTCGGCAAACTCAGGTATTACAGAACTGCCACGATAAAATTGCGACGACAACACCTCGGAGCTCAACTCCCCGGGACGCTGCCACAACCCCTAAATGTCAGGAGGCACCAAGAACAATGTTCTCGTCACAAGACTATCGGAACGATTCCAAGATACCCGCATGATCCTAAATTTTTTTTCGTGAAATTTGAGGAGAGAAGAGTCAAAACTTCTACGTCAGGAGGCCTCACAAGAGCGATGAAGGGACTGAGGAGTAAAAAGAATCTTACTCTCCATATATATAACTCTAAGACTCAAAACATTTTGTTCTAGACTCAACAACGTCAGCGATTCGATCAAGCAGGGGGCTCATAAGTCGGGGATGGCTTTGATTACCAACTTGTAACACCCACAATGCGGCTATATCTCCCACATGTCGAGGCACGACTTAGAGGCATAGCAACATGGTAGGCTTGTCATAAGAGAGGTAATCTTCACACATCCCATGTACTGAATAAGAAAGGGATAAAGAGTTGGCTTACAATCGCCACATCACACAATACATAAATAACTCATACATCATCCAAAGTACAATCAAAGGTCTGACTAGGGAACCAAAATAAAAGAAGAAAACCCCAAATGCTAGATCCCCGATCGTCCCAACTGGGCTCCACTACTGAACAACCAAAAAAGACACAAAACAACGAACAAGATCTTCATCGAGCTCCCACTTAAGCTGTGTTGCTTCACCTGCACTGGTATCATCGGCACCTGCAACTGTTTGGAAGTATCTGTGAGTCACAAGGACTCAGCAATCTCACACCTGAGAGATCAAGACTATTTAAGCTTATGGGTAGGATAGGGTAATGAGGTGGAGCTGCAGCAAGCACTAAGCAAATATGGTGGCTAACATACGCAAATAAGAGCGAGAAGAGAAGCAACGCAGCAGTCGTGAAGCTAGAAGTGATCAAGAAGTGATCCTAAAACCACTACCACACAACCATAACACAAGAACCATGTTGACTTCCCGGCCTCCGCCGGAAAGAGACCATCAAGGCTACACATGCGGTTGATGCATTTTAATTAAGTTAAGTGCCAAGTTATCTACAACCGGACATTAAAAAATTCCCATCTGCCACATAACCGTGGGCACGGCTTTCGAAAGTTCAAACCCTGCAGGGGTGTCCCAACTTAGCCCATCACAAGCTGTCACGGTCAATGAAGGATATTCCTTCTCCCGGGAAGACCCAATCAGTCTCGGAGTCCTGGTTACAAGACATTTCGACAATGGTAAAATAATACCAGCTAAGCCGCCCCATGTGTCGACAATCCTGATAGGAGTCGCACGTATCTCGTTCTGAGGACACACCGAATAGGTCAAGCTATGAGTAAAACCAGCCCTCAAGTTGCCTCGAGGTGGCAACGTAGGCTGCCCGGTTCGGACCAACACTTAGAGAAGCACTGGCCCGTGGGGGTTAAAATAAGATGACCCTCGGGTTGGCCGACCCAAGGGAAGGGTAATAGGTTGTTAGGCGAATGTAAAACCAAGGTTGGGCCTTGCTGGAGGAGTTTCATTCAAAGCGAGCTGTCAAGGGGTTCCCATAACACCTGACCACGTAAGGAACACAAAATCAAGGAACATAACACCGGTATGACGGAAACTAGGGCGGCAAGAGTGGAACAAAACACCAGGCATAAGGCTGAGCCTTCCACCCTTTACCAAGTATATAGATGCATTAATTAAATAAGATATATTGTGATATCCCAACATATCCATGTTCCAACATGGAACCAGCTTCAACTTCACCTTCAACTAGCAACGCTATAAGAGGGGCTGAGCAAAAGCGGTAACATCGCCAAACAACAGTTTTCTGGGAAAGGTGGGTTAGAGACTTGACATGGCAATATGGGAGGCACGATATAACAAGTGGTAGGTAGCGCGACATAGCGATAAAACGAACAACTAGTAAGCAAAGATAGAAGTTATTTCGAGGGTATGGTCATCTTGCCTGAGATCCTGCAAGGAAGAAGAACGAGTCCATGAAGAAGACAAGCGGGCGTTGTCAAACGGATCCTCACAACTCCGAAACAAAAGCGAAGCTAACGAGAGAAGCAACCCGGGAAGAAGAAAACAACATAGTAAAAAACCATCATGTAAACATGGCATGATGCACAACCAAGTATGATGCATGTCCGGTTTAATGAGGCATGGCATGGCAAAGTGCACAAGAAAAACTACAAGTTAAGTGGAGCTCAATATGCAACGAGTTGCATATTGAGGAAACACCACATGACTTATTTAATTCACTCTTGTTTATGTACCCAACAATATTAAATGTTGCTAAACATGGAAAGAGGTGAAGCATATGAAAACTACCTATCTGGACAAGTTTAAATAAGGCCAGAACAACAAACAACAATTCCGGTAAATCCTCATTTTCAAATTATGGGTTTGGTACTGTTCTGCCCTATACACAATTTTAGAGTTGTTAAACATGCAAAGTACTACCACCATGTTAACCTATGCATTTTCTACCCCATTTACATATAAAGTTTATTAAATTCGGAGCTACGGTTATTTAGTTATGAATTAAATCATTTTAGCATGTTATTTGAGCAAATTTAAACAAGCAACATTTTAAACATTTTAAACATAGATGAAAGTGGCATATTATGAACCTACACAAAATTCTAAGCATTTTACATATATAAAACAATTTAATATGATGCACGGTTAATGCGTTATTAAATGTATGAACTCTACGGACTTTTTTGTAAAAACTACAGTCTCTGGTTAATTGCGAAAATCACAGCATCAGGAAAAAGAAACAACGGGCTGAATCTAGAGGTGCTCGGAGCTGCTCACTTTGGGCCAAGCCTAGCTGGAGGAGAGGCTGGGCCGCAGCAGGCCGCGGGGGGAAGTTGGGCCGGTTCTGCCTACAAGGCCCACGATGGGAGGGACTCGTCCCCGACCTCCTGACGAGGATGAGGCAGGACGAAGCCGACGAACTTCGACGGCGGGCGGCGGCTGTGGAAGCCAGATCCGGCCGCGGACTTTCTAGATCTGGAAGGAGGCGAGGCGGGAGTGTCCATTTCCGGCGACTGCGGGGCTGTGCATCGACGGCGGTGGGGCACCGGATCTGGGTCGGAAGGAGATGCCGGTGAGGTTCCAGTGATGAGGCCTTGGCGCAGCAGCTCTGGCGGGATGCGGATGCAGGGGACGGCGGGGCGGCGATGGATGGCGGTGCAGGGGTCATAAATGCGGGAGGATACAGGGTAGTGGGTGCTAGTGGACTCCGGCGCGGATGACAGCCACCAGCGGCACTTTGGAGGATCTTGGGCGCTCGGTTTCGGGCCCCTGGCTCGGGCTCTCGCGGGCGCCTGCGGGCGACAGTGATGGGCGGCTCGGGCCCAGGCGGGCCCGCGATGGGTCTCCAGGGCTACAGCGAAGTGGGGGAGGCACGCGCGACGTGGCTTCGTCTGGTTGGGCGGGGCGGCGGCGCTGCCCACTGGGCTGGCGCCACGTGGCGACGGCGAGGTGGTGGTGCTGGAGGAGGCCAAGTGGCGGCAGGGGAGCGGATCTGGCGGCGACAAGTGGTAGGTGGAGGCTGGGGCTGCGTGGAAAATGAGGAGGAGGGTGGAAGAAGGCCAGAAATGGACTAGGGGGTGTCCATATATCGCAGAAGGAGCTAGGGTTGGGGGTTTTGCTCCGTTTCGGAGCCGTTCGATCGCCATCGGATGGTCTGGAGCGGAGGGGATAGGTAGGTGGGCTTGATGGAGTGTGTAGAGGGGCTTGGGCTGAGAGGAGAGGAAAGAAGGCAGCCTGGCAACCGTTTCCGGAGGCCAAAAATGTCCGACGATAGACCGGCTACTATTGCCGCTATAGTTAACCGTTGGGGCGTCAAACGGACTCCGAATGCGATGAAACTTGTCAAGCGACCTACTAACAACATAACAACACCGCACGCTAACTCTCAACCCATTCCGAAAAGATTTTATGGCCACTTATAAAATAATATTTTGGACGTGTCGCGGGTGCGTGCAAGTGTGTATGGGATCAGAACGGACAACGGAGAGAACTACGAGACCCGGACGAATGCAATTTTCGAAAACATGATGATGCAATTCACATGATGACATGATGAAATGCAAAACGCAAGCAAATGACATGGCAACATCGGTGAATAACTGGAAGAAACCTAGCGCATCAGTCTCGGGGCGTCACACATGTGGTGAATGGCTGCCACTTAATCACCCCGCGGCTTGACACCGCAGTGATTGACAACATGGGTCGTGTTTGAGTGGTTGGTGGGGTGGTTCTGCCCCCCATGAGCCCCGACAGACCTTGTTGAGGTGCCTACTTCTAGTGGTGGCCTCGCCCCTTGTCGGGCTCACCTGCTCGACAAGGGAGGCCCTTCTCTTGCCGATATATTGCTCCTCTACCTAGATCTTGGTTCCTCTGAGCTGTATGTTGGTTCTTCAAATCTCTTGGTCCCTCAATCTCTGACTTAAGCTAGTGCTTCAATCTTGTTCTTATGCCTATGCACAGTCTGGGCAACGGACCCAGGGTTTGTTGCACCAACATACTACTAATGTAAAAACTCAACTTTTCAGCAAGCTATGGAAAAAATTGTGGAACCGCCTCCTTCTGAAGGTGACGAGGCAACTATAACCGCAATGTCACCTCTTGCTGCAGTGGGTCAGTACTTGTCCACTAACACTACCAAAAGCATGTTCCTGTGTAATACTGGGTTGGTTGTTAAGGCAATCTCATTGAACCTGCCTCATGATCAAGATATGCAAGCTCAAAACAGTGTTATATATAGGCTCCAGACACAAGTCCATTCCCTAACAGAGAAGCTTTGTGAAATAAGGAGAGCCATTGTTTGATGTCGTCAAGATATGCATAGTTTTGAAACCAGACTATCGGACATTTGCTATGTTATTCAGGAGCCTAGGAGAAATGAAGGCGAAGGTTATGGTGCTCCATAGGATAGTACAACATGAAAACATAATAGTCAGGTCAAATGAACCGAGCTTCTGAACTTCTGGTGGTGCATTTATCTACTGGACTGTTAACTTTTATGCCGACCTTCCTTTTGTTTTATGGTTGTAATTTGTTTTGTTGTGATACAAAATTTGTTCTTAACATGCAACCACCGGCTGAAGAAAACAGCAAGCCATTTTTTATAGTGTAGGGTGTTCCCTATATTTGCACTGGTGGCGAACTTTGATGCCAAGTGGATGTAATCTTTGCAATCGCCTTAATAGCCTAGCGTTAGTTTCAGGCTTATTTCTTTTCTATTCTTATTTTTCCCTAGTTTGCTAGTGGCTGCAACAACCATGGGCCAAATACGGACCGTGGTAACCTTGACCCTACTACAGGCCGTAGGGTCCATGGGCCTCCTACGGTCCTTCTAATAAATGGGCCTCCAACGGGCCGTAGAATTGGTGAGCCTCGCGCCGTTGGATAAATGGGTCCACACGAGCCATAAACGGGCATAATTGGTATCAAGCTAGCACAGTGATGGGACGTTAACAGGTCGGAAGACAATGAGGCTTAATTCTATCACATGCATAACGGGTCGTTAATGGGCCAGAATATAGGACGGGCTAGAAACAGCGCAACGGGTTAACATGCCACAAACGGGCCGATTCTAACCACGGGCCTAATTTGGCCCATTAGGGGAACATGCTAGTAACGGGCCGGAAGTAATCGAGGGCCGAAAAGGAGCCCAAGAACGTATGGGCTGTCAGTAGGCCGAAAGCTAACACAGGCTGGAAAATGGCCCATGTGAATCATGGGCCGTTAATGGGTACAAAGAAATATACTATTCATTATGGGCCAGAGTCACCGTGGGCCACTAAAAGGCATAAAGATACGAAAGGCCTCATATGGGCTGATAGACGTCATGGGCCATACATGGGCCAAAAGTAAAATGGGCTTGTGTTATATTCGATGGCCCACATGACGTTGTTGGGCCGATTTTGGGAAGGCCCTAATGGGCCATGAATTATCGGGCAGTAAAATGGGCTATGTGTGAACAGACTGTTAACACGCTTTTCATGGGCCGGCCCGCTAACTTTTGACCAAGTCAAATGGACCGGCCTTTGTAAGCTAAATGGGCTAGTGTTGGGCTATCACATGTGTCGACATATCATAGGTGCCTATCTGGCCCAATGACAAGCTAACACATGTTTCCTTCGGCCAATGAGAATTTTACATATGGAAGATCCCCATTCGTCCAGGTTGTTAATAGGTTATCGGATCCAAAACCAGACCCGATAGCTTAACGGCGACCCGTTATGGTGGATGCCATGTGTTGGTTACCCTTGATGAAAGAACTTCCATGACGCGTCATTTATCGTCATGGAAGTGAACACTTCCGTGATGATAATTTTGGTATTGTCATGGAACACTTCTACGACAACACAGGTATGACTATCTTGATTCTGTCATAAAATCGTCATGTATGTACATACATGACAGAAAACGTGACCTATTGTGACAAACATGTATCATCACGGAAGTGTACTTTTTGTAGTGTCAAGATCTATAGACGATCCCTTTATCCCGGCCATTTTTGGTCTGGGGGCTCGATATCTTGGGCTCCTTCCCCCGTGCTTCCGGGGGCTTTGAATTCTTGTATATTGCAATCAATAAGTTTACAAATGGCCGGAAGTGTGAGGAAGGTGACCGCACAGTTAGCTATCAAGTTCTTGAAAGGATTGGTGTGCCGTTTTGGAGTACCCGCCAGAGTGATCACCGATAATGGCACCCAATTCACGAGCCGCACCTTCAGGCATTACATCCACAACCTTGGGGGCAAGGTCTCTTTCTCCTCTATTGCTCACACCCGAAGCAATGGGCAACCTGAGAGGATGAATGCTGAAGTGTTGCATGGGCTCAAGACGAGAACTTTTGATAAGTTGCAGAAGTGCGGCAGACGCTGGATTGATGAGCTGCCGGTGGTTCTTTGGTCCCTCCGTATGACACAAAATCGAGAAACCGGCCAGACTCCCTTCTCCCAAGTGTATGGGGCAGAAGCAGTGCTCCCCACGTTACTAATATACGGGTCACCTCGAGTACTTGCCTACGATGAAGTAGAGCAAGAGCAGCTTCGACATGACGATGTAGTGCTCCTCGAGGAAGATCGTGTCCGGGCCACTTTGTGTGCTGCGCGCTACCAGCAAGCCCTGCGCTGCTATCATAGTCGCAGGATTCATGCTAGGAGCCTTGAGGAAGGCAACCTTGTCCTTAGGCGTGTTCAATCTGCCAAGGGTTCCAACAAGCTGACGCCAAAGTGGGAAGGACCTTACCAGGTAGTACAAGTCATCAGACCTAGCGCAGTCCGTCTGGAGACCGAAGATGGCACTAAGGTGCAAAACTCATGGAATATTGAGCATCTTCGCAAGTTTTACCCATAAGGCGCGGCTGCCGGGCTCAGCCCCGGCAACCACCTTTTGTACAAGCCTTGCCGGTGTGCATGTAAACCTTTGTACAAAGCGAGGCGCAGACCTTGTGTCGTCGGTGTTCTACGAACGGGGGTTCCCAGACTTGCCTACCTGCAGCCCATGACGTGGCTCTATCAGCGGCCCGGTACAGCCCAGCTTCAGCATCGACAACCCAAGACCCTCACGAGAGGCCAAGCGTCGCGATGCAGGCAACACCAAGACCTCCCTGGGGGGCAGCCTCCCTGGGATAGCTCCCGAGGAGCGGAGATATCAATGCAAGGTGCACCTCGCGAGGTTCATATGACATGAGCCATGACGACCAAGCCCAGGCGGGCGCCAGCGGGTGCAGTGTACCAGTTTCCTCTTTGGTGCTAAGGAGGCGAGGGCAGGCGCGGAAGTCCCAAGGGATCAGCTAAAGGTTTCCATTCTGGTGCAACAAGACCAGGACCGTCGGGATGGCAAGACGGAGGTCATCGCGGAGCCCACCGCGGCTTCACGACCAGGAGCTTTGCAGGCAAAGACTACCTTTGTCAAGATAGCATGTACTTTTTGTCTCCCTTTGAATTTGGCCATTGTGGGATTCCTTCCTGCCTTACATTTGGGAAGAGGACCAAGGCCACTATAAGTAGGACCTAGCCACCACCATAGGTGGACCATTCAGATCATCCTCACACCACCAGCTCATTGAGCACAAGAACACCTCTCCTCCCAAGGTTGTTCTCCATTGTACTAGTTCATCCTCAGCCCCTCGAGGCCAATCCACCACAAAGCAGGGGTAGGGTTTTACAGCACAACGTGGCCCGAACCTGGGTAAACTGCTACATCTCTTGTCTGTTGGGTTTGTTGAGCTAGGCCATAGGATCAGCGGGCAGGTGGGTTGGGGAGGACGAGTTCTTCGCACACACCCCAGTGTTCGAACCTCTCAAGGGTCTATGGAACCCTGAATCCGACATTTGGCGCACCAGGTAGGGGTGCATCGGAGCCTCTCTTCCGCCGACCGATTCGCCACCGCTCCATCGCTTCCATGGCAGCCGCCCGTCGAGCCCGTGCTGAGCATCGCGCCGCCCCCGCCACTCGTGTCGCCCAAATGGCGCCTACTGGGGGGCCTCCCCGTCGTTCCCAGTTGGCCGCCACCAAAGCCTCCACTGGCCCGGCGGGGCACGAACAGCAAGCTTCGTCGTTGCACCCCTTGGTGCGGCGTGATGGGCGCACCACCACCCCCGTCGCTGAACCCAACTGGTTCGTCGTCACATGCTCGACACGGCCCAGCACACGCGCAGGCCGCGTTGCTCATGTCGCGCGAGCTCTTGTGGTATTGCCCTATTAATGACCTCTATGAAGATTGGCCGGACCGCATCGCCGAGCTCATCAGCGCCACTGGGGGCTCCCAGCACTGCCACGTCAGTACCACGAGCCACCTACCGTGGTGGCATGCGAGCCCCAAGATCATGCCCCACTCTCAAGGCAAGCACCCGTGACCACCGCGGGCTGCCGCGCCTTCACTCTAGAGCTACACAGCATCGTCTAGCCTGGGAAGTTCAAGCCCGACCAGCCTCCACACCACGATGGCACCCCCGACCCTGCTGAGTTCTTGCAGCTCTACAAGCTGCGCATCGAGGCAGCCAACGGTGACGAGATGGTTATGGCGAACTGGTTCCCCATGGCCCTCAAGGATGGGGCACGTTCTTGGCTCCTGAACCTGCCCGTGGGGTCGATCTCCTCCTGGAGCGAGATGTGCGAGCATTTCGTCGCCAACTTCCAGGGCACTCACGACCGCCCACCTGCCGCGGGTGACCTCTGGCGCATCAAGCAGCAGCCAGGGGAGACCCTGCAGAAGTACATCTAGCGCTTCAACAGCGTTCGTCTCAAGATCCCCAAGGTGTCGGACAAGGCCATCATCTCCGCATTCACTGATCGTGTCCGCGACGTCAAGATGAAGGAGGAGCTCGCCATACATGAGGACTAGTGCACGGCTCTGGAGATGTTCAACATGGCAACCAAGTGCGCGAGAGCTGAGGAAGGACACCTCTCCCTCCTCGAGCTCCTAGGGACCGACCCGGAGGAAAAGAAATCCCAGGCCAAGGATGTGAAGTGCAAGGGGGCGGCCGTGCTCGCGGTTGAACCTGAGATGAAGCACGACTACGACCACCCGGAGTCATCCAAGGGCAGTCGTCTGTTCTGCATCTTCCACATGCACAGCCACAACACCAATGACTATCCGGAGCTCCGGGCCATCCACGACAGGCGCCTCATCATTGCCCCGAGTGCAGCGATCGAGGCTACGACTGTGGAGGAGGCCGAGGTGAAGGACACTGGGACGACCGCGGCCCCCGCCAGGAGTGGCGCGACCAGCCTCGTGAGGAGCACTGTCATGCCCAACCTCGCGAGGGCGCCTGGAGGGATCATCCTAATGAGGATCGTCCTCAAGATAATGCTAGCCTCCCTTCGCTGCCACTAGCGCCAAGATGGAACGACGGCCACCACCAGGACGAGGGGGCTGGGGGCTTCTAGGAACCTCGTGCCATAGCCTGCATCTTGTGCGGTGCTCAGGCCCCAGCCTCTCATTGCATCTTCAAGCAGTTTGCCCGCGAGGTGAATGCAGCCCTTCCCAAGCTCAAGGTTACACGTCCGCTCAGGTGGTCCCTGTGCACCATCACCTTCAGCTCGTCCGACAAGCTCAAGTGCGTGGCAACTGTCGGCGCCCTCCCGATGCTCTGCTTACCCATCATCAGCAACGTCCTCGTCACCTAAACCCTCATCGACGGCGGTGCACGGCTCAATGTTCTGTCTATCAAAACGTTCGACCGACTCCAGGTGCCCTATGACCAGCTGCAGCCAAGCAGACCATTCTCAGGAGTGACAGACGGCTCCACCACCCTGATAGGGAAGATCTGCCTCCCTGTCACCTTCGGCCAGCGCGACAACTACCGTCCAAAGCTCATCAACTTCGATGTCGCTCACACCCGTCTTCCATACAATTCCATTCTCGGGTACCCGGCCCTGGCCAAGTTCATGGCAGTGACTTATCATGGTTACAATGTCCTCAAGATGCCATGAGCTGCGACGTCATCTCAGTCGCTTGCGAGGAGAAGGACGCAGTGTGCTCCCTCGAGCGCACCTTCTAGGCTGCAGCTGTCAAGAACCCCAAAACGAAGGCGCCATCTACCCTCCCGAAGCTGTAATCCCCAAGAAGAAGAAGCAGCAGCCCCACCAGGAACCTCAGCGGAGCAGGGCGTCCGGCGGCCCCACCTCAGGACTTGTGCCCATGGATGGGGCGCCTCCCTCCCTCGCATAGGAAAGCGCACTGAGTTCCCCCATAGGCTGGGCTCGATGGCTCTGTTTTGGAGGGCCTCTGACTTAGCCAATGTCACGAGGGAGGCGCTCGGGCACCACATGGAGGCGTGCCTCAGCACGTGTTTCCCCCACAAGGGCACAAGGCTCAGGATGACAGGTGCTCAGGAGTTCATCACCAAGGCAACCGAGGAGCTTCAAGAGGCAACAGCCATGCGCGGTGATCGACGCCCGCCAACCGGCGCGGCTCCTTGTCCCGGCGAGGTCTGTGAGCTATGCATCTGCGTCAACATCATAGGACTCAACAGGGTCGCCTCTCTAGGGCTCTACTGGGTGTCCCATATCGGCTGGTGTGATCCCCCCTCAAAGCTACGTTCGCATGCCTTTAGGCTTGCCGAACGCAGCGGTTGCATTCCAAGGCCACCCGCGGAGTGTCATGGCGGCTCAGGAGACCAGGCACCATGTGGTCCTAGCGGAGATGGCAACGGTTCTTCGCGAGTCCCCTGGGCCTCCGGAGCCCCCGAGGCTTAGGACCTAGGAGTCTCGTCAGGAACGACTTCTTCAGCACGCATCTTACCTCTTCAGCAACGATGTGAGGTGACATTTTCTAGTTTATTCAGTTGGGGGCGCCCCACAGGCTGCATTATCCCCAGGTCGCATGGACCTGTCCCTGTGGCATGTATCCTTTTTGCATCTTCTAGTCGTTCAAACTGGGAGCGCCCCTCGGGTTGCATCATCTCCAGGCCGCGTGGGTCTGTCCCTGTGGCATCTATCGTTCTTTGCATGTACTTAGAAATGGTTTACCTCCTTCTAGGAGTTATTACTTGATTATCGTCCGCCTGTCTGGCACTTCATTGCCATGATCATTATACGCCCTTGCAGGCCCACCCACAACTGCCTCATGATTAAGGGCAGGCACGGTGTTTATGCTCGGGTCCGTCCCTGCAGCGTCGCTAAACCCAAGAGGCTGATCTCTAGCTCACGGGCCAGCTCCCGTGTTCGTCACCTCCCATTGTCCTTGGTGCCTTGCCCTTGCATCAGCTAATCGCGGGCGGATAAGCTAGGGTGCACAACTCGGTGCCTCATCACCACGGGAGCGTGCGCCAGCTGTTTATCTTCATGACCTTCGCATGATATGTCTGGGCACGGCGTCTATGCTCGGGTCCGTCCCTGCGGCGTCGACACACCCACCGACTGAGCTCTATTTCGCGGTTCGGTCCCGCTCATGTCACCTCCTGGGGTCATTGGTGTTCGGCTTTCTCATGCGATAACCTCAGGAGATTCAATCGGTGCAGGTTGCCTAACCATTTTGCAGGTTTACCACAAGTGTTCAGAGATCAAATTCAGGCACAACCCACCTTGAGGTAGGGCCTCACGAGTCCTACGCTAGCTCATGACTGCCCATACACACATCCTCTAGCCCTGCCGTGCAAGCCACGTGTCAGCGTGGGGCTGTACATGCCCCGGGGGCTCCACCCAGAGGGAGCCCCCTCCCACAGACCAGTGGAAGCACCATGCTCCATGCTGGCAGTCGACACGGTCGAGGAGAGGCTATGCCCGTGCAAGTGCGGAAGCGCCATGCTCCGTGCTGGTGATAAACAACTAAGTGCGGCCCCAGGGACGCAATAATCTCAGGGAGCCACTAGGCTGAGCGTTCAGCCTCACCGCAACGCTTTCCCTTCAGGAGAATCGCGCGAGGGGGCTATGCTCAGGTCACACCTAGCGTACGCCGCCCTGTCAGGTCCCTCGGACCTAGTCTTCGCGCGCACCTCGGCGACGGAACGTACGAAGAGCTGTTCGTACGTCAAGGGGGTCTCCTGAGCATCGCAACTCAGGAGCCTAACTGGTCACGTAGCCCCTCACACCTCGGTCTTGTCCTGGCGATCCGGACGACCCAACGGCAGCTGAGGTATGCGCGGGGCCAGTCCCTGCCGATGCAGAACACTAAAGCCTACGCTCGCATCTCCTTCCCTAGGGCCGTTCGTACGTCAAGGGGGACTCCTGAGCATCGTGACTCAGGAGCCTAACTAGTCACGTAGCCCCTCACCCTTGGTCGCGTCCTGGCGATCCGGACGACCCAATGATGGCTGAGGTACGCATGGGGCCGTGCCCTGCCGACGGAGAACATTAAGGCAAATGGGAGGAAATCGCCAAATCTTAGAAAATTATTACAATACATATTGTATCTTAAAGGTGCCAAGTATATAAGTTTTTATGCCTCCACGAGGCACAAGGCATGTTGCAGGAGCTAAAATAGAGGGGAGGGCCATCATCGTGCTTCTTCTTTAGCCTTGGGCGCTGCCATCGCCTGCGAGAAGTGCCCGTCATCGACAACATCGCCATCGCCAGTGCCGTCAGCCGAGGCCGCGGGGTCGATGGCGAGGAACTTCTCTAGCAGGGCCTCCACCTGGTCCTTCATGGCTTCGGCAGTGAGGGTGCAGTGCTCCAGGTCCACAGGCTCAATCAGCGCTCCAAGGTCGAAGCTGGGGTCACGAAGATGGAGGTGGATGAATAGGTGCATCACGGCAGAGGTGGAGAGCATGCAGGCTTCCCCTTCCACCATAGGGCCAACCCCAACAATAATGTCCTCGAGCACCATGACAAGCTGGGGGAGCGGCTCAGCGGGGCCTTCCTCCATAGTCAACAGCGACACCTTCAACCGCCTCCTGTAGAGATCCCGCAGTACCTTGTCGGACCTCTGCTCAAGGGAATCGAAGGCGGCACGCCTCTTGGCAAGGAGTTTCGCCTTGACATCCAGCTGGGCCTTCTCTGCATCCACCTCCTCCCTCAACTTATCCAAGCAGTCGCATTCTGTGGCCTGCTCCTGCGCCACTTGCTCCAACTTGGTGTCACTGTCGGTGACTGTAGCTTCCCGGGCCTTCAGCCCCTCCTCCCGTGCCTCGCGCTGACAAGCCTCGGCTGCCTAACTGTCGCGGATGCTCTTCAGCTTGCCTCCGCCACTCGGCAGCGCTCCTCGATGGCCTCGGCATCCTTCAGCGCCACATCACGGGCGGGTGCGGCTAGGCCGGCATCCTGTTTGCCCTCTTCTGAGGCTGCCACAGCCTGCCACCAGGGCGCCCCGACGGACATGTCAGCCCGAAGCCATCCTGAAACTAGCTCCAGGCGCCCTGATGCCAGGCACCAGTCGGCGCCCTGAAGGTTGCGGCCAAGCTGGTTCAACGCGGAAAGAGCCTCCTCCAAAGCATCAAGCACGGCAGAAGAGACGCTGTTCGGCGGCGTGAAGGACGGGGAAGGAGGCGGCCCTGGTGCCAGGATTAGTGAAGTGGCAGCAGCAGAAAAGGCCGGGGGCTCTGAGGCCTTCAGAACCTCAGCACGAGAGCTGAGGAAGGGCGCCTCCGAAGCCAGCCTAGCTGCAGAGATCGTCTCCTCCTAAGGATGGGCCTTCAAGCTTCGGGAGGACGACCCAGCTGTAGGGGCGCACAGGTCGGCCCCGTCCTTCCCTGCAAGAGGTGGCGCGGCCACGGCAGGCTGCTGGACCTCGATGGTCCTGGCTGACTCCTTCTTCTTCGCCACCGGCATTGGCCTAGCCGTATAAGAGGAAAGCATCAAGACACTACGACAAGATCAAGGAACCAAGGCAAGACGACACGCTTACTGGTCCGTGGCAACGTAATCCCTCGGCCTATTCAGGAGCAGGAGAACCGCGAGCTGCGTGGGCATGAGAGCCGTCATGCCCTCTGGGGCAGGTGGCGCATGACCGGCTTCGCAATTGTGGGAGCTGGCGACGAGCAAAGGCGTCGTCTCGGGGAATCAGCGTCAACCTGCTCTTCTTCAGGACCCCTTGCTCCAGCTTCTTCGGAGGGGTGCCCCTATGAAGGAAATATGCCCTATAGGCAATAATAAAGTTGTTATTTATATTTCCTTATATCATGATAAATTTTTATTATTCATGCTAGAATTGTATTAACCGGAAACTTAGTACATGTGTGAATACATAGACAAACAAAGTATCCCTAGTATGCCTCTACTTGACTAGCTGGTTAATCAAAGATCGTTAGGTTTCCTAGCCATGGACATGTGTTGTCATTTGATGAACGAGATCACATCATTAGAGAATGATGTGATGGACAAGACCCATCCGTTAGCTTAGCATAATGATCATTCAGTTTTATTGCTACTGCTTTCTTCATGACTTGTACATGTTCCTCTGACTATGAGATTATGCAACTCCTGAATACCGGAGGAACACCCTGTGTGCTATCAAATGTCAAAATGTAACTGGGTGATTATAAAGATGCTCTACTAGTGTCTCCGACGGTGTTTGTTGAGTTCGCATAGATCAAGATTAGGATTTGTCACTCAGTCTATCGGAGAGGTATCTCTGGGCCTCTCGCTAATGCACATCACTATGAGCCTTGCAAGCAATGTGACTAATGAGTTAGTTGCAGGATGATGCATTACGAACGAGTAAAGAGACTTGCCGGTAATGAGATTGAACTAGGTATTAAGATACCGATGATCGAATCTCGGGAAAGTAACATACCGATGACAAAGGGAACAATGTATGTTGTTATGCTGGTCGACCGATAAAGATCTCCGTAGAATATGTAGGAGCCAATATGGGCATCCAGATTCCGCTATTGGTTATTGACTAGAGAGATGTCTTGGTCATGTCTACATAGTTCTCAAACCCATAGGGTCTGCACGCTTAACGTTCGTTGACGATATAGTATTATATGAGTTATGTATGTTGTTGACCGAATGTTGTTCGGAGTCCCGGATGAGATCACGGACATGACGGGGAACTCTAGAATGGTCCGTAGATAAAGATTGATATATGGGATAATAGTGTTTGGTCTCCGGAAGGGTTCCAGAATTCACCGGAAGGGGCTCGGATGTTTCCCAAAATGTTTGGGTACGAGAACACTTTATTTGGGCCAAAGGGGAAAGCCCATAAGGTTTTGGGAAAGAGCAAAAGGAAGTTTTGCGGAGTCCAGGGGCCAAACGCCAGGGTTCCCTGGCGTCTGGTCCTGGAGTCCGAGAAAGACTCTAGCCTTTCAGGTGAAACCGACTTTGTGTAGGCTTTTACTCCAAGTTTCGACCCCAAGGCTCAACATATAAATAGAGGGGTAGGGATAGCACCCAAGACACATCAAGAAACACCAAGCCGTGTGGAGGCAACCCCGTCCCCTCTAGTTTATCCTCCTTCATCGTTTTCGTCATGCTTAGGCGAAGCCCTGCGGAGATTGCTCTTCACCAACACCATCATCACGCCGTCCTGGTGTCGGAACTCATCTAGTACTTCACCCGTCTTGCTGGATCAAGAAGGCGAGGACGTCATCAAGCTAAACATGTGCTGAACGTGGAGGTGCCGTACGTTCGGTACTTGATTGGGACGGATTGTGAAGGTGTACGACTACATCAACTGCGTTGATAAAACGCTTCCGCTTTCGGTCTACGAGCGTACGTAGACACACTCTCCCCAATCGTTGCTATGCATCACCATGATGGATCTTGCATGTGCGTAGCAATTTTTTTGAAATTACTGCGTTCCCCAGTAGTGGCATCCGAGCCAGGTCTATGCGTAGATATTATATGCACGAGTAGAACACAAAGGAGTTGTGGGCATGGGTATATACATATTGCTTGCCGTCACTAGTTGATTCTTGATTCAGCTGTATTGATGAATGAAGCGGCTCAGACCGACATTACGTGTACGCTTACACGAGACTGGTTGTACCGACGTGCTTCGCACATAGGTGGCTGGTGTGTGTCAGTTTCTCCAACTTTAGTTGAATCGGATTCAATGAACAGGGTTCTTTCTGAAGATCAAAAAGCAATCACTATACCGTGTTGTGGTTTTTGATGCATAGGTAAGAACGGTTCTTGCTCAGCCCATAGCAGCCACTTAAAACTTGCAACAACAAAGTAGAGGACGTCTAACTTGTTTTTGCAGGGCATGTTGTGATGTGATATGGTCAAGCCATGATGCTAAATTTTATTGTATGAGATGATCATGTTTTGTAACAGAGTTATCGGCAACTCACAGGAGCCATATGGTTGTCGCTTTAATGTTTGAAATGCAATCGCCATGTAATTGCTTTACTTTATCACTAAGTGGTGGTGATAGTCATAGAAGCAATAGTTGGTGAGACAACAACAATGCTTCGATGGAGATCAAGGTGTCAAGCCGGTGATGATGGTGATCATGACGGTGCTTTGGACATGGAGATCAAACGCACAAGATGATGATGGCCATATCATATCACTTATATTTGATTGCATGTGATGTTTATCCTTTATGCATCTTATTTTGCTTAGTTCAACGGTAGCATTATAAGATGATCTCTCACTAAATTTCAAGGTACAAGTGTTCTCCCATAGTATGCACCGTTGCGACAGTTTTTCATTCTGAGACACCACGTGATGATCGGGTGTGATAAGCTCTACATTCAAATACAACGGGTGCAAGCCAGTTTTGCACATGCAGAATACTCAGGTTAAACTTGACGAGCCTAGCATATGCAGATATGGACTCGGAACACTGAGACCAAAAGGTCGAGCATGAATCATATAGTAGATATGATCAACATAGTGATGTTCACCATTGAAAACTACTCTATGTCACGTGATGATCGGACATGGTTTAGTTGATATGGATCATGTGATCACTTAGATGATTAGAGACATGTCTATCTAAGTGGGAGTTCTTAAGTAATATGATTAACTGAACTTAAATTTATCATGAACTTAGTCCTCATAGTATTTGCATATCTATGTTGTAGATCAATTGCTCGCGTATAGCTTCCCCGTTTATTTATGATATGTTCCTAGAGAAAAGTATGTTGAAAGATGTTAGTAGCAATGATGCGGACTAGCTCCGTGATCTTAGGATTATACTCATTGCTGCACAGAATTAATTTGTCCTTGATGCACCGCTAGGTGACAGACCTATTGTAGGAGAAGATGCAGACGTTATGAACATTTGGCAAAGCTCGGTATGATGACTACTTGATAGTTTAGTGCACCATGCTTTACGGCTTAGAAATAGGACTTCGAAAATGTTTTGAATGCTACAGAACATATAATATGTTCTAAGAGTTGAAATTGGTAATTCATACTCATGCCCGTGTCGAGAGGTAGGAGACCTCTGACAGTACTTTGCCGACAAGATGGAGGAGAATAACTCAACCAGTGAGCATGTGCTCAGATTGTCTGGGGACTACAATTGCTTGAATCAAGTGGGAGTTAATCTTCCAGATAAGATACTAATTGACAGAGTTCTCTAGTCACTATAACCAAAGTTACCAGAACTTAGTGGTGAACTATAATATGCAAGGGATAACGAAAGTAATTCCCAAGCTCTTCGCAATGCTGAAATCGACGAAGGTAGAAATCAAGAAATAGCATTAAGTGTTGATGATTAACAAGACCACTAGTTTCAAGAAAAAGGCAAAGGGAAAGAAAGAGTAACTTCAAAGAAGAATAGCAAGCAAGTTGCTACTCCCATGAAGAATCCCAAAGCTAGACCCAAGCCTGGAACTGAGTGCTTCTACTACAAAGGAAATGGTCACTCGAAGTGGAACTGCCCTAGATACATGGCGGATAAGAAGGATGACAAAATGAACAAAAGTATATTTGATATACATTTTATTTATGTGTACTTACTAGTGTTTATAGCAACCCCTCAGTATTTGATAATGGTACAGTTGCTAAGAGTAGTAACTCGAAACGGGAGTTGCAAAATAAACAGAGACTAGTTAAGGGCGAGGTGATGATGTGAGTTGGAAGTGACTCCAAGGTTGATAAGATCACCATCGCACACTCCCTTTACCTTCGGGATTAGTGTTGAACCTAAAATAAATGTTATTTGGTGTTTGCGTTGAGCATAATATGATTGGATCATGTTTATTGCAATACGGTTATTCACTTAAGTCAAAGTTTAATTGTTATTCTGTTTACATGAACAAAACCTTCTGAGGTCATACACCCAAGGTGAATGGTTTATTGAATCTCGATCGTAGTGATGCACATATTCATAATATTGAAGCCAAAATATGCAATGTTAATAATGATAGTGCAACTTATATATGGTACTGCCATTTAGGTCATATTGGTGTAAAGCGCATGAAGAAACTCCATGCTGATGGGATTTTGGAATCACTTGATTATGAATCATTTGATGCTTGCAAACCATGCCTCGTGGGCAAGATGACTAAAAATCCGTTCTCCGGAACAATGGAGCAAGCAACTGACTTATTGGAAATAATACATACTGATGTATGCAATCCGATGAGTGTTGAGGCTCGCGACGGATATCATTATTTTCCGACCTTCACAGGTGATTTGAGCAGATATGGGTATATCTACTTGATGAAACATAAGTCTGAAACATTTGAAAAGTTCAAAGAATTTCAGAGTGAAGTGGAAAATCATCGTAACAAAAAAATAAAGTTTCTACGTGTAACACCCACAATGCGGCTATATCTCCCATGTGTCGGGGCACGACTTAGAGGCATAGCCGCATGGTAGGTTTGTCGCAAGAGGGGTAATGTTCACACAATCCCATGTACTGAATAAGAAAGGGATAAAGAGTTGGCTTACAATCGCAGCCCGGCATGGTTTCCGGAGACCAAAAACATCCGACGATAGACCCGCAGCGGTGGCGCTATAGTTAATCGTTGGGGCATCAAACGAACTCCGAATGCGATGAAACTTGGCAAACGACCTACTGACAACATAACAACACCGCATGCCAACTTTCAACCCATTCTGAGAACATTTTCTTGCCACTTATAAATTAATATTTCGGACGTGTCGCGGGCGCGTGCAAGTGTGTCTGGGCTCAGAACGGACAACGAAAGGAACGGGGAGACTGGGACGGATGCAAGTTTTGAAAAACATGATGATGCAAATGCGCATGATGACATGATGAAATGCAACACGCAAGAAAATGACATGGCATCAACAGCGAATAACTGGGAGACACCTGGCGCATTGGACTCGGGGCGTCACAATACAATCTGATCGTAGAGACGAATATTTGAGTTACGAGTTTGGTCTTCAACTAAAACAATGTGGAATAGTTTCACAAATTCATGCCACCTGGAACACCACAGCATAATGATGTGTCCGAACATCATAACCATATTTTATTGGATATAGTGCAATCTATGATGTCTCTTACCGATTTACCACTATCATTTTCGGGTTATGCATTAGAGACAACCACATTCACGTTAAATAGGGCTCCGTCTAAAAATCCGTTGAGACGAAATCGTATGAACTGTGGTTTAACAAAAAACCTAAGTTGTCGTTTCTTAAAGTTTGGGGTTGCGATGCTTAAGTGAAAAAGTTTCAACCTGACAAGCTCAAACTCAAATCGGAGAAGTGCGTCTTCATAGGATACCCAAAAGAAACTGTCGAATCACGGGTTCCAGCAAAACCCTCAAGGTTCGAACACTAGGGTGCGCACGAAGATCTCTCCCTACCGATCCATGTCAAAGCTTTACTAAGATCTTACGGGCTAACTCGACGAACTCACAACACAAAGGACACAAGATTTATACTGGTTCGGGCCACCGTTGTGGTGTAATACCCTACTCTAGTGTGGTGTGGTGGATTGCCTCTTGGGCTGAGGATGAATAGTACAAGGGGAAGAACAGCCTCCTGAGGAGTGGTGTTCTTGTGCTTGGTGAACTTGCGGTTGCCCTGGTCTCTCTTGGTCCGACCGATCGATCGCTCTCCCTAGCTATGGTGGTGGCTAGTTCTATTTATAGTGGCCCTGGTCCTCTCCCCAAATATTGAGCGGGAAGCAAGCCAACAACGACCAATTTGAAAGGGGACAGCTAGTACAGCCTATCCTGACAAAAGCAGTCTCCGCCTGCAAAAGGCTCTGGTGGTGACGCCGTCTTGGGCTCCACAGTGACCTCCGTCTTGCCGTCCTTCTGGTCTTGGTCTTGTTGCACTGACATGGAAACCTTTGCTTGATGCCTCGGTACTCCGCGCCTACGCCTGCTTCCTTAGCACCAAAGAGGAAACAAGCACACTGTGCACGCCGGCGCCCGCCTGGTCTTGGTCTTCATGGCTCACGTCACTAGAACCTCGCAAGGTTCGCCTGGTCTTGAACTCTCCGCCCCTCGCGAGCCAGCTCGGTGAGGCCGCTCCTGAGGAGGTCTTGTAGCATCCACCTCGCGAGGCTTGGCCCCTCGAGGGGGTCTTGAGTCCTTGCAGGTGAAGATGGGTCATACGGGCCCGCTCGCAGAGCCACGCCATGGGCCGCAGGCAGACAAGTCTGGGGACCCCGTTCCCAGAACACCGACAGAAGCCCCCGGGCCCAAGGCGCGCTCGGGCTTGGCTTCGAGGCGATGCCAAAGTGGCAAGTCCGGAGCACCGCGGGCCCCAATAACATGTCGCCTTGCTCGACGCATGCCAGTTGATTACACGTGGGCGTCTCCGCTTCCCCATGCTGCCTCGGGAACTGCTCGACTGTCAAAAGGTTGGAGTGGACAACGTTTTCCTTCACTGCTTCCTTTCACCATGATCAGATCCCCTTTCTTGCGTCCTGCCTCCGAAATATCCAGATCTACTCCTATCCGTCCAGCACCGGCGACCAATGGCGCCCCAGAGGGTCAAGCCCGCCTCGTCGCCGGCTTGGTACGAGCCAGCTCTCGACGTGCCCAACGTTTCGTAGAAGAACCTCGCCACCACGCGCTTGCTGACGGCGGGAGAAAGCAACGAGAAGGGGAAGACTAGACTCCGGGACGGCTCTGACATGCCTGAGCCTGAGGGAAGCACCTTTTACACCTTCTTCACGAGCAGCATCACTGCTTGGCTGGTTCCCCCCTTCTCTGACTTCTTTTATGAGGTCCTTGACCACTACGGGCTACAGGCGCAGCATCTTCATCCCAACTCCATCCTTCTCTTGTCGATCTTCGCCTACTACTGCGAGGCGTACCTCGGCGTGATACCGTCCGTGGCCCTTCTGCACCACTTCTTCTTCCTCCGCGCCAAGGAGGGTCACGCCTCCGGGTGTGTCAATTTCGTCGCGGCCGGCAAGGCCAACTCGATCTCAAAGACGGGGAAGAAAGCCGACGGCTTCCGGAGCAAGTGGGCCATGATGGATGCTAGATGCATCCACCCATGCTTGACGCTGCCGACGGAGAGGCCCCAGTCCAACAAGGGGTGGTCCTGTGTGAAGCTCACCGATGAGCGAGCGACGTTGGTGCTGGAGCAGATGAAGTCCGACCTGAAGCCGGGCAACGCGAAGGCAACAAAGATCACAGGGGCCATGCTCCTGAGGGAATTCCTGGAGCTGTGCGTGGCCCCCCTTCACGCCCGCACGCACCCCTTGTGGGAGCTTGGGGACGAAGAGGACAAGGTTCGCTTGAGCTCGAAGGCCTTGTCCGGCGAGGAGCTGACCGCAGCTCTCCCCCTCCTGGTTGGGGATGATCAGGAGTATCTGCCAAATGTCTTCACTCCCTTGTTCCGCCACAAGGACGGGGCGCTGGTCGTGGCCTCCAGGCCGACATTTGACGGGTGCAGGCTAGTGCCGCCGGTGCTCACAGGGGCCCTTGTGGTGCCGACACCAGTGGAGCTTTCTTCTGGTGAGTCCCGCGGGGGAGGAAGATGAGGAGGAGAAGACTCGAAGGTTACCTCGAAGGGACGGGGAAGACCTCCCCCTTGAGTAAGGCTGACAACCTCCGCGCCTTTCCTTACGACGACAAGGCCGACGACCGCCTCGAGAGGGAAGAGCCGCCCGTCTGTCACAGCCCTAGAATGTTGTTTGTAAATAGTTGCATCTTCATCCAGGCATCATATTTAAATTTCTGAAACTTGAACTGAGGGAATTTTGGAAGCCTCAAAAAACTTAAATAAAAGAGGGGTAAAAACCCTAGAAATCTCATTCATTGCTCCAAAATGCTCTTCTTAAATGTTTGATAATTTTTGGTAAGGGTTCTGGTCCCAACCAAAATATTGAACATTTTTAAGGAATTATTTTTGGGACTTTGGATTTAATTCATTAGCTATTTGAATTTGAATTATATTCATATAATTAGAATATAATTTCAAATACCCCTGATATATTTTATAAGCTTTTGGAAAAGTCCATTTAGCAATATAAAATATTCAGAGGAGTTTTTGGCATTGTTTGAATTATTTTAAATTCAAAACAGTGGCAAAATAATTAAATAAAACAAAACAGAGAAAAAAATAAAAAGAACAGAAGCCTACCTGGGCCACTTACCTGTAGCCGGCCCAGCTGGCCAGCCCATCTGGCCGGCCCAGCCCACCTCCTTCCCCCTCCCCCCCCCCTTGTCATCTTCCTCCTTTGCCAGGAGGACGAACAGAGGCGAGGCGTGGCGCGCGCCCGAGAGGCCTCGGCCACCTCCTGCTTCCCCCTGGCCACCTCCTGCTTCCTCTCATCGCCCTGGACCCCGTCCGCGACGCCACGCACCCCCCCAGGCCTCTCACTCTCTCCCCGAGCTCCTCTCTTCCTCTGGCTCTCTCGCGCGCAGCCACCGAACACACCCGTCGCCGCCGACGAGCATCACCGCGGCCACCATCCACCCCGTGCCTCTCCGATGAGTTCAGAGGAACCGCCATCGCCTTCTGCGTCTTCTACACCAACCCATTCGACTGCGGGAGCCCTGTAGCGTCTTCCCGGAGCTCGTCCCCAACCTTCGGCCATCGGCGAACTTCCGAGTATTCGCGAGCTCCAGCCCCTCCCCGGCCTCACCGTTGCCTCTACCGGATCCGCTGTGAGCTCCTCTTCCATTTCCCCTCCTCCCCGCGCTCGTTCCCGCACGCTAGCCGCCCTTTTCACCGGGGCCGTGAGATCCTCACCGCCGGCGATGACGCGGACAAGGCCAGAGCCACCGGAGCTAGCTACCGAGCACGGCAACGTGCTCCACACCTCACCAGGAACCTAACTCACACACCAGCTTCCCCTCCCGTGCCCCCTAACGCCAACCCCGACCTCGCCCGAACTCCGGCCACCGCCGCGAGCTTGCCTCCGGTGAGCTCGGGCCACCTCAGCCCCTGCCGTTTGCACAGATGGATGTGGGCGAGTCCCAGCTCCACGTAGACGCCCTCATCCGCCCGTTTGGCCGCCGGAGCAAGAAATCCGAAGGCCTCCGCCGTCTCGGCCTCGCCGGCGTCAAGCCGCCGGCAGGTTAGGCCCTGCTGACCAGGGGTTTGACCCCCCTGGGTCGATGACAGGTGGGGCCAGCCCCCCTGTTAATTAGTTTAGTTTATTTTAATTTAATTACCCCCCTGCTGACACTGACATGTGGGCCCTAGTGCCCTAATCTTTAATTAAACTAAACTAAACCCCCCTGTTTAACCTGTGACGCTGACATATGGGTCCCACAGGTCAGTTTGACCTGGACGGCGCCCGTTGACCTGCTGACGTCACTATGAGGTCATGATGACGCAATAATTCCTTCCTGGAATTTAAATAATCTTAAATGATTTAATAATTTCAGAAAATAGCTAAAACTTCTATAAATCATAGAAAATTAACCGTAACTCCAAATTAAATAAATTATATATGAAAAATTATCAGAAAAATTCAAGGAATCCATCTGTACCATTTTCATGCATGTTAGAACAACTTATAGGTGCTGTTTAGCACAAATCAATTAAATGGCATTTGAATAATCACATATGGAGTTTGAATTTGAATCTTGTATTCAAACCAACTTCATTTAATCTGTTGCTAGTTGCATTAGCCCAAAACACATTCATTTTGCCATGTCATGATCATGCATCATATTGTGCATTGCATTGATTGTGTTCCCTTCTGTGTTGCCGGTATTTGTTCCCTCTCGATAGACGTGATACCGATGATGCGATCGTTGACACTGATGAAGACTCAATGCTATCTTCAGAAGTGCCAGGCAAGCAAAACCCCCTTGTTCATTCCGATACAATCCCACTCTCTCGCTCCTGCTCTCTTTTACTGCATTAGGACAATAACGATTCATCTGTTACCTGCTGCGATAGCTGAACCCCTTTATCCTTTGCATGACCTGTCATTGCCACAGTAAATAGATGAAACCCACTAGCATGAGTAGGAGTTGTTTGAGCCCTGTTGTGCCTACTCATTCATGCTTGTTTGTCACGCCTGCTACTGCTTAGAGTTGAGTCAGGTCTGATTCATCCGGGATGAATCAGAGGTGTGTGAACATGTCCTACTGTGTGTGAGCTAAGTGTGTGAATACGATTTGGTAAAGGTAGCGGTGAGAGGCGATGTAGGAGTACATGGTGGGTTGTCTCATTGCAGCCGTCCTCAGGAACTGAGTTCTGTGTTTGTGATCCATGATTCAGCTACTACCACGCATTGGGCCCGAAACCAATGGACCCTCTCGGCTTCTTGATCACCCTTGTCCTCTGTCCAGGAGTTGCAAGTAGTTTCTGGTGTTTGTAGTATGCTGGAGGCCGTGCGCAGCGCTGACCGTAGGGGTGGGCTGTGATGCGGTAGGCACGTGGCCGGGTAAACCGGGCGCCCGTTTGGTGTCACGGAACCCTGTTCACATCGTTTGGGGCTGTGAGCGAAACTCCGGCCGGATCTCCTCATGGATGGAACCCGAATAGGCGATAAACCTGGACTAGGGACTTGAGTGTTTAGGCAGGCCGTGGCCGACACCCACGTTGGGCTTCCGCTTGAAGGTTGCCGAGTACATGTCGTGTAAACGGCGGTAAGTGGTGAGAGCGTGTGTGAAGAAGTACACCCCTGCAGGGTTAATATGATCTATTCGAATAGCCGTGTCCGCGGAAAAGGACTTCTGGGTTGCTTATATCAGTTCATAGACAAGTGAAAGTGGATACTCTAAAATACGCAAGATAAGCGTGAGTGCTATGGATGGCGTTCTCGTAGGGAGACGGGAGCGGTTCCATAGTGGTGTATTGATATGGTGAATATGTGGACTCGTGTGCGCCACCTCAAAAGAGTTACATTGCAGTCGTAGTTTAGGATAGCCACCGAGTCAAAGCTGGCTTGCTGCAGTTAAACCCCACCATCCCCTTTGTTGATAATGATGCATATGTAGTTAGTTCTGATGTAAGTCTTGCTGGGTACATTTGTACTCACGTTTGCCTATTTTATGTTTTTGCAGAGAGACTTCAGTCTCACTATTAGTTCCGCTTGGACTTCGACGTTTAGCTTGTTACCTCAGCTACGATCTTGTGCCCTCGGCAGGATCTGGTAGATAGTCAGGCTTCTCAGCCTTTTTCATTTATAGATGTCTGTACTCAGACATGATAGCTTCCGCTTGTGCTTTGATTTGTATGCTCTGATTGTTGGGTCATGAGACCCCTGTTTGTAATATCTCGCTCCTCGGAGCCTAATGAATAAACTACTTGAGTCGTAGAGTCATTTTGTGATACCATGTTGTATTGCACATATCGAGCATATTGTGTGTATGTTATTGAAATGCTTGGTATGTGTGGGATCTGACTATCTAGTTGTTTATCTTTAGTAGCCTCTCTTACCGGGAAATGTCTCCTAGTGTTTCCACCGAGCCATGGTAGCTTGCTACTGCTCCGGAACACTTAGGCTGGCCGGCATGTGTCCTTCTTCGTTCCTGTGTCTGTCCCTTCGGGGAAATGTCACGCGATGAATACCGGAGTCCTGTTAGCCCGCTACAGCCCGGTTCACCGGAGTCCTGCTAGCCCAGTGCTACAGCCTGGATTCACTCGCTGATGACCGACACGTTCGATGCTGGGTCATGGATGCCTGTCCCTGTAAGTCTGTGCCACTTTGGGTTTACGACTAGCCATGTCAGCCCGGGCTCCTTATCATATGGATGCTAGCGACACTGTCATATACGTGTGCCAAAAGGCGCAAACGGTCCCGGGCAAAGGTAAGGCGACACCCGTGGGAATACCGTGCGTGAGGCCGCAAAGTGATATGAGGTGTTACATGCTAGATCGATGTGGCATTGAGTCGGGGTCCTGACAGCGTTGGTATCAGAGCTTGACTGCCTGTAGGATTACCAAGCCAAACTGGTCGAAGTTGAGTCTAGAAATTCTTTAGTTATATAAGGGAATTGATTGTGGGATGGAACGTAAGGCTCTTTTTACTCCTTATACCTCATGGCCTTCTGATCTGAGTCATCATCTTCTCTTCTACGGGGATTAAGAACTAGGCTATCTCTTCTTTCTATCAGGATCACGTCTTACTAATCCGTAGACTTATAAGATTGTTGATTCAAGCCTCAGTTCAGTTCCTACTATCTTCTGTATGTTAACTGTTGATCTCGAAACCTTGATATTGTGCTTCTGAGTGGTTATGCCACCATTTTTGTGAATGTCTCAAATCTTTTCTGAGCATTTACAGCCGTTATGCTGTCCGAGTCATTCCAGGTTTCTAAATAGTCTGATGCATTTGCAAAATCCTTTTCCTCTGGTTTCGATGCTCCTTTATGCCAGCTCAATCACACTAATTGTTGAGTTGAGGTATTCTATTGCCTTGACATTATGTTGGAGTTACTATTATGGCCCTAGGTGTTTAGGGAGTCACCTAGTAATCTAGCAATGTTTTGTGATCCCAGTGTGATGATTCTGGCTTTTATTCTCGAAAGCATCCCGTGATGCCACTTAGTAGTAGGTATTCTACTCCTTGGGCTTTGAACCCGAGATTCACTCTACTTACCTCATGTTGATAGTGTTTGCTAGTTCCTTTAGGATATTAGTAACTTTGCGATAGTCCTCGAGGTCCGTGGTATTTCCTTCTTCCAAATACTATGAACCGCTTATGGCAGATGTTTATTGGATCAAAAGATCACAATTAGAGTACTCTTGAGGAGTTCTCCATTCATAAATCGTGACTCTGCCAGTTCTACCTTTCTGCATGGGTTATCCGGAAGAAATATGTTGAACTTCGTTCGACATGCTAATCCATGCATCCACAACTCAGAAAATCATATGTTCTTTTGAGTTGTCCCATCTTAGTTGTTTCCGACCCTCGCCTATCAATTGATAGTCAAGAGTATGCGTGCATTCGTTTGTCGATGCCTATTACTCTTGTGGCCCGTCAAGCCATTCCGTCCTGAATGACTAGGAGAAACAAACTCCAGTACCTCATCCATATTTAGGATTGGGTCAAAGTAGTTGTGTTCCGCAGATCAAGTTACAATCCAGCTTCTGGTCTGCTCTACCCTGAAGTATTACCTTCTTTATGACAGGAATTTCATGAGAATTGCACCACCTTTTGTGAATTCTTGACATAGTGATACTTCTCGCCATCCTTTTTCATTCCTCGGTTCCGTGTTGATGCAACCGGAATACCGACAAATGAATTGTGATGTGTGAAATCAATACTCCTAGCAACCTCGTTGCTTGGTAGTTAAAGGATAATAATTTTATTCTTAGTATGTTGGTTATTGAATCACCATTCTAAGATTGATCGTGCTACCTAGTCCTTATTTCCTGGTGCACTCTTTGATTGATGAGTTAGGATTTGTCAAGTCCTCGCTCATTTGATCATATCATCTTGCCCTGAAAAGCAAGATTGTTCTCGAGCTTAGTAACATATCGGTGGTTCGTGATTTTCCGAAGATCTTCTCGGAAGTACTACCAGGTTGTCACCTGACCGCTATGTTGAGCTCGTGATCAAGTTGGTTTATTGTAAACCACCCTTTCTCCAAGAATCCGTGTTGGATACTCCTGAGCTAGTTGGTTAAGCTAAACGACAACTTGGAGAGTTGGAAGATAAAAGCTTGCCTGACTTAGTTCGTTCCAAAGGGATATTCTTGTGTAGTGTGTGTTGAAAGAAGATGATATCTTCATCGATTGGTCCCTGTGATCAGTTGCTGGACCTATTGTCTTATCAATCCCTTGATTTGAGTGTGGGCTATCGTCAAATCAAATCAGTACCAACGATGCTCGTAATGTTGTCCTACTCGTGGTTGATCCCTCGAGCATACACCATTACATCTTTGGTCTGACCAATGCTATCACCGTGTTCACATGATGGTGGAAGTCCAGTGATATGGAAATTCCGATGAGTTGCTGTTGAGCCCATCAGTAGCATTTTGTCTCCCCCCATGAATCATGTTGAACATCAACCTAGTGTTGGAAACTTGTGTAAGCATTTCTTCGTGTTTCGTTCATGAAGCATATGTTTGAATGAAAGTAGTGACTTTCCCTAATTCATGTGCATATGATGCAAGTTGCCGCCATGAATTTGAGGAAGATTGTTTTGTTTCCTTGGAATCATCCCAAATCAGTCATGCACACGTGCGAAGTATTCTGTGGTCTGGAGACTTGCAACCTTCATTCCATATGTGTCCCGAGCACACCAAGCCACTGATTGATTTGTTCAAGGAGAAGAAGTTCCTTCATAAGAGCTAATCATATGACTTATGCAAGGACTTCGTTATCCACGGTGATGGTTCCCACCTGAACTCGGTAGTGTTTTATTGTAAGACTACCATGTGATAATGTTTGTCTAGGACAGCGTGTTCACATGTTGTAGCAGACCCAGCTCATGTTTTGGAGCTTGCTATCATAGTTCATTTCCCGAGAATCTCGCAACGTCATTTCGTCGATTTGTGTTGCAAACTTTTATTTTTCTTCCTAGACTCGATGAGTCTGGAATATCCTGACACCAACCAGATCTGAATCGCGGGCAGATATGATGGTTGGAACATTTCCCAAGAACTATAATATTGGTCCCTCGATAGCTGGTAAAGTGGATGTCGTGGCCAGCACCACCCAGCCGAAAGACCTATTATTATAGTATCTTGATCAAAGAAGTTGGCCACCTCCCCATAAGGATTTCGCAGGATTTACCTCCGTAGTTATTCCTTATGGATTCTTGTGCTCCCGAAGTCCGACCTTTTTACTTGATGTTCTAGATATCAAACCATATCTATGAATGGGTTACACTAGCACATCAAGGAGAACATTAGAAGCGGAGTGCTAAATGTCTCTCGGTCGATCATCCAGATTTTGTTTCCTTGGCCTCGCTAGGGTGAAATCTGAGTTGATGTTATCTTCCTTCGCAGCTGCATCGTCCATCGCTATTCATCATGGTAGTATGTTGTGTTGTCAGCACCCTTGACGCGGTTGTTGATAAAACCTTGATGATTGTGGAAATGCTCAAGTTCTTGAGAGCACGCACAAGCGCTACGTGTTATCATCGGCTCTAATTGGGATGCTCTCAGTTCCCTCGGCAATGCTGTGACCTTCTCAAACAGTGAATTCACTCCCTATTGTTGGGTTCTTCCCCAGTTACCAGAATCATTCCCAGCATTTGCATTTTGTTCCCAGCTTGCACCGCCAATGTGTCATTCTACCATGGGTCTCCTCCATTTCCGGTGATAAGCAAATTCATCCATTACGTTGTCTTCAACAAGGTAATCCACATCATCCAAGTCCGAGTATGCCATTCTACCGACCCCCGCCAATCGATTGCTGTGATTTGCCTTAGGCTGATATAGAGAGTCTAAATGATCTCTATATCAAAGGTAATTCTTTTTGCCACTTAAGGGGATATTTCTACGAGTCACCGTCCCTAAGGTGCCTCGTTGTGGTATCATGGCAACTCAACTCCTCGCTACATTGATAATCGTTTACCACCTTTTTAGGTGTGGAATCGTTGTCTACCTAGTGAACCTTCGTCATCTGTTCCACTCCATTCCTCTAAAGGTGTGCTTCGTCTCTCAGCTTGAGAGATATTTCCATGTCTCAAACCATGAGTTGATCCTAAGTTGTTCGATCTTCGAGGAGACCGATCCTTCTAGAGTTTTCCTTTCCTCTTCTTGTCATGATTAGCTGAAGTTCTCAGAGCAAGACGACAAGACAATGATGGTGATCGAATCAACGCTCTTATGAAGTGCACCCTGGATCGTGAAGATTATACTAGTTGCGTTTCCCATCGTCTTACCCTACACTTGAATCTCGGGACGAGATTTTGTTTAGTGGGGGTGAGTTGTCACAGCCCTAGAATGTTGTTTGTAAATAGTTGCATCTTCATCCAGGCATCATATTTAAATTTCTGAAACTTGAACTGAGGGAATTTTGGAAGCCTCAAAAAACTTAAATAAAAGAGGGGCAAAAACCCTAGAAATCTCATTCATTGCTCCAAAATGCTCTTCTTAAATGTTTGATAATTTTTGGTAAGGGTTCTGGTCCCAACCAAAATATTGAACATTTTTAAGGAATTATTTTTGGGACTTTGGATTTAATTCATTAGCTATTTGAATTTGAATTATATTCATATAATTAGAATATAATTTCAAATACCCCTGATATATTTTATAAGCTTTTGGAAAAGTCCATTTAGCAATATAAAATATTCAGAGGAGTTTTTGGCATTGTTTGAATTATTTTAAATTCAAAACAGTGGCAAAATAAATTAAATAAAACAAAACAGAAGAAAAAATAAAAAGAACAGAAGCCTACCTGGGCCACTTACCTGTAGCCGGCCCAGCTGGCCAGCCCATCTGGCCGGCCCAGCCCACCTCCTTCCCCCCCCCCCCTTGTCATCTTCCTCCTTTGCCAGGAGGACGAACAGAGGCGAGGCGTGGCGCGCGCCCGAGAGGCCTCGGCCACCTCCTGCTTCCCCCTGGCCACCTCCTGCTTCCTCTCGTCGCCCTGGACCCCGTCCGCGACGCCACGCACCCCCCCAGGCCTCTCACTCTCTCCCCGAGCTCCTCTCTTCCTCTGGCTCTCTCGCGCGCAGCCACCGAACACACCCGTCGCCGCCGACGAGCATCACCGCGGCCACCGTCCACCCCGTGCCTCTCCGATGAGTTCAGAGGAACCGCCATCGCCTTCTGCGTCTTCTACACCAACCCATTCGACCGCGGGAGCCCTGTAGCGTCTTCCCGGAGCTCGTCCCCAACCTTCGGCCGCCGGCGAACTTCCGAGGATTCGCGAGCTCCAGCCCCTCCCCGGCCTCGCCGTTGCCTCTACCGGATCCGCTGTGAGCTCCTCTTCCATTTCCCCTCCTCCCCGCGCTCGTTCCCGCACGCTAGCCGCCCTTTTCACCGGGGCCGTGAGCTCCTCACCGCCGGCGATGACGCGGACAAGGCCAGAGCCACCGGAGCTAGCTACCGAGCACGGCAACGTGCTCCACACCTCACCAGGAACCTAACTCACACACCAGCTTCCCCTCCCGTGCCCCCTAACGCCAACCCCGACCTCGCCCGAACTCCGGCCACCACCGCGAGCTTGCCTCCGGTGAGCTCGGGCCACCTCAGCCCCTGCCGTTTGCACAGATGGATGCGGGCGAGTCCCAGCTCCACGTAGACGCCCTCATCCGCCCGTTTGGCCGCCGGAGCAAGAAATCCGAAGGCCTCCGCCGTCTCGGCCTCGCCGGCGTCAAGCCGCCGGCAGGTTAGGCCCTGCTGACCAGGGGTTTGACCCCCCCTGGGTCGATGACAGGTGGGGCCAGCCCCCCTGTTAATTAGTTTAGTTTATTTTAATTTAATTACCCCCCTGCTGACACTGACATGTGGGCCCTAGTGCCCTAATCTTTAATTAAACTAAACTAAACCCCCCTGTTTAACCTGTGACGCTGACATATGGGTCCCACAGGTCAGTTTGACCTGGACGGCGCCCGTTGACCTGCTGACGTCACTATGAGGTCATGATGACGCAATAATTCCTTTCTGGAATTTAAATAATCTTAAATGATTTAATAATTTCAGAAAATAGCTAAAACTTCTATAAATCATAGAAAATTAACCGTAACTCCAAATTAAATAAATTATATATGAAAAATTATCAGAAAAATTCAAGGAATCCATCTGTACCATTTTCATGCATGTTAGAACAACTTATAGGTGCTGTTTAGCACAAATCAATTAAATGGCATTTGAATAATCACATATGGAGTTTGAATTTGAATCTTGTATTCAAACCAACTTCATTTAATCTGTTGCTAGTTGCATTAGCCCAAAACACATTCATTTTGCCATGTCATGATCATGCATCATATTGTGCATTGCATTGATTGTGTTCCCTTCTGTGTTGCCGGTATTTGTTCCCTCTCGATAGACGTGATACCGATGATGCGATCGTTGACACTGATGAAGACTCAATGCTATCTTCAGAAGTGCCAGGCAAGCAAAACCCCCTTGTTCATTCCGATACAATCCCACTCTCTCGCTCCTGCTCTCTTTTACTGCATTAGGACAACAACGATTCATCTGTTACCTGCTGCGGTAGCTGAACCCCTTTATCCTTTGCATGACCTGTCATTGCCACAGTAAATAGATGAAACCCACTAGCATGAGTAGGAGTTGTTTGAGCCCTGTTGTGCCTACTCATTCATGCTTGTTTGTCACGCCTGCTACTGCTTAGAGTTGAGTCAGGTCTGATTCATCCGGGATGAATCAGAGGTGTGTGAACATGTCCTACTGTGTGTGAGCTAAGTGTGTGAATACGATTTGGTAAAGGTAGCGGTGAGAGGCCATGTAGGAGTACATGGTGGGTTGTCTCATTGCAGCCGTCCTCAGGAACTGAGTTCTGTGTTTGTGATCCATGATTCAGCTACTACCACGCATTGGGCCCGAAACCAATGGACCCTCTCGGCTTCTTGATCACCCTTGTCCTCTGTCCAGGAGTTGCAAGTAGTTTCTGGTGTTTGTAGTATGCTGGAGGCCGTGCGCAGCGCTGACCGTAGGGGTGGGCTGTGATGCGGTAGGCACGTGGCCGGGTAAACCGGGCGCCCGTTTGGTGTCACGGAACCCTGTTCACATCGTTTGGGGCTGTGAGCGAAACTCCGGCCGGATCTCCTCATGGATGGAACCCGAATAGGCGATAAATCTGGACTAGGGACTTGAGTGTTTAGGCAGGCCGTGGCCGACACCCACTTTGGGCTTCCGCTTGAAGGTTGCCGAGTACATGTCGTGTAAACGGCGGTAAGTGGTGAGAGCGTGTGTGAAGAAGTACACCCCTGCAGGGTTAATATGATCTATTCGAATAGCCGTGTCCGCGGAAAAGGACTTCTGGGTTGCTTATATCAGTTCATAGACAAGTGAAAGTGGATACTCTAAAATACGCAAGATAAGCGTGAGTGCTATGAATCGCGTTCTCGTAGGGAGACGGGAGCGGTTCCATAGTGGTGTATTGATATGGTGAATATGTGGACTCGTGTGCGCCACCTCAAAAGAGTTACATTGCAGTCGTAGTTTAGGATAGCCACCGAGTCAAAGCTGGCTTGCTGCAGTTAAACCCCATCATCCCCTTTGTTGATAATGATGCATATGTAGTTAGTTCTGATGTAAGTCTTGTTGGGTACATTTGTACTCACGTTTGCCTATTTTATGTTTTTGCAGAGAGACTTCAGTCTCACTATTAGTTCCGCTTGGACTTTGATGTTTAGCTTGTTACCTCAGCTACGATCTTGTGCCCTCGGCAGGATCTGGTAGATAGTCAGGCTTCTCAGCCTTTTTCATATATAGATGTCTGTACTCAGACATGATAGCTTCCGCTTGTGCTTTGATTTGTATGCTCTGATTGTTGGGTCATGAGACCCCTGTTTGTAATATCTCGCTCCTCGGAGCCTAATGAATAAACTACTTGAGTCATAGAGTCATTTTGTGATACCATGTTGTATTGCACATATCGAGCATATTGTGTGTATGTTATTGAAATGCTTGGTATGTGTGGGATCTGACTATCTAGTTGTTTATCTTTAGTAGCCTCTCTTACCGGGAAATGTCTCCTAGTGTTTCCACCGAGCCATGGTAGCTTGCTACTGCTCCGGAACACTTAGGCTGGCCGGCATGTGTCCTTCTTCGTTCCTGTGTCTGTCCCTTTTGGGAAATGTCACGCGATGAATACCGGAGTCCTGTTAGCCCGCTACAGCCCGGTTCACCGGAGTCCTGCTAGCCCAGTGCTACAGCCTGGATTCACTCGCTGATGACCGACACGTTCGATGCTGGGTCATGGATGCCTGTCCCTGTAAGTCTGTGACACTTTGGGTTTACGACTAGCCATGTCAGCCCGGGCTCCTTATCATATGGATGCTAGCGACACTGTCATATACGTGTGCCAAAAGGCGCAAACGGTCCCGGGCAAAGGTAAGGCGACACCCGTGGGAATACCGTGCGTGAGGCCGCAAAGTGATATGAGGTGTTACATGCTAGATCGATGTGGCATTGAGTCGGGGTCCTGACACCATCGTCCCGACGAGGGACCGATCAGTGTTGATTTCCCGGGATGCTGCTTCTGTTCCGACACCGCCTGGAGCCGCTTCCGGCCCAACCGCCGCTCTTGCTTCCGCTTCCCTAAGCTGGCGCGCCCGTGCCTCGGGTTGCGAAGCTCTCTGGCTTCAAGCTTACCAAGCGGAGGGTGGACTACGCTACTGTGGACCAGTAAGTGCTTGAGCTTCATCTTGTTCTTGCTTATATTGCTGCCTCTTGACGTTTGTCCTTGTTTTTGCTATTGTTTCTTGTTTCCGATTCTTTTTCCTTGTTGTGCAACCAGGCCGACGCCTGTGGTGAAGAGGATGAGGGAGAGCGAGGTGGTGCTGCTTGAGTCCGTGTTGCCTCCTGCGACCGCGCCCCTCTCCCTGAGCCAAGGTGGGGACGGTGATCGTGTTTCTCCAGCCCGATCATCCTCGCGAGGCCGGGAGGAGCATCCTTGGGAGGAGTCATCCCCCGGAGCGCCGCTGACTCAGGAGGTGCCAACGTTCGGCTCGGGCGCTGAGGTCCAAGAGGCTCAGGAGCTTCCTGCCTCTCAGGGCATGGTGACGACGGCTCTTCTTCCTTCTGCGCCACTACTCCCAGGTTCTTCTGCCTCCTCTGTTGTATTGGAGCGTGCCCTTTCAGAGATGCCTCAGCTGCGGGAAGATCTCCTGGGCGCGGATCCGCGCCTGGTAGCCATGCACCTGGAGCTAGCCTCCGGCTGGCTTCAGTCTGACGCAGCAGTCCGAGTGGCGCTAGGCCAGGCCGTGATGACCTCCGAGAAGGAGAAATGGGCCATAGCCCAAGTTGCGGCCAATCGCGAGGCAGCGCTGAAGGACGCCGAAGCCGCCCACGACCACTGCCGGGCGTCGGAGGACGAGCTGAAGAGCCTGCGTGATGAGCGCGCAGAAGAAGCTCGCGGCCGTGAAGCGAAGGAGGAGGAGATGAAGGCCCGGGAGGACGCCATCAAGGACCGCGATGCCGAGCTGGGGGAGTTGGCGAAGGCGCAGGCCACTGAACACAGCCGGCTGGAGGAGCTTGAGCGGAAGGTTGAGGCGAAGGGGGTCGATCTTGACGCCAAGGCGAAGTTTCTGGCCGAGGACCACGTGGCCTTCATGCTTCTGGAGAAGAGGTCTTGCGAGGCCCTGAAGTCACTCTATTTTGAAGGGCTTGGACAAGCCGTTGGCCACCAATGAGGACGACCCCGCCTAGTTGCTTCCCTACTTGGTCAATGCGCTTGAGGAAGTCGTGTGTGTCATCGGCCCCATGGCAGAGGCAGAGGCTCGCGTCCTTTCCTCCGCCGCGCTGACGCGCGTCTTTAGCCACCACCATCTTCGCGATCATGTCGCCTGCCTTGACGAGCTGCTGGAGCCTGTGGACCAGGAGTGCTGTGCGGCTGCCGCCACAGACGTAAAGGGTCAGCTTGAAGCCCTGCTGGAGAAGTTCGACGCCTTCGCCCCCGCGCCTTCGACTGGTGGTGCAGGTGAAGATGACGCCACCCAGGAGCAGGCACCTCTTGCAGTTACCGGCGGTGTCGAGGGATGACTGGCTTGCGGCTTCTTTCCTGTTGAAACTTCTATAGCATGTAGCGTGCCTCGTGGAGGCGTAACTTGTGTTTGGTATTCGGAGAACAATATGTCTTGTAATATTTGCTTTGAGATTTTGTGATTTTCTTCCTATTTTCTTTATGTTCTATGTAGGCAGAGCCCGGCCCCGCGCATACCTCAACCGCCGTTGGACTGACCGGAGACTAGGACGTACCCATGGAGTGAGGGGCTATGTGACCAGTTAGCCTCCTGAGTCGCGATGCTCAGGAGTCCCCCTTGATGCGCAAACAACTTGTGGAAAGGAGATGCAATGGTTTGGTATTTTGTTCTACGTCGGCAGGGCCCGACCCCGCGCATACCTCAACTGCCGTTGGCGACCGGAGACCAGGACGGACCAAGGAGTGAGGGGCTACATGGTCAGTTAGGATCCTGAGTCGCGATGCTCAGGAGTCCCCCTTGACGTTCAAACGACGTTCATACCTCAGCTCCGCTAGGGAGGGCGCGCGATGACCAAGTCCGAGGGACCTGGTGGGTGGCGTACGCTCCGCGTGACCTGAGCATAGCCCCCGTGCCCAGCCCCCTCGCGCGGCTCTCCTCTAGGGAGGCATTGCATTGAAGCCAGACACTAAGCCCGGAGGGGTCCGTGAGGTTGATACGGCCGTGAGGCCGACCTCAGTTCTTTATCACCAGGACGGACTATCGAGCTTCCGCACTTACACGGCAATAGCCGCTCCTCAGCAGTGTCGACTGCCAGCATGGAGCCTGGTGCTTCCACTGGTACGTGGGAGGGGACTCCCTACCACGGAGAGCCCCCGGGGCGTGTATAGCCCCCCTGACACGTGGCTTGCACGGCACGGCTAGATGAGGTGTGTCTGGTGACTCATGAGCCAGCGTGGGACTCACGAGGCCCTACCTCAAGGCAGGTTGCACCTGGTCTTGATTCTTGTTCTCTGTCTTGGTCCTGCGAGGTGGTTAGACAACCTGCGCTGAACGAATCTCCTGAGGTTATCGCGTGAGAAAGCCAAGCATCAATGGCCCCAGGAGGTGACGTGAATGGGGCCGACCCGCCAGACAGAGCTCGGCCATTGGATTTATCAACGCTGCAGGGACGGGCCCGAGCACAGACGCCATGCCTAATCCTCTCACGCGAAGGGTCCTGAAGAAAGACGATCGGCGCGCGGCTCCCACGACGGGCAACAATCAAGCAGGTGATAGTCATAGATAGATTAAGCATGAAAGGCAACCTAGCTCAGGTAAATGCATAACCATACGCGCCACTGGGTCCGGCCCGAGCGGCTTGGGGATGATGCAGCCCGAGGGGTGCCCCCAGCAAGGTAAGCTAAAGACATAAACAAGGAAAGATACATGCCACAGGGACGGACCCACGTGGCCTGGGAATAATGCAGCCCCCTGGGCACTCCCAGCTAACTGAACTTGGAAAAATTCACCTGGTTCCATTGATGGAGGGGTGTTGAGGAAGCTGAAGGTACGCGGCGAAGGGATTTTCCCTCATGAGGCCCTCAGCCTTGGGAGGCTCTAGGGGTCCCGGCGGTTCCTTGAGGGTCGTCTCCATCTCCACTAGGACTGCGTGGTGCCTGGCCTCCTGACCCGCCATGACGCTCCGCAGGTTGCGGTGGAAGGCAGTAGCCACGCTCGGCAGGCCAAACGGCATGCGAACATAGCTGTGAGGTGGACCTTCGCAGCGCCCAACACGCAGGTCCAGAAGCGCTCCTGAGATGCGGTTTGGTTGAGCCCTGGTATGTCGATGCAGACGCGCAGCTCACCACCCTCGCCTGGGTGGGGAGCATCGCTAGGTGGGTGGCGGTCGCCGCGTATTGCTCTTGCTTCTTGTAGCTCCTGAGCGTCCGACGCTCCTTGCCCAATGTCCTCCTGAAGGAGACGTGCCGCGAAACACGCCTCCAACTGGTGCCCAAGCGCCTCCCTCGTGATGTTGGCGAGGTCGGAGGCCCTCCAGAAGAGAACCCCCGAGCCCTGCCCGAGGAGGCAGCTAGGCACACCTTCCTATGCGAGAGACGGAGGCGCCCCAGGTTCAGGCGCTGATCCTGAGGAGGTGCCACCCATGGCGCTGCCCTCCTGAGGTCCGGTACGGAATTGCTGCTTCTTCTTATTGGGGACGACCTGAGGAGGGTACCATGCTGCATCATTGTTGGGGTCTTCGATTGACGCTGCTTGGAAGGCGCACTCGAGGGAGCACACCGCATCTCTTTATTCGTAGGGGACTGTGATGATCCCGCCGCTTCCGTGCATCTTGAGGATGTTGTAGCCGTGGTGCGTCACGGCCATGAACTTGGCCAGGGCCGGATACCCGAGAATGGCATTGTATGGTAGACGGATGTGGGTGACGTCGAAGTTGATGAGCTCGGTGCGGTAGTTGTTGCGTTGTCCGATGGTGACTGGGAGGCGGACCTGACCGATCGACATGGTGGAGCCGTCGTTCACTCCTGAGAAAGGCTTGGTGGGCTGGAGCTGATCATACGGCACTTGTAGGTTGTTGAACGTCTTGACGGACAAGACGTTGAGCCCTGCGCCGCCGTCGATGAGGTTCTTGGTGACTTGCACGTTGCTGATGACAGGTGAACAAAGCATCGGGAGGACGCCGACGGTACCAGCGCACTTGAGCTGGTCTGTTGAGCTAAATGTGATGGCGCACTGGGACCACCTGAGTGGGCGCGTGGCCTTGAGCTTGGGGAGCACTACATTCACCTCACGAGCAAACTGTTTGAAGATGCGCTGTGAGGCTGGGGCTTGAGCTCCGCCCAAGATGCAGGCGATGGCACGCAGCTCCTGGAAGCCCCCAGCCCCCTCGTCTTGGTGGTGGTCGTCATTCCTTCTTGGTGGTTGCGGGAGTGGAGGGAGACCGGCGTTTCCCTGAAGACGATCCTCACGAGGCTGATCCCTCCAGGCGCTCTCGCGAGGCTAATCCTGCCAATGGTCCTCACGAGGCCGGTCGCGCCACTCCTGACGTGGGCCACGGTCATCCCAGCGTTCGCCACCACATCCTCCTCCTCGACCGTAGCCCATGGCGTTGCGCTCGGGGCGTCGACTGAAGCGTCCTTCTCGAATGGCTTTGAGCTCTTGACTGTCACTGGTGTTGTGGCTATGCAGGTTATGGAAGGTGCAGCACGGTCGACTTCTCTTGGATGACTCGGGCTGGTCCCTGCTGCGCTTTGTGTCCGGCTCCACCGCGAGGACGGCTGCTCACTTGCGCTTCACGTCTTTGGCCTTGGCTTTCTTCTCCTCTGGGTCTGTAGCCGGGAGCTCGAGGAGGGAGAGGTGCCCCTCCTCAGCTCTTGCGCACTTGGTCGCCAGGTTGAATAGCTCCAGAAACGTGCACAGCTCCTCATGGATGGAGAGCTCCTCCTTCATCTTAACATCATGGACGCCATCGGAAAACACAGAGATTATGGCCTCGTACGTCACCTTGGGGATCTTGAGGCGAACGTCGTTGAAGCACTGGATGTACTTCTGGAGGGTCTCTCTTGGTTGTTGCTTGACACGGCGTAGGTCACTCACAGCCGTTGGGCGATCCCGAGTGCCCTGGAAGTTGGCGATGAAACGGTCACGCATCTTGTCCCAGGAGGAGATCGAGCCTGGAGGCAGGTTCAGGAGCTAGGAGCGGGCACCATCCTTGAGAGCCATGGGAAACCAGTTTGCCATGACTATCTCGTCGCTGTTGGCCGCCTCGATGCTCAGCTCGTAGAGCTGCAGGAACTCCGCAGGGTCAGGGGTGCCGTCGTAGCGAGGATGCAGATCCGGCTTGAACTTGCCCGGCCAAGCAACGCTACGTAGCATAGGGGTGAAGGCGCGGCAGCCTGCCATGGTCACCGGGACTCTGCGCTGGTGGAGAACTTGTCCTTGGTGGGGTCCGCACATCGCCGCCGCAGGCGGCACGCGATTTTGCTGTGGTGGCGCAGGGAGCGCGGGGGCGTTTTCTCGTGATCAAGGGACTTCTTGGCAACTTCTTTCTTCTAGCGCAGGCACCGGACGCGATGGGTCATGCCGCGGGGCCGCTCGCCTGGGCGCCAAGACTCCGTCTTGGGGCAGAGGTGGTGGAGGCGCTAAATGGGCCACGCCGCCCGCGGCTGGTGAAGGGAGAGGTGGCAAGAGGGACGGCACCGGGGAGCCCCATGCGGTGCTGACTAGCTCGGTGATGCGATCGAGCCAGTCCTTGTAGAGGACGTCGACGGGGCGGTAGCGCAGGAGTTCGCGCGCCATGCACAAAGCGGCCTGCGCGTCCATGGTAGCGCGACGAGCGTGGGATGATGAGCCGGCCAGGGTCAGCGATGGAGTGGCAGTGCGGCCGTTCCGCCGCACCGAGGGGTGCAGCGAGGACGCTTGCTGCTTGTTCCCCGCCGGGCCGATGGCGGCGTTGGCGGCAGGCGACGGGGAACGACGGGGTGGCCCGCTGACGGGAGCTGTCTGGGCGATGCGGGCGACGAGGGCAGCCCGACGCTCAGCGCGAGCACGGCGAGCATCCGCCATAGAGGCGATGGAGCAACGAGACGCGGAGCGATGAAAGGAAGCTTCGGCGCTCCCCTACCTGGCGAACAAAATGTCGGATCACGGGTTCCGGCAAAACCCTCAAGGTTCGAACACTAGGGTGCGCGCGAAGATCTCCCCGCTACCGATCCACGTCCTAGCTTTACTAAGATCTTATGGGCTAACTCGACAAACTCACAACACAAAGGACACAAGATTTATACTAGTTCGAGCCACCATTGTGGTGTAATACCCTACTCCAGTGTGGTGTGGTGGATTGCCTCTTGGGCTGAGGACGAATAGTACAAGGGGAAGAACAGCCTCCTGAGGAGAGGTGTTCTTGTGCTTGGTGAACTTGTGGTTGCCCTAGTCTCTCTTGGTCCGACCGATCGATCGCTCTCCCTAGCTACGGTGGTGGCTAGTTCTATTTATAGTGGCACTGGTCCTCTCCCCAAATATTGAGCGGGAAGGGATCCAACAACGACCAATTTGAAAGGGGACATCTAGTACAGCCTATCTTGACAAAAGCAATCTTCGCCTGCAAAAGGCTCTGGTGGTGACGCCGTCTTGGGCTCCATGGTGACCTCCTTCTTGTCGTCCTTCTGGTCTTGGTCTTGTTGCACTGATATGGAAACCTTTGCATGACGCCTCGGTACTCCGCGCCTGCGCCTGCTTCCTTAGCACCAAAGAGGAAACAAGGACACTGTGCGCGCTGGCGCCCGCTTGGCCTTGGTCGTCATGGATCACATCACTAGAACCTCGCGAGGTTCGCCTGGCCTTGAACTCTCCGCCCCTCGCGAGCCAGCCCAGTGAGGCCGCTCCTGAGGAGGTCTTGTGTCGTCTGTTTCGCGAGGCTTGGCCCCTCATGAGGGTCTTGAGTCCTTGCTGGTGAAGATGGGCCATACGGGCCCGCTCGCAGAGCCACGCCGTGGGCCGTAGGCAGGCATGTCTGGAGACCCCGGTTCCCAGAATGCCGACAGAAACTGTTGGGTAACACTTTCTAACACAGATCCGAAAGGCAAGATATTTGTTGCTAAGAGTGGATCCTTTCTAGAAAATGAGTTTCTCTCGAAAGAAGTGGGTGGGAGGAAGTAGAACTTGATGAGGTAATTATACCTTCTCCCAAACTGGAAAGTAGTTCATAACAGAAACCAGTTGTAGTGATGCCTAAACTAATTAGTGAGGAAGTTAATGATGATGATCATGAAACTTCAGATCAAGTTACTACCGAACCTCGTAGGTGAACCCGAGTATGTTCCGCACCAGAGTGGTATGGTAATCCTGTTCTGGAAGTCATGTTACTAGACCATGACGAACCTACGAAGTATGAGGAAGTGATGATGAGCCCAGATTCCGCGAAATGGCTTAGGGCCATGAAATCTGAGATGGGATCCATGTATGAGAACAAAGTATGGACTTTGATTGACTTGCCCAATGATCGGTGAGCCATTTAGAATAAATGGATCTTCAAGAGGAAGACAGACGATGATAGTAGTGTTACTATCTACAAAGCTTGAATTGTCGCAAAAGGTTTTTGACAAGTTCAAGGTGTTGACTATGATGAGATCTTCTCACTCATATCGATGCTTGAAATTCTATCCGAATCATGTAAGAAGTTGCCGCATTTTATGAAATCTGGCAAATGGATATCAAAACTTCATTCCTTAATGGATTTATTAAAGAAGAGTTGTATATGATGCAACCATATGGTTTTGTCAATCCTAAAGATGCTAACAAAGCATGCAAGCTCCAACGATCCATCTATGGACTGGTGCAAGCATCTCAGAGTTGGAATATACGCTTTGATGAGTTGATCAAAGCATATAGTTTTATACAGACTTGCGGTGAAGCCTGTATTTACAATAACGTCAGTAGGAGCACTACAACCTTCCTGATAAGTATATGTGAATGACATATTGTTGATCGGAAATGATGTAGAATTTTCTGGTAAGCATAAAGGAGAATTTGAAAGGAATTTTTCAAAGAAAGAATTACATGTAAAGCTACTTGCATATTGAGCATCAAGATCTATAGAGATAGATCAAGACGCTTGATATATTTTCAATGAGTACATACCTTGACAAGATTTTGAAGTAATTCAAAATGGAACAGTCAAAGAAAGGGTTCTGCCTGTGTTATAAGGTGTGAAATTGAGTAAAGACTCAAAACCCGGCCACAGCAGAAAATAGAAAGAGAATGAAAAGTCATTCCCTATGCCTCAGTCATAGGTTCTATAAAGTATGCTATGCTGTGTACCAGACCTATTGTATACCTTAGCATGATTTTGGCAAGGGAGTACAATAATGATCTAGGAGTAGATCACTGGACAGTGGTCCAAATTATCCTTAGAGGACTAAGGTAATATTTCTCAGTTACGGAGGTGATAAAAGAGTTCGTCGTAAATAGTTATGTCGATGCAAGCTTTTGAAATCGATCTAGATGACTCTAAGTCTCGATCTAGATACATATTGAAAGTGGGAGCAATTAGCTAGAGTAGCTCCATGCAGAGTATTGTAGACATAGAAATTTTCAAAATACATATGGATCTGAATGTTGCAGACCCATAGACTAAACTTCTCTCACAAGCAAAACATGATCACTCTTTGGGTGTTAATCACATAGCGACGTGAACTGGATTATTTACTCTAGTAAACCCTTTGGGTATTAGTCACATGAAGATGTGAACTAATCAAATAAAGATGTGAACTAATCACTTAAAGATGTGAACTATTGGTGTTAAATCACATGACGATGTGAACTGGATTATTGAGTCTAGTGCAAGTGGGAGACTGAAGGAAATATGCCCTAGAGGCCATAATAAAGTTGTTATTTATATTTCTTTATATCATGATAAATGTTTATTATTCATGCTAGAATTGTATTAACCAGAAACTTAGTACATGTGTGAATACATAGACAAACAGAGTGTCCCTAGTATGCCTCTACTTGACTAGCTCGTTAATAAAAGATGGTGAAGTTTCCTAGCCATGGACATGTGTTGTCATTTGATGAACGAGATCACATCATTAGAGAATGATGTGATGGACAAGACCCATCCGTTAGCTTAGCATAATGATCGTTCCGTTTTATTGGTACTCCTTTCTTCGTGACTTATACATGTTCCTCTGACTATGAGATTATGCAACTCCCGAATACCGGAGGAACACCTTGTGTGCTATCAAACATCACAACATAACTGGGTGATTATAAAGATGCTCTACATGTGTCTTCGATGGTGTTTGTTGAGTCGGCATTGATCGAGATTAGGATTTGTCACTCCGTCTATCGGAGAGGTATCTCCGGGCCCTCTCGGTAATGCACATCACTATGAGCCTTGCAAGCAATGTGACTAATGAGTTCGTTGCGGGATGATGAATTACAGAATGAGTAAAGAGACTTGACGGTAACGAGCTTGAACTAGTTATTAAGATACCGACGATCGAATCTCGGGCAAGTAACATATCGATGACAAAGGGAACAATGTATGTTGTTATGCTGTTCGACCGATAAAGATCTTCGTAGAATATGTAGGAGCCAATATGGGCATCCAGGTTTCGATATTGGTTATTGACTAGAGAGATGTCTCGGTCATGTCTACATAGTTCTCGAACCCGTAGGGTCTGCACGCTTAATGTTCATTGACGATATAGTATTATATGAGTTATGTATGTTGGTGACCGAATGGTGTTTGGAGTCCCGGATGAGATCACGGACATGACGAGGAACTTTGGAATGGTCCGGAGATAAAGATTTATATATGGTATAATAGTGTTTGGTCTCCGGAAGTGTTCCGGAATTCACCGGAAGGCGTTCTGGATGTTTCCCAGAATGTTTGGGTATGAGAAAACTTTATTTGGGCCAAAGGGGAAAGCCCACAAGGTTTTTGGAAAGAGCAAAAGGAAGTTTTGGGGAGTCCAGGGGCCAGACGCTAGGGTCCCTGGCGTCTGGGTCCAGACGCCGGGAACCCTGGCGTCTGGTCCTGGAGTCCGAGAAGGGCTCTTGCCTTTCAGGTGAAACCGACTTTGTGTAGGATTTTACTCCAAGTTTCGACCCCAAGGCTCAACATATAAGCAGAGGGGTAGGGCTAGAACCCAAGACACATCAAGAAACACCAAGCCGTGTGCCGGCAACCCCGTCCCGTCTAGTTTATCCTCCGTCATAGTTTTCGTAGTGCTTAGGCGAAGCCCTACGGACATTGCTCTTCACCAACACCGTCATCACGCTGTCATGTTGTCGGAACTCATCTACTACTTCACCTGTCTTGCTGGATCAAGAAGGCGAGGACGTCATCGAGCTAAACGTGTGCTGAACACGGAGGTGTTGTACGTTCGGTACTTAACCGGGACGGATCGTGATGGTGTACGACTACATCAACCGCGTTGATAAAATGCTTCCGCTTTCGGTCTACGAGGGTACGTAGACACACTCTCCCCTCTTTTTTATATGCATCACCATGATAGATCTTGCGTGTGCATAGGAATTTTTTTGAAATTACTGCATCCCCCAACACCCTGGACCTCATGGTGACACTGGCGAGCGTGGAGACTCCCGGACCAAGTGCTCACTTGCGTCGTCGTCGTTAGAAAGGGTGTGGAGGACATCGGTCTGGCCCGGGGGAGATGTCTCCCCCACCCCTTCTCAGATCACCTTCGAATCCACCCCCTCCACTTGGTCGGCCTCGCCGGAGGACACTGGCACCAGGGAGCCCGGGAGCCGGGATGGCTCCAGAAGAATGAGCATGCGCTCGTCGAAGACGGGCATGGCATCGGTGACCTTCTCCCCCTCCGAGCAGTGATACAGCAGGAGATGGGAGTCCGGATGGCAGCCCTGGTCGTTCCCGAGCATGGCACGCACGATCTTGTCCAGCTCCTCCTTGGATAGATCATCCGGACGCTACCGAACATCATCTTCTGCGCCCGTGAACTTCCATAGGGGGCACGAGCGCGCGTGGAGCAAAGCCAGGCGCTGCGTCAGGAATTCCTTCGGATTGTCAGCCTTCAAGTATGCCGTCATCTTCTCCAGCACCGGCTCAACCCTGGAATCAGTGAGCTTCTCGTGAACCCACCCCTCCAGGGGCATTGGCTACAAGGTCGGCAGCACCAGCCGGGGGTGAGAGTGCTTGGTGTCCATGAAGATCCACTTGTTCCTGAAATCCTCCACCTTCTTCCTGGCCCGCGAGATCGCATTGCTGCCATTGGACGCGATGAAGGTGACGCACCCCAAGCACTGGGTGCCATTAATCCGAAGGTAGAAGAAGTGGCGGAGCAGCACCACAGAAGGCACCACCCCCAGAAATGCCTCGCAGTAAAAAGCAAAGATTGACAGGAGGAGGACGGAGTTGGGGTGAAGATGGAGGGCGTGGAGCTTGTATTGGCGAAGAACGGTGTAGAATAACTCAGAAAAAGGGGGCACTAGCCCCACGAAGACACTGTGCTGGAAGAAGGGGTAGAACATGTTGCCCAAGGTCTCCATCTTGGCAGAGCCAGCCCGGAGCACCGTCTCTCCACCCTCGTTATTGTCGACCATCATTTGGAGCGTGGTGGCGAGGTGCTTCTTCTCAGCGATGATGGACGCGCTTAGGGCTGGCTCGAACCAGGAGGGTTGATGCCCGACCATGGAGGAGGTTTTCACCTTGTCGGCGGCCATCGATCGCGGGTTTGGGGTGAGTTTTGGTGGATCTGGATGTTTTCTGGGCAGAAGGTGAAGGGGATCTAGAGCAAGGCGAAGGGAAGGCAATGAAAGCTCTGCAGCGGGAACCAGCCTTTTTTACCAAGAAAGGATGGTTGCCGTGGCAGCGTGGGGAAGTGGAGGCGCCCATGTCCCATCAATCGCTGCGCGTCCACCAAGGCCGCAGGCGATTAGGGCCCGCAGTGCTCCGCACTTGCCCTTTGGCTTCGCCTCGAAGCCAAGTACGAGCACGCCTTGGGCCCGGGGGCTACTGTCGGCATTCTGGGAATGGGGGTACCCAGACTTGCCTGCCTGCGGCCCACGGCGTGGCTCTATCAGCGGCCCATATGGCCCAACTTCAACATCGATAACCCAAGACCCTCGCAAGGGGCCAAGCCTCGCGAGGCAGATGACACCAAGACCTCCCTGGGTTGGCTCCCGAGGAGCGGAGATATCAATGCAAGGTGCACCTCGCGAGATTCATATGACGTGAGCCATAACAATCAAGGCCAGGCGGGCGCCAGCGGGCGCAGTGTACCAGTTTCCTCTTTGGTGCTAAGGAGGCGAGCGCGGGTGCGGAAGTCCCGAGGGATCAGCTAAACGTTTCCATTCCAGTGCAACAAGACCAAGACCGCCAGGACGGTAGGACGGAGGTCATCATTGAGCCCACCGCGGCGTCACGACCAGGATCTTTTGCAGGAGAAGACTACTTTTGTCAGGATAGCATGTACTAGTTGTCTCCCTTTGAATTTGGCCGTTGTGGGATCCCTTCCCACCTTACATTTGGGAAGAGGACCAAGGCCACTATAAATAGGACCTAGCCACCACCATAGGAGGATCATTCAGATCATCCTCACACCACTACCTCATTGAGCGCAAGAACACCTCTCCTCCCGAGGTTGTTCTCCACTATACTAGTTCATCCTCAGCCCCTCAAGGCCAATCCACCACAAAGCAGGGGTAGTGTCGTGGATTTGTCACAGCAGATGTCCTTAGTGTCAGGACTTAGTCACGAGGCCAATGCATCTATGTGGTAGTTTGAGAGGGCTTGAGTGGGACGAGAGACGCAAGGTTTTTACCCAGGTTTGGCCCCTCACGGTGGAGGTAAAAGCCTACATCCTGCTTAATTGATATTGATCATGGTGATGCTCATGATTACAAGGGTGCTATCTCGCTACCTATATCTCGAGAGCTATTGATTTGTCTGTCTCAACTTGTGAAACTTGTCCCTCTTGGGGCGCCCTACCCCTCCTTATATAAGTTGGAGGGGTGGGTTACATGTGGAATCCTAGTAGGATTAGGATTAGTCTATCTTCTATTACAAGCCGGATACAAGTCCGTGTCTTGCTTCCTTGTAAGGGAAATATTCCTCATGCCTTTCCTCTTAAGCCGGCCCACCATAATATGAGGCGGCCTTCCATAAAACGCCTTCTGGGCCACCGGGTCTTGTTGCTTCTCTGACCTACCTGCCGGGTCACCAATGAGTCACTGGGTCAGGGCGGGTCACCAGTGAGTCGCCAAGTCCAGCCGGGTCATACATCCGGTCGGGTTACACCGTGGAGTATATCCCTGACATCAGCCCCTAGTTTAATTTGGATTTATCCATGTTAAACTCATCCTGGAAAATAAACACAAGGTCATATTTGACAGGTTTTGCTCCGGGTTAAAAGTTTTTCTTGAACTGTCACCTGGTCATCCTTAAGTCTTTGTCATTACCTTCTTCTGGAAAGTCCAGGTCAATAGACCAGCTTCATAATCAATTTGCTGACATTGGCTTCTCACAGAAATATTGTGAAGAATAATTCATTTGATTGAGCTCCCATAGCTTAACAAAAATTGGTCTTAAAATTCTCATTTGATTTTCAGCCGGCTTGAAGATGTAGAACTTGCTGGTTTATCATTGCCAAAATTGCCAGTTTGTAAATATTGATGGGACCAGCTCATAATTGTTGCTAACATCAAGCTTGAAAATGTGCCTCCCTTATATGCATATCACTTGTAGCCCCCAAGTCTTAAGAAGGGAGCATAGCAACAACTTAAGACTTGCTTCAATATAAATATTGCAACCTTGAAGAAATCTGGGTTGTTCATCTCAGTCACTAGTCATGAACTGAATATTCCACACATGTAGCCCCCAAGTGTCGGGTAATCATGCTTGCAGCAACTTGGGACTTGTAAATGCCCTATGATCATAAAAACTTAAACCAGTGTAGCCCCCAAGGGCCGAGTCATTATGTAATATAATGAGCAGGGACTTTGTAGATATGATCATGTAGACTTGAGCAGCAACGTGTAGCCCCCAAGGGACGGCTTAGCGAGACAATACTGAGCTTGGACTTTATATATAATTCATTGAAAATAACATCATATGATGTAACCCCCACCATGAGGCTCGAAACCACATCCATAAGGTTAAGAAGTTTGTACTCCATGAACTAAGCAATGAACCCTTGAATATAATAGATTAAGGCTTGTGTACCTTGAATTTTTGACAGGAGCAATTGGTAGCCCCCAAGGGCCGGCTCATTATGATGTGATGAGCCGGGTCTTCAATAAGGCAAGTAAAAATGACTTTACATTAGCCCCCAAGTGCCATGGTGCATGCTGGTAGTGACATGGGACTTGCATATTTGATGTAATCTCAACTTGAATAATGTAGCCCCCAAGTGTCGGGTCATAAGCCTGCAGCGACTCAGGACCATTCCTTCCATTGTAGAATAAATCATATCAATTGAGAAAATAATAGCCATTGCACTGAAGCGACTTTGAAAACCTCAACCATAATATTGGTTATTGATAATCATAATAAAAATCTAGCCATGTTGGCTATTCAAGATTTGAATAATATAATCCGGTATGAAAACCTCAATCATTCAATATCATCATGACAATCCAGCCAAGTTTGGCTTTTAAAGATTAGAATACCTTATCAGTTGACAAGTAAATTCGGAGTTTAAATACTCAGTGGCTCTTAGCTGATGGCGACTTAATGCGCATCGGTTGTAACCCGGGATTTTTGTAACCCAGAGGCTTATAGCCTTTGTGAAAATCAATAATTGATAACCCTTTCGAAACACCAATTTCAATTTTTGATGATGGGCTTGAACTTAATCATTTATGTAAGTCATAGCTTAGCAAGTCCTACACAGAGTTTAAAAAACATATGCCCTGGCGACTTAACGTCAAAAGCTAGGGCGGGTAACAACCCAAACATAATACAGTCTTATGCAGTTATGGAAAAGACTAGCATTAAGGCCATTCAAGCCTAAACATACTGGCAACTTATAGTTAAAAGCCAGGGCGGGTTATTGAACCTCGCATATTCATCCAACAATTTAAAAACATACCTAGAAAATTGGCTGAAATTGCCGGCTTACATCGCCACATCCAGTGAAGATAACAATCCAATGATTGATAAGTGCATGATTCCAATGGCGCAATCCAAAATATACTAGCAACTTAACAACAAAAATCTAGAGTGCAACAGAAAATATATTGGCGACTTGACGTCCAAAGCCAGGGTGCAATCCAAAGATTTTATAGCGCATAATTCCAATTGCGCAATCAAAGTATACTGGCGACTTAAAGTCCATAGCCAGGGCGGTTTACCAAACCCAAAATATGCACACCATTATTGAAAGACATACCTGTAGATTAATACCATGGTGATGCTTTAATAATTATAATCTGGAGCGAGTATCAATCCGGAGTCATGAAATATCATCATTTTGATTACTCAAAACAAAGATATCCTGGTGATTTAATCGTCTGCTATCAGGGTGGGTTATCAAACCCAAAGATACTCAATGATGAGGCATATAATCAAGGCTACATGGCATGTGAAATTAGTTCATTCTGCCGGCTTACAGCGCCATATGCAGTAAGGGTAACAGCCCAAAAACTTAGAGCACAACACTCTAAGCACATAATCATCATACCCTGGTGACTTAAATTCCACAACCAGGCCGGTTTAACAAACACCGGATAGATTCATATATGAACCATAAGGCAACATATCCTTCACCGGTTTTCAAATATATCACAAAAAATGAAGCTCAAAAAATGTTCAAATCAAAAATAAATCAAAAGGCAAAAATGAGGCTCTCACAGGCTACCAAACCTTCAAGTCAAGTGCTTTCAAAGGGCCGCACAGCCGCGGAGTTAAACCTTCATGCAACCTTATAAGTCGGGCCTCATATGACCAATTGTCGTTCTAAGTTTGACAATTTTAGGGTCTATATAAGATTGACTGTCAAAAGTACGGCGAGTCATTCCAGTCAATCTAGGCGGAGTGGCAAACTTAAAAGGAAGGATAACCCGGGTTTTTAGGTGAATACACCTAGCTTCCAAGCCTATTACAACGGTCATAAAAACTCTTATCCATTGAACAAAGAGCCCCCAAGTAATATTTCGTTCCAGGCGTACAAGCCGGATGAATAGGGTAATCATAGCTATGCTCAATCAGCAGGAAGCCCCCATGTTATTTGTAATCAAGGCGTACAAGCCGGATCAAGAGGGTAAGTATAGCTATGCTCAGTGATCAGGGAACCCCCAAGTGATCAATGATATGATAAGCCAATAAGGCAAGATAACCCATGCTTGAACCGCGCATCATGGCAGCAAGTTCTCTTTGGCAACCTTTAATTTTTCCTAAGAACTCGAACTTGCGAGAGATGGATTCTTTTTGAACCGGAATTTTAAACCGGATATTGAGTGCTTCAAAGCTATGTGAGAGACAGATTTCCCTTGAGCCGGATTTTAAACCGGAATCCTTCATTTTAAGCCGGAAATTTTCTGACGACCTTTAAATTTTCACCAATAGGGTAGTAACCTCCGATGCCGGGTTATTTTTCCCTCCAACGACCCAGAGTTCTTGAATTCATATAAACCGGCCAATTCTGCCGAGCCATGTCATTGTAGCCCCTGACTCTCAAGACGACTCGAGGAGTTGGCTTGAGATTCTTCATATTTAACCGTGATACAAACCGGTATATAATTGAATAGAGGAACGCTAAAATTTATGTAAACCAGAAGTTTGAAGAAAATAGATGATCTTCGCAACACTCATTGTATACTCCCGGTATGAGTCATTCAATAAACTCCATGACATGACGGTCGCCTTTGCAGTAGACTATTTGTCCTGCATCAAAAACCATCGCAAGCCAGAGCAATTGCTTTTTAAAAGTAATTAATATATAATATACTGGATGAATATCACCTAACTTGTCCGGATGACGGATGATCCAGATATAGCACCCGTGAATAACCTCTAGTAATTTCAATGCTGACATAGCCACTCAGTCCTTTCCTTGCAAACTGGGATCAACCACAGTGTTGCACCCATCATAGGCCATTGGACGCATTGGTAGAAACAAGACCCCAAGTAGACCTATATCCAACATGGTCAAGGCGGGGGAGCAACCGCATGGTGGAGACCAGTGATGGCCCAGAATGGACCCTCCGGGTCATGGCGATTTTTTTATCCAGATGGGATCACAGCCACAATAGCTGAGCAACATCAGCCGGCAAGGCTATCAGAATCACACGTGGTCGGTCATAAGTGACCAAATTCATGCAGCCATGGACCTTCTAAAATTCATGATTAGACATGCCACCAGTGCATAAAACAAATCAATTCTTGAAGCTTCCATGTGGAAACTCTGATTAACCCAGTGGCTGATTTGACTGCCCCAATAGCATACTAATACGAGCAGCAGCAGTAGAATGGCTGGCGCCTTGGCAAGGATGGAGCAAGATCATAGGGCGTCTTGCGGAAGCCGGCGAGGCAGCTGGGCCTGCGGTCGAAGGGCCTGGTGATAGGGCCGTGGTGGCTCGTCAGATACAGCCGGCTGTCGGAGGCGGTTTGGACAACGGAGACGAGGCCAGCGCGACGGCGTTCTGCGGCTGAGGCAGCGGCTCAAGGTCATAGTGGCGAATCTGAAGCGGGCGGACTGCTACGGCAGCTTGACACACAGGCGAGGGCAGCTTGGAACAGACACGGGGCCGCGGTGGCTCAGCAGAGGCACAACAGCGGATCATAGCAGTAGCTCGGAGGCGCAAGCGATTTGGCGAGGTGCAGCCACGTCGGCTCAGTGGCGGTTTGGCACATCAGTTGGCTCATGTCGCTGCTGGAGTCATGAATAAGGCGGCACACAGAGGTGACCTGCAGGCACGGTGAACCTGCCGAAGCAAGTGCCGTGTAGTTGAGGCGGGCGCGGCGGCATCGAATGCAGCAACAACAGGCAGCGGCTCGGAGCAGTGGCGAGGTTGGCCAGGTGCGGTCGTCGATGGCTCAACATGGCGTCTCAAGGCCACGAGCACGAGCTCGCGCGAGGGCGGCTCAAAGTGGAGACGACACGACGATCTGGTGAGGTCAGTCGATAAAACGGCAGCCCATGGTGTGGCTGTTGATGGCATCAGAACAGCAGTGGGAGGTGAGGCCGCATGTGACGCCCGCCTGGGGAGGCAAACCGGCAGCTGCAGATGTGTACCTGGTGCTACCTATTGAGCATGCGTTGGTTTTCCCTTGAAGAGGAAAGGGTGATGTAGCAAAGCACCATAACTATTTCCCTCAGTTTTTGAGAAGCAAGGTATCAATTCAGTAGGAGACCACGCGCGAGTCACCTCGTACCTACACAAACAAATAAGAACCTCGCAACCAACGCGATAAAGGGGTTGTCAATCCCTTCACGACCACTTGCAAGAGTGAGATCTGATAGAGAAAATAATAATAAGATAAATATTTTTGGTATTTTTATGATGTAGATTGAAAGTATGATTACAAAATAAGATAGATTGGAAAACTGTATGATGGAAAATAGACCCGGGGGCCATAGGTTTCACTAGTGGCTTGTCTCAAGATAGCATAAGTATTACAGTGGGTGAAAAAATTACTATCGAGAAATTGATAGAAAAGCGAATAATTATGAGAATATCTAGGTATGATCATGTATATAGGAATCACGTCCGTGACAAGTAGACTGACTCCTGCCTGCATCTACTACTATAACTCCACACATAGACCGCTATCCAGCATGCATCTAGAGTATTAAGTTCATAAGAACATAGTAACGCTTTAAGCGAGATGACATGATGTAGAGGGATAAACTCATGCAATATGATATAAACCCCATCTTTTTATCCTCGATGGCAACAATACAATAGGTGTCGTTTCCCTTTCTCTCACTGGGATGGAGCACCACAAGATTGAACCCAAAGCTAAACACTTCTCCCACTGCAAGAAAGATCAATCTAGTAGGCCAAACCAAACTGATAATTCGAAGAGACTTGCAAAGATAACCAATCATACATAAAAGAATTCAGAGAAGATTCAAATATTGTTCATAGATAATCTTGATCATAAACCCACAATTCATCGGATCTCGAAAAACACACCGCAAAAGAAGATTACATCGAATAGATCTCCAAGAGAATCGAGGAGAACTTTTTGTTGAGATCCAAAGAGAGAGAAGAAGCCATATAGCTAATAACTATGGACCCGAAGGTCTAAGGTAAACTACACACACATCATCGGAGGGGCCATGGAGTTCATGTAGAGGCCCTCTGTGATCAATGCCCCCTCCGGCGGAGCTCCGAAAAAGGCCCCAAGACGGGATCTCTTGGGTACAAAAGGTTGCGGCGGTGGAAATAGGGTTTCGTGGTGCTCCTGGATGTTTTCAGAGTATGTAGGTATATATAGGAGGAAGAAGTAGGTCGGTGGAGCCACGAGGGGCCCACGAGGGGGGCGGCGTGCCTAGGGGGTAGGCGCGCCCCCTGCCTTGTGGCCTACTCGGTTGCTTGACGTCCACTCCAAGTCCTCTAGATCACATTTGTTCCAAAAATCACGCACCCGAAGGTTTCATTCTGTTTGGACTTTGTTTGATATTCCTTTTCTTCGAAACACTGGAATAGGCAAAAAATCAGCAATTTGGGCTGGGCCTCCGGTTAATAGGTTAGTCCCAAAAATAATATAAAAGTGTATAAATAATCCAATTAAACATCCAAAACAGAATATATAATAGCATGGAACAATCAAAAATTATACGACGTATCAAGTATCCCCAAGCTTAATTCCTGCTCGTCCTCGAGTAGGTAAATGATAAAAACAGAATTTTTGATGTGGGATGCTTTCTAGAGTATTCTTCAATGTATTTTTCTCTATTATGGCATGGATGTTCAGATCCGAAAGATTCAAGATAAAAGTTTATTGTTGACATAAAAATAGTAATACTTCAAGTATGCTAATCAAGCAATTATGTCTTATCAAAATACCATAGCCAAAGAAAACTTATCCCTACAAAGTCATATAGTTTGGCCATGCTTCATTTTCGTCACACAAAATGCTCTCATCATGCACAACCCCGATGACAAGCCAACAAATTGTTTCATACTTAGCCTTTTCAAACCCTTTCAACTTTTACGCAATATATGAGGGCAAGCCATGGACATAGCACTATGGGTGGAACAGAATATTATGACTGAGGTTGTGTGAGAAGACAAAAGGGGAGAAAGTCTCACATTGACGCGTCTAATCAATGGGCTATGGATATACCCACCGATCGATGTCAATGCAAGGAGTAGGGATTGCCATGCAACAGATGCACTAGAGCAATAAATATATGAAAGCTCATCAAAGAAACTAAGTGGGTGTGCATCCAACTCACTTGCTCACGAAGACCTAGGGAATTTGAGGAAGCCCATCATTAGAATATACAAGCCAAGTTCTATAATGAAAAATTCCCACTAGTATATGTAAGTGACAAAATAAGAGACTCTCTATCATGAAGATCATGGTGCTACTTTGAAGCACAAGTGTGGAAAAAGGATAGTAACATTGTCCCTTCTCTCTTTTTTTCCTTTTTTGGGCCTTCTTTATTTTTTTCCTTTTGGCCTCTTTTCTCTTTTTTCATTCGGAGTCTCAACCCGACTTGTGGGGGAATCATAGTCTCCATCATCCTTTCCTCACATGGGACAATGCTCTAATGATGATCATCACACTTTTATTTTCTTACAACTCAAGAATTACTACTCGATACTTAGAACAAAATATGACTCTATGTGAATGCCTCCGGCGGTCTACCGGGATTGCGATGAATCAAGAGTGACATGTATGAAAAGATTATGTACGGTGGCTTTGCCACAAATATGATGTCAACTACATGATCATGCAAAGCAATAAGACAATGATGATGCGTGTCATAATAAATGGAACGGTGGAAAGTTGCATGGAAATATATCTCGGAATGGCTATGGAAATGCCATAATAGGTAGGTATGGTGGCTATTTTGAGGAAGATATATGGAGGCTTTTGTGTGATAGAGCGTATCATATCACGGGGTTTGGATGCACCGGCGAAGTTTGCACCAACTCTCAAGGTGAGAAAGGGCAATGCACGGTACCGAAGAGGCTAGCAATGATGGAAGGGTGAGAGTGCGTATAATCCATGGACTCAACATTAGTCATAAAGAACTCACATACTTATTTCAAAAATCTACAAGTCATCAAAACCAAGCACTACGCGCATGCTCCTAGGGGGATAGATTGGTAGGAAAAGACCATCGCTCGTCCCCGACCGCCACTCAGAAGGAAAGCAATCAAAGAACACCCCATGCTTCAAATTTCTCACATAACGTTTACCATACGTGCATGCTACGAGACTTGCCAACTTCAACACAAGTATTCATCAATTTCACAATTACTCAACTAGCACACCTCTAATATTACCACCTTTATATCTCAAAACAATCTATCAAGAATCCAACTTCTCTTAGCATTTAAAATTTACAACCAAGGTGAATTACCATGCTGTTCTAAAGGAATCTCAAAATGATATAAGTGAAGCATGAGAGATCAATTATTTCTATAAAATAGAACCACCGTCGTGCTCTAAAAGATATAAGCGAAGCACTAGAGCAAAAAATTATCCAACTCAAAAGATATAAGTGAAGCACATAGAGTATTCTAATAAATTCCAATTCATGTGTGTCTCTCCCAAAAGGTGTGTACAGCAAGGATGATTGTGGTAAACTAAAAAGCAAAGACTCAAATCATACAAGACGCTCCAAGAAAAACACATATCATGTGGTGAACAAAAATATAGCTCGAAGTAAAGTTACCGATGGACGAAGACGAAAGAGGGGATGCCTTCCGGGGCATCCCCAAGATTAGGCTTTTGGTTGTCCTTGGATTTTACCTTGGGGTGCCTTGGAAATCCCCAAGCTTAGTCTCTTGCCACTCCTTGTTCCATAATCCATCAAATCATTACCCAAAACTTGAAAACTGCACAACACAAAACTTAAAAGAAAATCTTCGTGAGCTCCGTTATTAAAAGAAAACAAACCACCACTTCAAGGTACTGTAATGAACTCATTGTTTATTTATATTGGTGTTAAACCTACTGTATTCCAACTCTTCTATGGTTCATAAACTCTATTATTAGCCATAGATTCATCAAAATAAGCAAACAACACACGAAAAACCGAATCTGTCAAAAACAGAACGGTCTATAGTAATCTGTAGGTTTCGAATACTTCTGGAACACCAACAATTCTAAAATAAATTTCTGGACGTGAGGAATTTCTCTATTAATCATCTTCAAAAATAATTAACTAAATATCTCTCTCCAATAAAAAATGGCAGCAATTCTCGTGAGCGCTAAACTTTATGTTTTTTACGGCAAGATAAAAAAAACTTCCCCCAAGTCTTCCCAACGGTTCTACTTGGCACAAACACTAATTAAACACAAAAACACAACCAAAACAGAGGCTAGATAAATTATTTATTACTAAACAGGAACAAAAATCAAGCAATAAAAATAAAATTGGGTTGCCTCTCAACAAGCGCTATCGTTTAACGCCCCTAGCTAGGCATAAAAGCGAGGATAGATCTAGGTATTACCATGATAATGATAAGGTAAATCACGAAAACTCATCTCATACTCCCTACGTTCAGCAGCAAGATTTCTTTGTGGCAAGAAAAAGTAATCAAAAGGGCTAAATTTAATGTGACAAAAGTCCCCAAGATCATGCTTGGGGGGTGTTGGTTCCTCCTTTGGCCCCTCATATTGCACAACCAATTCATCATTATAAGCATTCTTTTGGCAAAAAGTCATGAGCCTTTGTTCATGGGAAAAAACTAGACCATTGTTCTGGATAGCAAAATTATCATTAAGTTTGGAGACGTATTAACAAGAACATTGGTAGGAACCTTTTTTCTAAGGTTTTCATTAAAAGCAACATGATATAAAGATCGTAAACGCATAATGTCTTCCTGATAAAAAAAGATTGCTTCTATGGGAGGACGGCCAGCACCCACCCTATAATGCACAAAAATTTCATTGGCTTCTTTTATTATAAATCTGAACTCATGAGCTAAAAATATGGTTGCTGCTCGCTTAATAGAAGAATGCTCAATATTAGAAAATTCTAGGAAAATCATTTGTATGGAAGGATGCATATGTAAAAATTGTCTTTCAAGTTCAACTATAAGCAAAGATACAGCATCCGCGAGACTACTAGTTTTATGAAGGATAGATCCGCTCATGGTGGGCAAAGCACCGGCACAACTAAAGAAATCTTGAATAACTCCCTTCCCAATAATGTTACCGCTACCAATCCGAAACTTTTTAGTGTGTAAAATAGTAGGATTTTCAAAAGGATCATCAATGGAATCAAAGTTTTCCATATTATTATCCTTATCGATGATAACCTCCCCAATTTTAGACACGATGGCAACAAATTGCAAAAAGAACGAGCACACCGAAGGCAGAAGGAAAAAGAGGCAAACGAAAAGAGAGGGCGAATCAAACGGCAAGGGTGAAGTTGGGGAGAGGAAAACGAGAGGCAAATGGCAAATAATGTAATGTGAAGGATAAGATTTGTGATGGGTGCTTGGTATGTCTTGACTTGCGTAGATATCCCCGGCAACGGCGCCAGAAATCCTTCTTGCTACCTCTGAAGCATGCGTTGGTTTTTCCTTGAAGAGGAAAGGGTGATGCAGCAAAGCAGCTTAAGTATTTCCCTCAGTTTTTGAGAACCAAGGTATCAATCCAGTAGGAGACCACGCGCGAGTCACCTCGTACCTACACAAACAAATAAGAACCTCGCAACCAACGCGATAAAGGGGTTGTCAATCCCTTGACGGCCACTTGCAAGAGTGAGATCTGATAGAGATAATAATAATAAGATAAATATTATTGGTATTTTTGTGATGTAGATTGAAAGTAAGATTGCAAAATAAGATAGATTGGAAACTTGTATGAAGGAAAATAGACCCCGGGGCCATAGGTTTCACTAGTGGCTTCTCTCAAGATAGCATAAGTATTACGATGGGTGAACAAATTACTGTCGAGCAATTGATAGAAAAGTGAATAATTATGAGAATCTCTAGGTATGATCATGTATATAGGCATCATGTCCGTGACAAGTAGACCGACTCCTGCCTGCATCTACTACTATTACTCCACTCATCGACCACTATCCAGCATGCATATAGAGTATTAAGTTCATAAGAACAGAGTAACGCTTTAAAAAAGATGACATGATGTAGAGGGATAAACTCATGCAATATGATATAAACCCCATCTTTTTATCCTTGATGGCAACAATACAATACGTGTCGTTTCCCTTTCTGTCACTGGGATCGAGCACCGCAAGATTGAACCCAAAGCTAAGCATTTCTCCCATTGCAAGAAAGATCAATCTAGTAGGCCAAACCAAACTGATAATTCGAAGAGACTTGCAAAGATAACCAATCATACATAAAAGAATTCAAAGAAGATTCAAATATTGTTCATAGATAATCTTGATCATAAACCCACAATTCATCGAATCTCGACAAACACACCGCAAAAGAAGATTACATTGAATAGATCTCCAAGAGAACCGAGGAGAACTTTGTATTGAGATCCAAAGAGAGAAAAGAAGCCATCTAGCTAATAACTGTGGACCCGAAGGTCTGAGGTAAACTACTCACACATCATCGAAGGGGCCATGGAGTTGATGTAGAGGCCCTCCGTGATAAATCCCCCTCTGGCGGAGCTCCGAAAAAGGCCCTAAGATGGGATATCTTGGGTACAGAAGGTTGTGGCGGAGGAAATAGGGTTTTGTGGTGCTCCTGGATGTTTTCAGGGTACGTAGGTATATATAGGAGGAAGAAGTAGGTCGGTGGAGCCACGAGGGGCCCACGAGGGGGGAGGGTGCGCCCAGGGGGTAGGCGTGCCTCCTACCTCGTGGCCTCCTCGTTGGTTGCTTGACGTCCACTCCAAGTCCTCTGGATTACGTTTGTTCCAAAAATCACGCTCCCAAAGGTTTCATTCCGTTTGGAATCCGTTTGATATTCCTTTTCTGTGAAACACTGAAATAGGCAAAAAAAACAGCAATTTGGGCTGGGCCTCCGGTTAATAGGTTATTCTCAAAAATAACATAAAAGTGTATAAATAAGCCCATTAAACATTTGAAACAGAATATATAATAGCATGGAGCAATCAAAAATTATAGATACGTTGGAGACGTATCACCTAGCTAGGTGAAGCAGTCGTCAACTGGGGACTGGAAGCAAGATCACTGAAACCGCAAGCAGCTCGGAGTCGGGGCTGCACAAGCAGCGATTGGGAATGATGGCAGAGTCCAAACCGTGGTCGGTTGACTCACTTACGAGTCCATTCTTCTTTCCATGTCATCCTTTTCTTTTCCACACCAAGGTTTTAACACCAATACTATGAGATGATGCCTCTGGATTTAAAAACAGCATAACAGTGTATGGGTCACCAAATTTTGACCATCTCGGTGGCTTGGTAATCTCGACAGTGGCTTGCATGCTGCGGGCGGCTCAGCAATGAAGCAGAGCTGGGTCATGACCGAATCCTGAAGCCGGGCCGAGGCCGTTCCTGAAAGTGCAACTATCCCTAGGTGGTTTTGGTAATTCCTAACAACATATAGCTCATTGAGCTAATGCTATTTCAAGATTAATATCTCAGGAAAGCTCAATGATTGGCATGGCATTGATGAGAAAAGTGGACCCCTCAAGATGCAAAGGACAAAAGGATTGGCTCAAGCTCAAAGCTCAAGACTCTACATTTTCTATTTTAGTGATCCAAGATCACATTTAGTCTATAGGAAAAGCGAATACTATTAAGGAGGGATGAGGTGTTGCTTAATGAGGCTCTTGCTCAAAATGCTTAGTGATATGCTCCAAAACCCTCAATTACTCTCTCACATCCACATATGACCTAAAACAAAAGTCAAACTCGGTCCCACCGATTCTTTCTATCCGGCGCCACCGAGTTCAAATGTCATAGCCACTGCCACAAACCCTAGGCAAATCGGTCTCACCGAGATGGGATTGTAATCTCTCTGTTTCCCTTTGTAACGCTTCGGTCCCACCGAGATGAGCAATCGGTCCCACCGAGATTGCGATGCAAACTCTCTGTTTCCCTTTTGTAACATTTCGGTCTCACCGAAATGAGTGAATCGGTCCCACCGAGTTTACCTAACCAACTCTCTGGTTAGCTTATTACCAAAATCGGTCTCACCGAGTTTGTGTAATCGGTCTCACCGAGATTACGTTATGCCCTAACCCTAACCATATCGGTCCTACCGAGTTGCATGTCGGTCCCACCGAAACTCCTAACGGTCACTAGCTTTGCTGAATCGGTCCGACCGAGTTTATCAATTCGGTCCCACCAAGATTGGCAAGTTGTGTGTAACGGTTAGATTTTCTGTGGAGGCTATATATACCCCTCCACCACCTCTTCATTTGTGGAGAGAGCCATCAGAACAAACCTACACTTCCAACTTACTTTTTCTGAGAGAGAACCACCTACACTTGTGTTGAGGCCAAGATATTCCATTCTTACCATATGAATCTTGATCTCTAGCCTTCCCCAAGTTGCTTTCCACTCAAATCTTATTTCCACTAAATCCATATACTGTGAGAGAGAGTTGAGTGTTGGGGATACTATCATATGAAGCACAAGAGCAAGGAGTTCATCATCAACACACCATTTGTTACTTCTTAGAGAGTGGTGTCTCCTAGATTGGCTAGGTGTCACTTGGGAGCCTCCGACAAGCTTGTGGAGTTAAACCAAGGAGTTTGTAACGGCAAGGAGATCGCCTACTTCGTGAAGATCTACCGCTAGTGAGGCAAGTCCTTCGTGGGCGACGACCATGGTGGGATAGACAAGGTTGCTTCTTCATGGACCCTTCCTGGGTGCAGCCCTCCGTGGACTCGCACAACCATTACCCTTCGGAGGTTGAAGTCTCCATCAACGTGGATGTACGATAGCACCACCTATCGGAACCACGACAAAAACATCCGTGTCTCCTATTGCGTTTGAATCTTCCAAACCCCTCCCTTTACATTCTTGCAAGTTGCATGCTTTACTTTCCGCTGCTCATATACTCTTTGCATGCTTGCTTGAATTGTGTTAAGATTGCTTGACTTGTCCAAAGTTGCTAAAATCTGCCAAGAACTAAAATTGGGAAAAGGATAAGTTTTATTTGGTCAAGTAGTCTAATCACCCCCCCTCTAGACATACTTTCGATCCTACAAGTGGTATCAGAGCTTTGGTCTCCATTTGCTTTGATTTACATAGCTTTTGGTTGTCATAGCCTTGGTTTCACAACCTAGGAGAGTATGGCATCTAGCGAGGGATATTACCAACATAGAGGTCCTTACTTTGATGGTACTAATTTTGCTAGTTGGAAGCATAAGATGAAAATGCATATTCTTGGACATAACCCCGCCGTATGGGCTATTGTGTGTATTGGCTTGCAAGGTGAATTCTTTGATGGGAGAGAACCGAACCGTGAAGCTACCGCGGAAGAGTTGAAGATGCTGCAATACAATGCTCAAGCTTGTGATATCCTCTTCAATGGATTGTGCCCCGAAGAATTCAACAAAAACAGCCGTCTTGAGAATGCAAAGGAAATTTGGGATACTTTGATTGATATGCACGAAGGTACCGACTCCGTCAAGGAATCCAAGTTGGATGTGCTTCAAAGTCAGCTTGACAAGTTCAAAATGAAGGATGGTGAAGGTGTCGCTGAAATGTACTCTAGGCTTGCTCTTATCACAAATGAGATCGCCGGCTTAGGAAGTGAAGAGATGACCGACAAATTCATCATCAAGAAGATCCTAAGAGCTTTGGATGGAAAATATGATACCGTATGAACATCGATCCAAATGGTGCCAAATTACAAAGATCTCAAGCCAACGGAAGTCATTGGAAGAATTGTTGCTCATGAGATGTCACTCAAGGATAAGGAGGAGCTCCATAACAAGTCAAGTGGTGCTTACAAAGCCTCATGTGAAGCTCCCACATCATCAAGTAAGAAACAAACCTTCAATGAAGAATTGAGCCTAATGGTGAAGAACTTAAACAAGTTCTACAAGAGTAGAAGCAAAGAAAGAAGTTCCAAGTCAAGGTCCTACAATGAGAAAAGATCTTCTAGTCGAGAGCGAAATTGCTACAATTGTGGAAGACCCGGACACTATTCCAATGAGTGTACGACACCCTACAAGAGAAGAGAAGATTCTCCAAAAAGAAGAAGTAGAAGAGAAGAATCACCATCAAGAGAGAGAAGGAGTAGAGATGATCGTTATGAACGAAGAACATCCCAGAGAAGCAAAGATTCGGAAAGGAAGGACAAGTCATCAAGGAGCTACACAAAACGAAGACATCAAGCTCATGTTGGTGAATGGGTATCCGGCTCCGACTCCGACAATCACTCCGAGAGAAGCTATCACTCCGACTCCGAATATACTCAAGATGAAGGTGTTGCCGGTCTAGCACTTGTGTCAACCAACTCCTACGACATATTTGATTCACCAAATGAAGGACTTGGAAGATGCTTCATGGCTAAAGGCCCAAAGGTATCACACCCCGAGTATGTTGATTTCAATAGTGATGAAGATGACTTGTTAGGTGATGATGATTTACTTGTTGACAACTCTAGTGATGAATACTATGATGAAACGTCAATTAATCATGCTAATCAAGATAAAACGAATGACAATGATAAGGAGAAGATTGAGTTTCTAACTAAAGAACTAAACACTCTTAAGTTAGCTCATGAAACTATCTTAGGAGATCATCGAGAACTTTTAAGGACTCATGAGAAATTACGTTTTGAAAAGCTCAACCTTGAGCAAGAGCATGAGTTCTTAAAGGCAATCAATGATGATCTTCGCAAGAAAAATTCTTCTTACATTGCCAAGCGTTTACTCTTATCCACTTACATGCCTCAAGTCAAGTCTAGTAACAAGAGCAAGAAAGATTCTTCCTCTAGTAGTATCAATAATCATGTTAAATCCAATGTTGTTGCTTCTAGTAGTTCTCTTGATTCCACTAATGATTCTCTTAGCCAAGTTACACTTGAGCAAGAAAATAGCTTATTGAAGGGAATTATAGAGAAAGGTGTTTACAAGAGCCTTGTCGGGAGTAAGCAATTCGAGGAAATTGTACGCAAGCAAGGAAGACACCGGAAGAACCAAGGTGTTGGTTTTGAACGAAAGTTCAATGCCAATGGAGTTGAGTGGGAAGAAGATCAATACCCCAAGACGAAGTTTGTTCCTCAACAAGAGAAGTATGATCCTACTTCCTTCAAAGGGACACAAGCTCAAGATGATCTTCCACCACAAGACCACAAGCAAAAAGGCAAGGACAACCTTCAAGAGGAAATTGATGCATTTGAAGAAGCACCCAAGGCCTTGGTCAAGTGAGTTCCCAAGACTACATCAAGTTCTACTTCATCAAGTACGACTACAACTCCAAGGATTCCCATCAAGATGATGTGGATCCCTAAGAAGAAGAACTAGAGAGTTCCTGAGGGTGACTCCGCCAACATACTTCACTCTTATCATTTTGGCAAGAACAAGTGCAATCAACTTCCACATCTTGCACTAGTTCAAGGAGTCACAAACCCTCTTGTTGGTAAGACAAGGGAAAAGGCAACCTAATGCTTTCATAGACATCATCTTGTGTGTGCATCACTCTATGTCTATGGATATCCTTGTTTGTTCCTTGTGGGACTAACCCGTGTAGGTATTGAAAGTGCAACTCACTCCAAAGGATTGCTCCAAATGATCTACATCAACATTGAGCATCCACATCTTCAACACCTACATGAAGTCATCATCGACAAAACCCAAGGTTAGTTCATCCCTCTTAGGGGGGATCTCACATCTAGGGGGAGCTTTACTCTAAGAATTGAGCTAAAGCAACTCTAATGGTGTGAACACAACAACGCTTTATGTAAAAGTGGTAACCCCACTTGTGCTTAAACGATGAGTATGACCTATGATCAAATGTTCTCATTTGACTCCTAAGTCAATATACTCATATATAGATGACCTAGTCATCGCCAATTGCTTGATAGATGCTAGAATTGGTTGTGCATGCTTTGCCACATATTTCATTTGCCATTTTATTGTGTGAGCATGTTGGTTGCATAATTTACTCATTCGAGGACATCCACTTGTTGCTTTGATTGTTGGGTTCCTTTTTCTTTTGCCAAGTGGATGGACAAGAATGCCTAAGAACCTTCTCTAGCTATCGATGCTTTTCTGGTCTCAAACTCTATTCATGCTACATCATAAAGTTTAATCAAGTCAGATTCGAACCACTCTCTGTGAGGAGCACTTGGAGTCCCCGATTCATCGTAGACTTAAACTTCCAAAACTTCTTTGTGCGTTTTGGTCTAACTGATTCATCCATTTCGGTCATACCGAGATCACTAAGTCGATCTAGGTTTTCAATCTCGGTGCAGTTGAACTTTTCGGTCACACCGAGTTGCAGTAACTGCTGGCAGTTATGCATCTCGGTGCCACCGAGTTGTTCCACTCGGTCACATCGACAGGGTCAGGCTATATATATCCCCGGGCCAAAATTTGGAAAAATTTCTGAACCTCTTCGCTCGCGCTCAGCCTGCTCTGCCTCCCTGGGTCTCCGGATCGTCCTCCTCCTCGCCAGCTGCCTCCTGCCGCTGGTCTCCGTCACCGTCAACGGAAATCGTCTCTGCCGTTGCCGCTGTAGCAGGTCCATCGCCGTACTTAGGGTATGGACTTGATCCTTGTGCTAATCCCTCTCCGATTCCTAGCACATTGTTTTGACATGTATCTTGCCATGATCGAGATCACTCTATCCAGTGAAATCACTCTGTAGTTTAGTCGTGGATTGAAAATTTAGGGTTAGGTTTCCACCGAAATCATCTCGGACCAACCGAGTTGTTGAAATTGGTTCCACCGATTTGGCTAAGGCCATTGCACATGTGATTATCGGTCTGACCAAGAATTGCAAATCGGTGTGACTGAGTTCAATACTTTGTGAAACCCTAGCAGTCGGTGCCACCGAACTGTGACTCGGTCTGACCGAGTTCACTAGTTTAGGTTCCAAAAGCTGCTTCGGTATCACTGAGTTTTCAAATCGGTAGATCCGAAATGCTTTCTGTGGAAAACTAAAACTAACTTTTTGACTCATTCTTTTGCAAAAACCTCTGTACTTTGTGATGCTCATCCAATCTACCTCATCTATAATCTATTCACATGGTCTGCTGTCAGTGTTTGCATCATGTCAGATCAAAGTGACAGTCAGAACAAGTCTGAGGAGCAAGTTAACATGAGTGAGGGCACTAGTCCCTCTAGCAGCTTTGATGAGGGAAGCAGGAGTACACCAAGGAACTTGCCTAAGGCAGCCACCAGGACCAGAAAGAAGAGAACCTCAGATTCTGAGGATGAGGAGTATGTGGCTGTTGAGGTAGAGGCCACCTCAAATAGGAAAGTTCTGAAAAAGGAATATGGCATAGCTTCTGCCACTAAGCCAGGAATGAAGCAAAAGGTTCCTACCAAGAGAGTTCCCATGTCAAAAGCCAGAACATCCACTCAAGAGACTTTGGGATCTGCACCCAAAGAACAGGTTGTGGAAGAGAAGAAAAGGAAGGAAAGGGTCAAGAAGACCACTGCCAGAGTGCTTGGCAGATCTTCAATAATGAGAGATTCTTAAGAAGAGGAAGGGGAGAGGATGCAGCACCAGCACCCAAAGCTCAAAAGCTTATGGGAGATGCTATAAGGGCAGGGGCTGCTCCATCTAAGCCCAAAACTGCTCCTAAGACTGCTGCCCCAGCTCCAAAGCCAAAACCCAAGAGGAGCACCAGGAACATCCCTGTCGAGGAGAAGAACAAGGCCCCAGTGCCTCAAGCTGCTGAAGAAGAAGATGATTCTGTTGTTTTGAGGAAGTTGAAGCTCAAAATTCCAGATCACAATGATGCTCACCCAGTTGCAGAGAACATGAATATCAGGAAGGATTTGGGATTAAGGCTATGGAGAGAGTCTGATCCATATGCCACCAGGAGAAGGACTGATGTGGACTATAGGTTCCATACAAAGGAACAACAGGACTTCTATGAGACTACTTTACTTGACAAGAAACCGATAGTGTGTGACATGAGATGAGTTGATTGGAAATTCATTGAGGAAATGAGGATCACTTCCCTGGTGTATATGATAGCTTCAAGGCATGTGGAGTCGATGAGTTTGTGGCTCAGAAGCTCACAAAGTGGAATTATGAGCTTATTATGCAGTTCTACTCCACAGCTCATTTCTACCCAGATGGAAGTATTGTCTGGATGTTTAAAGGTACTAGGTACCAGTCAACGGTTGAAGAATGGGCAAAATTGATCAATTCTCCTAAGGAGCATGAAGATGACTTGGATGTCTATCCCAAGAAGAATAAGGATCACAACACCATGGCACATATGTACAAGGAGATCCCAGATGCTGCTCTTGAGACACACAAGTTTGGATCAGTACATTACCTTCTGTCAGGCTTGCCAACAATCAACTGGATCCTCAGGCACACTCTCTTGCCAGAGTCAGGCGATCACATGATCAGAGGCCATGAAATTAACCCGCTTCACATATTTGATGTACCTCAAAAGTTCAAAGTCATGAGCCTAATTGTGGAAACCATAAAGAGAATAGCTGCAGATCACAAGCGAAGTTGTGGGTATGCCCCACAGATCCAGGAGCTAATTAACTCCAAGATGGGCACTGGCACATATCTCTTGGACAAGGAACATATGCCCATCTACCCAGACTTTGAGGACAACACTGTGGTGATGGATGAGAATGAACCATCTTTTGTGCAAGCACAAGCAAAGAGGGAGAAGGCAAGGACTGAAAAGGCTGCAAAGATGCCAACCATTGATGAGGCATCTCAGTATCTTCTGAAGAGCAATCAAGATCAGCTTGGCTACTTGATTGCCTCCACTTCGAGGATTGAGAAGGGATTGGCCACCCTGACTCAAAACCAGGAGAGCTTGGAGAGGATCATGGAGCAGAAGTTCTATGATTTAGATGTGAAGGTCAGTTGTTGAGCAACTTCAGGATGAAGTGCAGGAGAAGAAGGGCAAGTCTACCACTGATGCTTTTGCTAGAGTGCCCAGAGGACAGAGATCTGCTGCAGTGCCTGTTACAGACACCAGAGCAACTTCATCTGCACCAGCTACAGCTTCAGTGCCACCAGCTCCAGCACCCACTCCACCAGCTCCATCTACATCAACTGATGCCTTCGTCCTTGGAGTTTTATCTACACCACCACCTGAAGACCAAGCCTGAGAGTCGATCTAGCACTATGCATTTTTATGAACTTTTTGGTAACTTGTTGCCAAAGGGGGAGAAAATGTATAGATCATAGGCTTCGAGAGAGAGTGTTGCTTTTTATTCTCTCTTATTGTTTGGTGGTTGAACTTTGTTTATTTGCTTGTTTGTGATACTTTATGCTTTTGTGTGATACTTGGATGATCATGTGTTTGATCATATGCTACCTTAATGCTTGTTGGATGACATTATCCTTTTATATCCCCATATGATCATTCACTTTGCTTGGTGATGAGTGCATGTATTTAATTATTATCATTTTGAGCGCTCCACCAAGATGTATGTGACGTGGAAGAGTAACCCATGTTCCTAACTCATTGTGCATTTGCAGTCCAAAGCAAATCTTAAACTATGCAAAAATTTAGGGGGAGCTCTTGCTTTTCACATACTTCTCAAACGCGACAATGTTTATCACTCTTATTATCATTTGTCGAAGCTTTGATCTATATGTTGTCATCAACTACCAAAAAGGGGGAGATTGAAAGTGCAACTATCCCTAGGTGGTTTTGGTAATTCCTAACAACATATAGCTCATTGAGCTAATGCTATTTCAAGATTAATATCTCAGGAAAGCTCAATGATTGGCATGGCATGGATGAGAAAAGTGGACCCCTCAAAATGCTAAGGACAAAAGGATTGGCTCAAGCTCAAAGCTCAAGACTCTACATTTTCTATTTTAGTGATCCAAGATCACATTGAGTCTATAGGAAAAGCCAATACTATTAAGGAGGGATGAGGTGTTGCTTAATGAGGCTCTTGCTCAAAATGCTTAGTGATATGCTCCAAAACCCTCAATTACTCTCTCACATCCACATATGACCTAAACCAAAAGTCAAACTCGGCCCCACCGATTCTTTCTATCCGGCGCCACCGAGTTCAAATGTCATAGCCACTGCCACAAACCCTAGGCAAATCGGTGTCACCGATAGGGATCTCGGTCTCACCGAGATGGGATTGTAATCTCTCTGTTTCCCTTCGTAACGTTTCGGTCCCACTGAGATGAGCGATCGGTCCCACCGAGATTGCAATGTAAACTCTCTGTTTCCCTTTTGTAACATTTCGGTCTCACCGAAACGAGCGAATCGGTCCCACCGAGTTTACCTAACCAACTCTCTGGTTAGCTTATTACAAAAATTGGTCTCACCGAGTTTGTGTAATCGGTCTCACCGAGATTACGTTATGCCCTAACCCTAACCATATTGGTCCTACCGAGTTGCATGTCGGTCCCACCGAAACTCCTAACAGTCACTAGCTTTGCTGAATCGGTCCGGCCGAGTTTATCAATTCGGTCCCACCGAGAGTGGCAAGTTGTGTATAACGGTTAGATTTTGTGTGGAGGCTATATATACCCCTCCACCACCTCTTCATTTGTGGAGAGAGCCATCATAACAAACCTACACTTCCAACTTACTTTTTCTGAGAGAGAACCACCTACACTTGTGTTGAGGCCAAGATATTCCATTCTTACCATATGAATCTTGATCTCTAGCCTTCCCCAAGTTGCTTTCCACTCAAATCTTCTTTCCACCAAATCCATATCCTGTGAGAGAGAGTTGAGTGTTGGGGAGACTATCATTTGAAGCACAAGAGCAAGGAGTTCATCATCAACACACCATTTGTTACTTCTTGGAGAGTGGTGTCTCCTAGATTGGCTAGGTGTCACTTGGGAGCCTCCGACAAGATTGTGGAGTTGAACCAAGGAGTTTGTAAGGGCAAGGAGATCGCCTACTTCGTGAAAATCTACCGCTAGTGAGGCAAGTCCTTCGTGGGTGACGACCATGGTGGGATAGACAAGGTTGCTTCTTCGTGGACCCTTCGAGGGTGGAGCCCTCCGTGGACTCGTGCAGTCGTTACCCTTCGTGGGTTGAAGTCTCCATCAACATGGATGTACGATAGCACCACCTATCGGAACCACGACAAAAACATCCATGTCTCCTATTGCGTTTGAATCTTCCAAACCCCTCCCTTTACATTCTTGCAAGTTGCATGCTTTACTTTCCGCTGCTCATATACTCTTTGCATGCTTGCTTGAATTGTGTTAAGATTGCTTAACTTGTCCAAAGTTGCTAAAATCTACCAAGAACTAAAATTGGGAAAAGGATAAGTCTTATTTGGTCAAGTAGTCTAATCCCCCTCCCTCTAGACATACTTTTGATCCTACAGTTCCCTTCTTTCTTTCCTTGGAATTTATCTTTGACTTGTATGCCTGAGCCTCGTGACAAGGCATGATTTCCATCCGATGTCTTTTGGGACTTTCTCTAATGATGACCATTGAATCTTCCAAACAGATGTAGAAGCGATCCTTCCAATCAGGAGATGAGTCATCAGCAGCACCGCAGAGTTGATGAATACTTTCGAGCTGATTTGTCTTCTTCATCTGAACAATCACGAGCTTCTCGAAACCCTGGGAAAGATCCCTCCTAGAACTCAACACCACCGTGTGCAGGCCCACAGGTGGGCGCCAACTGTCGTGGATTTGACATGGCAGATGTCCTTAGTGTCAGTACTTAGTCGCGAAGCGAACGCATCTATGTGGTAGCTTGAGAGGGGTTGAGTGGGATGAGAGACGCGAGGTTTTTACCCAGGTTCGGCCCCTCACGGTGGAGGTAAAAGCATACATCCTGCTTAATTGATATTTATCATGGTGATGCTCACGATTACAGGGGTGCTATCTTGCTACCTCTACCTCGAGAGCTATTGATTTGTCTGTCTCAACTTGTGAAACTTGTCCCTCTTGGGGTGCCCTGCCCCTCCTTACATGTGGAGTCCTAGTAGGATTAGGATTAGTCTATCTTCTATTACAAGCCGGATACAAGTCTGTGTCTTGCTTCATTGTAAGGGAAATATTCCTCATGCCTTTCCTCTTAAGCCAGCTCACCATAATATGCGACGACCTTCCATAAACCGCCTTCGGGGCCATCGGGTCTTGTTGCTCCTCTGCCGCCTATCGGGTTACCAATGAGTCGCCGGTTCAGGGCGGGTCACCAGTGAGTCGCCAAGTCTAGCCGGGTCATAAATCCGGTCGGGTTACACCGTGGGGTATATCCCCGACAGGTAGGGTTTTACACCGCAAGGTGGCCCAAACCTGGGTAAACTGTTGCATCTCTTGTCTGTTGGGTTCATCGAGCTAGGCCATAGAATCAGCGAGCAGGCAGGTTGGGGAGGACGAGTTCTTCGCACGCACCCCAGTGTTCGAACCTCTTAAGGATCTGCCGAACCCTGAATCCGACATGTGTAGAGTCAATAAAACGAAGCGATGTTGCCTAGAACTTTCATGCATGTTATTTTAGTATGATTCTGCCATGATCATTTAGAAAGGGTCGTATGCTGCTATTTTTCCCCTATATTAACTACAAGGGCCCCTGCCGCGGATAAACTCCCAAGGGAAGGACCGACAAGATGTCTTGCCAGAAAAACTTGTTTATTATGAAATAATGAGGAGTCATTCCTCAGGATATCTTTTTTCATTAATACACAGATAAACAAGTACAAACCATACATGATACAAAAATGGATGGAAAGTTCCATAATTTGGACTAAAGTTTGGCTGATTCGTACATATTTTGAATTCAAAAAAGATAAGTGCCCCATAATGCCTTTCTTGTCCCTCTCCTCCTAGGAGCTATAGTGGGAGGTGAAGATGGAAAAAGGAGTGCCTGGGCAGAAGCCCGGCCTGACCCCGTCAGGGCCCGCAGGACACAGCCTGACATGATAGCGAGGGCGCGGACAAAGGCGATGGGTGGAAGGACCGGCAAGGCGATGCCCTAGTAACCACCCCCAGGAACAGCAGAACGCGGCAGGGGGATACCGGCAGGGAAGACGAAGCCTGAGTCCATGAGGAAGCCTGCCGGTGTAGGATCGAATGTAGGTCTAGAAGGGGGATGATTAGACTACTTGACCAAATAAAAATCTAACCTTTTCCCAATTTTAATTGTTGGCAGATTTTAGCAAATAGCACAAGTCAAGCAATCAACCTACACATGCAATTCAGAGAGTGTAGTAGCAGAAAGTAAAACATTACATATGAAGGTAAAGGGAAGGGTTTGGAAAAGGCAAATGCAATGTAGACACGGAGATTTATGGCGTGGTTCCGATAGGTGGTGCTATCGTACGTCCACGTTGATAGAGACTTCAACCCACGAAGGGTAACGGTTGCGCGAGTCCATGGAGGGCTCTACCCACGAAGGGTCCACGAAGAAGGAACCTTGTCTATGCCACCATGGCCATTGCCCACGAAGGACTTGCCTCACTCGGGTAGATCTTCATGAAGTAGGCGATCTCCTTGCCCTTACAAACTTCTTGCTTTAACTCTAGAATCTTGTCGGAGGCTCCAAGCGACACCTAACCAATCTAGGAGACACCACTGTCCAAAAGGTAATATATGGTGTCTTGGTGATGAACTCCTTGCTCTTCTGCTTCAAATGATAGTCTCTGCGACACTCAACTCTCTCTCACAGATTTGGCTATGGTGGAAAGATGATTTGAGTGGAATGCAACTTGGGGAAGGCTAGAGATCAAGATTCTTGTGGTTGGATTCAAATGTCTTGGTCTCAACACATGAGTAGGTGGTTCTCTCTCAGAAAATGAGTAGTGGAAGTGTAGGCAAGTTTTGATGGCTATCCCTCAGATGGAGAAGGGGTGGAGGGGTATATATATACCCTCCACACAAAATCCAACCGTCACACACATTTGACCTAACTCGGTCAGACCAAATAGAAGAAATCGGTGAGACCGATTCAGTTCAAAAGGTGAGTGTTAGGAATCTCGGTGGGACCGACTGGAACAACTTAGTTGGACCGATGTGCTAGGGATAGGTCAAAACCTCATCTCGGTGAGACCGATTGCTTGAACTCAGTGAGAGCGATTTTAGCAAAGAGCAAACACAGAGGTGGTCAAGCAAACTCGGTGGGACCGATTGCACATTTCAGTGAGACCGAAATAATTGCAACAGGAAACAGAGAGTTTGCAGGGCCATCTCGGTGAGACCAAGATCTGTATCGGTGTAACCAAATTTCTAGGGTTTCTGGAAGTGGCTAGGTCAAATGAACTTGGTGGCGCCAGATAGATCATTTCGGTGGGGCCGAGTTTGACTTTGAGTTTTGGACATATTTGGAAGAGAAAGTGGCTGATGGTTTTGGAGCAAAATCACTAAGAACTTTGAGCAAGTAGACCATTAAGAAACACCTCATCCCCTTTTAATAGTATAGGCTTTCCTATGGACTCACTGTGATCTTGGATCACTAAAATATAAATAACGAGTCTTGAACTTTTGCCAATCTTTGCCCTTAGCATTTTGAGGGATCCACATATCTAGTCCATGCCATGCCAATCATTAAACTTTCTGAAATATTCAACTTGAATGGATATTAATTCAATGAGCTATATGTTGTTATGAATTACCAAAACCACCTGGGGATTAGTTGCACTTTAAATCTCCCCCTTTTTGGTAACTGATGACAACATATAGATCAAAGCTTTGACAATTGATAATATGAATGAAATGCATCATGTATTTGAGAAATATGTGATAAGCAAGAGCTCCCCCTAGATTTGTGCATTATTTAAAATTTTCCTTTGAATGCAAATGCACAATCGATTAGGATCATGGGTCACTCTTCCATGTCACATACATCTTGGTGGAGCACTCAAAATGATAAGAGTTAAATAACATGCAATCATCACCAGGGATAAAAGTGATTGATCATACACAAATTCATCGATATAAGCAAGCAACGACACATTAAGCATTGTATGATCGAACACATGATCACATAAGTATCTCACGAGCATAACACAAATCGTAGCATATAAATCAAACAACCAAACGATCAAAGTAGTAAGAGAACCAAACAAAACCAACACACACACACACTCTCTCTCTCTCTCTCAAAGCCTAAGATCTATACACTTTCACCCCCTTTGGAAACAAGTTACCAAAAAGTTTGAAAATGTATAGTGCTATACGACAATCTATGCACGATCTCCGGGAAATCATCAAGGGGTCTTCTGGCTTGTCCCTTCGGTGTGCATAGATGGCGTGGAGATTAGAGTCCATCTGCAAATGCCTTGGAAGATGTCCGTGGAGCTAGAGGAGTTGACACTTGAGGAACAACTGTGGCAGTGGCTGCAGGTGCTGAACTGGTAGTCCTGGAGTGTTTGGCAACTGGCACAGCTGTTGATCTTTGTGCCCTTGGCACTCTCTGGAATGTGTCTATCATGGTCTATCATCCGTATCCTCAGCATCCTCTTGAAGCTTCTCCACAATTGTCTGTATCTCAGTGACCTTCACATCTAGATCATGAAATTTTATCTGAATGATCCTCTTTAGACTTTCCTGATTTTGAGTCAGGGTGGTCAAGCCCTTCCCAATTCTCACTGTAGCCTCAGGCAGATAATTGAGTTGATCTTTATTGGTCTTGAGCATCACCGTGGAAGCATCCGGTGCACTTGTTGCCATTGCTGATTTTGCAGTCTTTGCTTTCTCTCTCTTCTCCTTGGCTTTAACAGAAGTAGGATGGGAAGCATCCATGAAAAACTCGTTGTCCTCAAAATCTGGCCTCATGGGAAGATGCTTTCTATCAAGAAGATATGTCCCAGTTCCCATCTTGGAATTGATCAACATTCGAATGTGAGGGGCATATCCACATGATCTCTTCTGATCTGCTGATGTTCTCTTCACAGTCTCAACAATCAAGCTCGTCACCTTGAATTTCTGTGGCACTTCAAATAAGTGAAGCAGGTTGATGGCGTGACCACGGATCATTCTATGATCTCCTGACTTAGGCAAAAGAGTGTGCCTCAATATAGTGTTCATCGTAGTCAAGCCAGACAACAGATAGTATATTGACCCAAGCTTGTGAGTCTCCAAGGCTTTGTCGGGGATTGGCTTGTACATGTTAGCCATGGAGTTGTGATCCTTCCTAGGCTTGGCATAAACATCTAGATCATGCTCTGCTTCCTTTGGGGCATTGATCAGCTTGGCCCATTCTGAGATAGTAGATTGATATCTCATTCCTTCAGTCATCCAGACTATCTTCCCATCAGGGTAGAGGTGAGCAGTGGAATAGAATTCCATGATAATCTCATCCTTCCACTTAGTCAACTTCTGACCAACAAACTTGTCAACACCATTCAATCTGAAGCTCTCATGCACACTTGGGAAATAGTCTTCATTGTCATCAATGTACTCCCAGTCCACCCATTTCATATCACAAACAATGGGCTTCTTGTCCAATAGGACAGTCCCATAGAAATCTTGTTGTTCCTTGGTGTGAAAGCGGTAGTACACAACAGTTCTCCTCCTGGTGGCATAGGGATCAGTCTTTCTCCAAAGTCTCAAACATGCATCCTTTCTTAGCTTCATATTTTCTACCACAGGATGATCATCACTATGATCTGAAATCTTGGGCTTGAGCTTTCTAAGCACTTGTGACTCTTCTTCTTTTGAGCTTCGGGGACTGGGGCCTTGTTCTTTTTAGTAGCAGAAATGTTCCTTGTAGATCTATTTGGTGTAGTTTTCTTGGGGGCTTGAGCTTGAGCTAAAGGCTTGGGGGTAGACTTGGGCTTAGATGGAGCAGCCCCAGTCCTTATGGCATCCCTCATAAGCTTCTGATTCTTTACAGGAGGTGCAACAGTCTCTTCCTCCTCCTCATCTTCATCAGAATCTCTCATCACAGAAGGTTTACCAATGACTCTAGCAATAGTCTTTCTGACTCTCTCCTTCCTCTTCTTTCCTCCAGCAGCCTCTTCCTCTCTTGGTTCAAGAGTAAATTCCATGGTTTCTTGAGTTGAGGTTCTAGCTTTTGACATTGGAGCTCTTCTAGCAGGAGCTTTCTCTGCATTCCAGGCTTGGTTGTAGCATTAGCAGCATACTCCTTCTTGAGCACTTTCTTCTTGGAGGTCACTTCCTCCTCAAGCACAAAATCTTCATCCTCAGATTCAGATATCTTTTTCTTCCTGTGCCTAGTAGCTTCCTTAGGCAAACTGCTGGGAGTGCTTCTGCTTCCATCATCATAGCTGCTAGAGGGACTAGTGCCCTCACTAAGGTTGACCTACTCTTCACACTTGTTCTAGCTATCACTTCCCTCTGACATTGCTGAAACTGACCCTATAAATAGTTGGGTACAGATAGAGTAGATGAGCATCACAAAGTGCAGCTTGTTTTGCAAAAATATTGAGAAAAAAATTAACTTTAGTTTTCTGCAGAAGGCATTTTGTAGCTACCGATTTGACAAACTCGGTGACACCGAAGCAACATCAGAATCTAAACATGTGATTTCGGTTAGACTAAGACATAGTTCGGTGACTCCAGGATGCTAGGGTTTTACAGAGAAAGTGATTTCGGTCGCACTGATCAGTGCACTTCGGTCAGACCGAGTTGTACTTATGCAATGGCCAGGGCCAATCGGTGTGACCGAGATCCTCAAATCGGTCGGTCCGAGATGGATTTGGCAGAAACCCAACCAAAATTTTTTGCATCAAATCTATTCTAAGGAATTCTTTTGGTGGATAGATCAATCTCATTCGTGGGAAGAACATAGGCATTGAACTTTGTGTAAGAATCAGAGTTATGGAAAGCACAAAGGGTCAAATCAGTACCCTAACTTGGCAAAAATAAAAACCAAACAATCAAAGCAACAAATGGATGTCCTCGAATGAAGAAAATTATGTGACCAACATGCTCACATAATAATATAGCAAATAAATCATGTGACAGAGCATGCACATAAACTCTGGCATCTATCAAGAAATTGGCGACGACTAGGTCATCTATATATGAGTATATTGATGGAGAGTCAACTGTGAACATTTGATCGTAGGTCATACTCATCGTTTAAGCACAAGTGGGGTTACCACTTTACATAAAGCATTGTTGTGTTCACATCATTTGAGTTGTGTTCGCTCAATTTTTAGAGCAAAGCTCCCCCTAGATGTGATATCTCCCCTTAGAGGGATGAACTAACCTTGGGTTTTATCGATGATGACTTCATGTGGATGTTGAAGATATGGATGCTCAATGTTTATGTAGATCATTTGGGGCAATCCATTCGAGTGAGTTGCACTATCAATACCTACATGGGTTAGTCCCACAATGAACACACAAGGATATCCATATAAATAGAGTGAAACACACGTATGATGATATCCATGAAAGCATTAGGTTACCTTGTCACTTGTATTACCAACAAGAGGGTTTGTGACTCCATGAACTAGTGCAATATATGGAAGTTGGTTGCACTTGTCCTTGCCAAAATGAATATGAGTGAAGTATGTTGGCGGAGTCACCCTCAAGAACTCTCTAGTTCTTGTTCTTTGGGATCCACATCAACTGATGCGAATCCTTGGAGTTGTAGTCGTACTTGATGAAGTAGAACTTGATGCAGTCTTGGGAACCCACTTGACCAAGGCCTTAGGAGCTTCTTCAAATGAATCAATCTCTTCTTGAAGCTTGTATTTGACTTTTAGCTTGTGGTCTTGTGGTGGAAGATCATCTTGAGCTCGTGTTCCCTTGAAACAAGCGGGGTCATACTTCTCTTGTTGAGAAACAAACTTCGTCTTGGGATATTGATCTTCTTCCCACTCAACTCCATTAGCATTGAACTTTCGTTCAAAACCAACACCTTTATTCTTCCGGTGCCTTCCTTGCTTGAGTACAATTTCCTCAAATTTCTTACTTCCGGCAAGGCTCTTATAAACACCTTTCTCTATACTTTCCTTCAATAAACTATTTTCTTGCTCAAGTGTAACTTGTCTAAGAGAATCATTAGTGGAATGAAGAGAACTACTAGAATCAACAATACTGGATTTAACATGATTATTATTACTACTAGAAGAAGAATCTTTCTTGCTCTTATTGCTAGATTTTACTTGTGGCATATAACTAGACAAAAGTAAATTCTTGGCAATGTAAGAAGAACTCTTCTTTCGAGTATTATCATTGATTGCTTTTAGGAACCCATGCTCTTCCTCTAAATTCAGCTTCTCAAAGTGTAGCTTATCATGAGTTCTTAGGAGCTCTCTATGATCCTATAGAGTTGTTTCATGAGCTAACTTAAGAGTGTTTAGTTCTTTAGTTAGACGCTCAATCTCCTTCGTATCATTGTCATTCATTTCATCTTGATTAGTATGATTAATATTAATTTCATCATAGTTTTCATAACTAGTGTTGTCAACAAGTAAATCATCATCACCTAGCAAATCATCTTCATCACTATTGAAATCAACATACTCGGGGTGTGATACCTTAGGGCCTTTAGCCATGAAGCATCTTCTAATTCCTTCATTTGGTGAGTCAAATATGACATAGGGAGTTGGATGACACAAGTGCGAGACCGGCAACAACTTCATCTTGAGTATATTCGGAGTCGGAGTGATAACTTCTCTCGGAGTAGTTGTCGGAGTCGGAATCGGATACCTATTCACCAATGTGAGCTTGATGTCTTCGTCTTGTGTAGCTATTTGATGACTTGTCCTTCCTTTCCGAATCCTTGCTTCTACAAGAGGGTCTTCATTCATAAGACTCATCTCTACTCCTCTCTCTTGGTGGTGATACATATCCTTTACTTCTCCTCTTAGGTGAAGCTTCTCTTCTCTTGTAGGGAGCCGTACACTCATTGGAGTAGTGTCTGGGTCTTCCACAATTGTAGCAATTACGATCATGACTAGAAGATCTTTTGTCATTGTACGACCTTGACTTGGAACTTCTCTCTTTGCTTCTACTCTTGTAGAACTTGTGGAAGTTCTTCACCATGAAGCTCAATTCTTCATTGAATACTTTATTCTCACTTGATGTTGTGGGAGCATCACATGAAGCTTTGTAAGCACCACTTGACTTGTTGTGAAGATCCTCCTTATCCTCGAGTGACATCTCATGAGCAGCAATTCTACCAATGACTTCCATTGGCTTGAGATCTCTATAATTGGGCATCATTCGGATCAAGGTGCACATGGTATCATATTTTCTATCCAAGGCTCTTAGGATCTTCTTGATGTTGAATTTGTCAGTCATCTCTTCACTTCCTAAGCCGACAATCTCATTTGTGATGAGAGCAAGCGTAGACTACATCTCAGCGACTCCTTCACCATCCTTCATTTTGAACTAGTCAAGTTGACTTTGAACCACATCCAATTTGGATTCCTTGACGAACTCGGTACCTTTGTGCATATCAACCAAAGTATCCTAAATTTCCTTTGCATTCTCAAGGTGGCTGATTTTTTTGAATTCTTCGGGCAAAATCCGTCGAAGAGAATATCGCAAGCCTGAGCATTGTATTGCAACATCTTTAATTCTTTCGTGGAGGCTTCAAAATCCGGTTTTCTTCCATCCTCGAAGTATTCACCTTGCAAGACAATACGCACAATTGCCCAAACGGCGGGGTTATGACCAAGAATATGCATTTTCAACTTATGCATCCAACTAGCAAAATTAGTACCAACAAAGTAAGGACCTCTACGGTGATAATTTCCCTCGCTAGACTCCATACTCTCCTAGGTTGTGAAACCAAGGCTATGATCACCAAAGCTATGGAAATCAATGCAAATGGAGACGAAAGCTCCGATACCACTTGTAGGATCGAAAGTAGGTCTAGAAGGGGAGTGTAGACTACTTGACCAAATAAAAATCTAACCTTTTCCCAATTTTAATTGTTGGCAGATTTTAGCAACTAGCACAAGTCAGGCAATCAACCTACACATGCAGTTCTAAGAGTGTAGTAGCGGAAAGTAAAACATTGCATATGAAGGTAAAGGGAAGGGATTGGACAATGCAAACGCAATGTAGACACGGATATTTTTGGCGCGGTTCCAATAGGTGGTGCTATCGTACGTCCACGTTGATGGAGACTTCAACCCACGAAGGGTAATGGTTGCGCGAGTCCACGGAGGGGTCGACCCACGATGGGTCCACGAAGAAGCTACCTTGTCTATCCCACCATGCACATCGCACACAAAGTACTTGCCTCACTCGGGTATATATTCATGAAGTAGGCGATCTCCTTGCCCTTACAAACTTCCTGGTTCAACTCCACAATCTTGTCAGAGGCTCCCAGGAAACACCTAACCAATCTAGGAGGCACCACTCTCCAAAATGTAATAGATGGTGTGATGATGATGAACTCCTTGCTCTTGTGCTTCAAATGATAGTCTCCTCCAACACTCAACTCTCTCACACAGATTTGGCTATGGTGGAAAGATGATTTGAGTGGAAAGCTACTTGGGGTAGGCTAGAGATCAAGATTCTTGTGGTTGGATTGGAATGTCTTCGTCTCAACACAGGAGTAGGTGGTTTGTCTTAGAAAATGAGTAGTGGAAGTGTAGGCACGTTCTGATGGCTCTCCCTCAGATGAAGAAGGGGGTGGAGGGGTATATATAGCCTCCACACAAAATCCAACTGTTACACACATTTGATCCAACTCGGTCAGACCGAATAGAAGAACTCGGTGAGAGAGATTCTGTTTGAAATGTGAATGTTAGGAATCTCGGTGGGACCGACTGGAAAAACTCGGTGCAACGATGTGCTAGGGCTAGGACAAAACCTCATCTCGGTGAGACCGATTTTAGCAAAGTGAAAATAGATAGTTGGTCAAGCAAACTCAGTGGGACCAAAGTAATTGCAACAGGCAACAGAGAGTTTGCAGGGCCATGTCGGTGAGACCTAGATCCGTATCAGTGTAACCGAATTGCTAGGGTTTCTGGCAGTGGCTAGGTCAAATGAACTCGGTGGCGCTGGATAGATCATTTTGGTGGGGCTGAGTTTGACTTTGAGTTTTGGACATATTTGGAAGAGAAAGTGGCCGATTGTTTTGGAGCAATAGTAAGCACTTTGAGCATGTAGACCATTAAGCAACACCTCATCCCCTTTTAATAGTTTTGGCTTTCTTATGTACTCAATGTGATCTTGATCCCGAAAATATAAATGAAGAGTCTTGAGCTTTTGCCAATCTTTGTTCTTAGCATTTTGAGGGGTCCACATCTCTAGGCCATGACATGCCAATCATTGAACTTTCTGAAATATTCAACTTCAATGGATATTAGTTCAATGATCTATATGTTGTTATGAATTACCAAAACCACCCGGGAATTAGTTGCACTTTCAGCCGGGGTCCAGCTAGAGAAGGAGGAGACATCCGGACCCAATGCCCCGGCAATTCGCTCTACCGGGGAGAAGAACAGCTGTAGATGATGGTGCTATTGGCACCTAGCTGACGGTGATGGTGCGTCCGGCGCTCAGCTGGAGTCTGAGCCGCCGTCATCACCACCGTCACTGTCATCTTCATCGCTATCGCTCGAGGAAGAGCTTTTGCCGTCGGTCGAGCTCTCCGCACAACACCCAAAGCGAGCACCCAAACGCCCGAAGACCATGATGGAGAGTAGGTTGGCCTCCATTAATTTAAAATTGAGAACATGCCTGCTGCCAAGCTATGGGAATGAGCAAAGGTTTTCCAGCCACGCCGGAGAAGCATGAAATGGGATGCAGGTAACTCCACGTCCGCCCGCATGTTGTCATTACAGCAACCCCTCATGTGCAGCTTCAATCCTAGTGGTTGTTCTGCCTCGATCACCATTGCAAAAGGAATAGGAAGCCAAAGGCGGCTGCACACGGGCCCGTGTAGCTTGACTAAGAACTCTAATGGCTGGTTCCCGACGTGGCCATCCATAGGGGCCAGGACGGTTGGGGAGGAGCAACCTGAGCACCACCGCGTCCTCCACGACCTCGAGTGCCGCGGCGGCTGGGACCACGTGATACGTCTCCAACATATCTATAATTTTTGATTGTTCCATGCTATTATATTATCTATTTTGGATGTTTTTTATGCATTAATATGCTATTTTATATTATTTTTGGGACTAACTTATTAACCTAGAGCCCTATGCCAGTTTCTGTTTTTTCCTTGTTTTTGAGTTTTGCAGAAAAGGAATACCAAACGGAGTCCAAACGGAATAAAACCTTCGCGATATTTTTTCTTGGACGAGAAGACACCTTAGAGACTTGGAGATCAAGTCGAAAGAGCCACGAGGCGGCCACAAGGAGGGAGGACATGCCCAGGGGGTAGGGCGCGCTCCCCACCCTTGTGGGCCCCATGTGACTCCCCTAACCTAATTCCTTCATGTATATATTCACATATTCCTAAACCACCCGAAGTATCCACGGAAACACTTTTCCACCGCTAAAACCTTCTGTACCCGTGAGACCCCATCTAGGGACCTTTTCCGGAACCCTACCGGAGGGGGATTCGATCATGGAGGGCTTCTAGATCAACACTATTGCCCTTCCGATGAAGCGTGAGTACTTTACCACAGACCTACGGGTCCATAAATAGTAGCTAGATGGCTTCTTCTCTCTCTTTGATTCTCAATACCATGTTCTCCTTGATGTTCTTGGAGATCTATCCGATGTAATACTCTTTTGCGGTGCGTTTGTCGAGATCCAATGAATTGTGGATTTATGATCAGCTTATCTATGAATATTATTTGAATCTTCTCTATATTCTTATATGCATGATTTGATATCTTTGTAATTCTCTTCGAATTATCAGTTTGGTTTGGCCAACTAGATTGGTTTTTCTTGCAATGGGAGAAGTGCTTAGCTTTGGGTTCAATCTTGCGGTGTCCTTCCCAGTGATAGTAGGGGCATCGAGGTACGTATTGTATTGTTGCCATCGAGGATAAAAAGGTGGGGTTTTCATCATATTGCTTGAGGTAATTCCTCTACATCATGTCATCTTACTTAATGTGTTACTTTGTTCTTCAAGAACTTAATACTCTAGATGCAGGCAGGAGTCGGTCGATGTGTGGATTAATAGTAGTAGATGCATAATCATTTCAGTCTACTTGACACGGAAGTGATGCCTATATTCATGATCATTGCCTTAGATATCGTCATAACTTTGCGCTCTTCTATCAATTGCTCGGCAGTAATTTGTTCACCCACCGTATTATTTGCTATCATGAGAGAAGCCTCTTGTCGGTGTCAAAACTGGCGGATCTCGGGTAGGGGGTCCCGAACTGTGCATCTAAGGCGGATGGTAACAGGAGGCAGGGAACACGATGTTTTACCCAGGTTCGGGCCCTCTTGATGGAGGTAAAACCCTACGTCCTGCTTGACTTATTCTTGATGATATGAGTATTACAAGACTTGATCTACCACGAGATCAGAGAGGCTAAACCCTAGAAGCTAGCCTATGGTATGATTGTATGTTGTCCTACGGACTAAAACCCTCCGGTTTATATAGACACCGGAAAGGGCTAGGGTTACACAAGGTCGGTTACAAAGGAGGAGATATCCATATCCGTACTGCCTAGCTTGCCTTCCACGCCAAGTAGAGTCCTATCCGGACACGAGACGAAGTCTTCAATCTTGTATCTTCATAGTCCAACAGTCCGGCCAAAGGATATAGTCCGGCTATCCGGAGACCCCCTAATCTAGGACTCCCTTAGTAGCCCCTGAACGAGGCTTCAATGATGATGAGTCCGTTGCGTAGTATTGTCTTCGGCATTGCAAGGAGGGTTCCTCCTCCGAATACACCACGGAAGAATTTGAATACAAGGATGGTGTCCGACCCTGCAAAATAAGTTCCACATGCCACCGTAGAGAGAATAATATTTCCACAAATCTAATCTGCTGACTTGTTTTGGCAACATGACATTATGCCATGGCCCGGTTATTATTTGAACCATCTCCTTTAACTAGCCCCGCACATAACGCGAGGCAGTTTTTTGACACGTCTTGTCAAAGCAGAGATCGTGTCCCCCTTATTACGGGATTCTCATCAATACGGGCGTGGGTAACCCAACCGCGCCATCGATTACGACGCTTGGGGGATAAGAGAGTTTCACCAGGCTAGTGGGGGCGCATAGTTTCGGCCGCCCTTATAAAGGGACAAGGTTCAACCTTTTTCCACCCACGCCTTCTTCCTCCATGCCCATCCTCTCTTGTGCACTCGAGCTCCAACGCCCAAGCCTACATCCTTCCCCTCAACCTTCTCCAATCATGTCCGGAGAGGGAGGCAAATGGATGGCTTCCTCCGTTACGGAGGGACACATCAAGAAGCTGCGCGGGGCCGGATACTTGGCTGTGAACATCGCGCACCGGCTGCCTGCTGCAGGGCAGATCGTTCCTACCCCTGAACCTCACGAGAGGGTAGTCCTCCTCCACCAGTTCCTCCGCGGACTGGGGTTTCCCCTCCATCCATTCGTCCGTGGTCTCATGTTCTACTACGGGCTGGACTTCCATGATCTGGCCCCGAACTTCGTCCTCAACATTTTGGCATTCATCGTCGTGTGTGAGGCTTTCCTCCGCATCCGGCCCCACTTTGTCCTGTGGCTAAAGACCTTTAATATCAAGCCGAAGGTGGTGGGCGGCCAACAAGCAAAATGCGTCAGCGCCATGGTGGGCAAAATGCCCAATGTTATGTGGCTTGAAGGCTCCTTCGTGGAGACCATAAAGGGGTGGCAATCGACGTAGTTCTACATCACCAAGCCGCGCGATGCCAAATGGGTGGCCGCCCCCAAGTTCCGATCTGGAATCCCCATGTGGCTCACTTCCTGGAAAGAGAAGGGCCTGTCCTGGGGTCCTTCGGTGGAGCTGGACGGACTCCAGAAATGTATCCAGAATATGGCAGGCAAGAAGCTCAAGCTTGTCAACATAGTCCAGGTCATGCTCATCCGCCGGATCCTCCCGTGTCAACAACGGGATTTCAACTTGTGGGAGTTTGACCCAGCCCACCACCAGACTCTCAGTGAGCTCTTCGATACGACACACAAGGACGTCTGGAAGGTGCTGTTCAAGGGCACCGAGGTCCCTCCCTCCCTCACCGAGGACCGCGGGCTAAGGGCGAAGCGCCGAGCGCATTCGGTGAGTTCCATACATCCGGTAGGATATTTTATTTCCCCTAGCTTAATCATGTGCGGGGTCTGATCTCCATGCCTTTGACAGGACTGGGTGGAGACGTCGGGGCAGATTAACTATCCGGCCCCTCTGCCCGAGGACACTGCGGACGCTATCCTTATGGATATGCTGACTCCGGCCCCTTATAAGGTGCCGGAGAAGACCAAGAAGGCCAAGGGAACCTGAAAGAGTTCCCGACGCCAGGTGTTATCGGACTCATTGTCCGATAACTCTGCGACACACTCCTCCCCCAAAGACGAGGAGGAGGAAGAAGAAGATGCCCCCCCTTCAGTTGGGGGAGACAAGAAATGGAAGGCCGCCCCAACTGGGGGCGTGAAGGGTCCAAGAAGGGAAGGACTCTCCTTTCAGACTATTCCACCACCGCCGCCGAAGGCGAAGATGAGTGGCTGCTCAGGTCCAAGCCCCTGGTGAATTCATAAGTATTCGGATGCCAGAATAACGCATAGCATACCTTTGTCGCACTGCCTCTCCTAACACCGAATTATGACTATGCAGACTGCCGCGAGCCCGTATCGATGTATCGTCGAACGGCTCCCTGGGCTCGTCGGATATGGATAGTGATCCACTTCCAACCGCCACCTCCCCTTGCACTACGGACAACACCGAGGTATTGTCTTAAGAGGCACCAGGCCGAGGGGAGACAGTCCCGGAGGCGCCTCAAGGCGACCTTCCGGACTCCGGGAGCCGAGGGAGCAAGGCTCCCGAGGGATCTGAGTTCGGCCCTCAGCCGAACACCACGCCGGAACCCCCAGTGGTTCCGGACTCGCGCAGGCGGCCTCCTTCCAAAAGGGGCAAAACACCTGTGCCAGTGACCTCTGTCCATCCAGAGGCACCGGACAATCTTCTGGGAGCGCTTCGCAGCGCTTCCATCAACGAAGAGCACCGCACTATTATGAGTGCGATGGTCCAGAATGTTCAGTCCACCAAGAGAGGACTGACTGAAGCTTGTGCTAGCCTTCTAACAGGCTTTGAGGTAAGTTTCTGAAATATAGGAAAGATATTACCGCATAGACAGTAGCCCCTGATGCTCTGTTCGGTGTTCAAAAAGAAAAGCCGAACAGAGGATCGAACAATATTGCAGGAGTCTAATATAAGTATGTCTATATGCGTATGTAGGCTTCACTGTTGGCCTCTGTCGCACTTACTGCAGAGGTTGCCGCACTGAACGAGGACCTTAAACGGTCCAAGGACGAGCTCGGCCTTGCCAAGAGGCAGCTCGAGGAGAACAAAGGTAAGTAGTACCTAGTCTATGGATATATATAAAAAGAATGCGATTGGAAAATCATAGGATCATTGTAAATTTGCCAGGGGCCACGACCGAGGTGGCAATCCTGAAGCAAGTGCTATCCAAGGCCGAAAACGAAGCGGCCAAGGAGCACACCAAGCGGGAATGGCATGAGGCACGGGTGGGCGAGGTGCAGCAAGAGCTCCACGCTCTCATGACAAAGCACGAGGTGTTGGAGCTTGACTTGAAGACGCGAGAGTCCGAGCTTGCCGCGGCCCTTGAGAGCGCAAAGAGTGCCAAGGCCGAAGCCCAAAAGGCCCTCCAAGAGATTTATGCAATGAAGAAGATAGCGGCGGGTAAGGCATTCTATATGCAAAGCAAGCATGTGAAAGTGAATTACTTGTTACTTACCCGAATCCGGAGCTCTCCAGGAGCATTCACAGATTTGCCCCACAGCGTGTCGGAGGCCGCACAGTTTTACCAGGCCGAGGAGGAAAGCTCAACGGAGAAGCTGTTCTGGTCTCAGTATACTGGGACTAAACACCCGATGCCTCTGAGCGACCAGCTGAAGCAACTGGTCGAGCTGCACAAGGCGGCCGAACAGGCCATGAGGGGCTTTATAGTCCGGATGTGGCCTGGCGATGCCCTTCCCAACAGCTACTTCGGCCTGGTGAGGCGGCTTGTGGATGCCTGCCCACGGCTTGAAGTCATCAAGCGGTCCGTCTGCATCGAAGGTGCACGCCGGGCTTTCGCCTGTGTGAAGGTGCAATGGGCCAAGATGGACGTCGTGAAGCTGGTGAAGGAAGGGCCGCCGCAGGGCAAGGAGCATCGCCACCCCGAGATGTACTATGAGGGTGTCCTGAAGGGTGCTCGTCTCGTAGAGGACGAGTGTACGAAAGATATAATATTCGAGTAAACTCGCTCGTGCAATCCTGTATTTATGAAAACTTGTTCATATGCGCTATGCAATGCTTGTTTGAATTTAAAATATTACCTTCTGTTCGGCTGTTTATCAAATCTGAGAGATGGCTACTCGTCGGCTTCTGCCCCCACGCCACGAGTGCTGGGGTGTTCGGGATAAACCTAAGCACTCTTGTTCCCATTGTTGGGTCCTTCGAGGGAGGTGCTCAGCGCAACGAACAAGGCAATCAGACTATAATGCGTTATCACTCTCACTTAGCCATAGAATTCTATAATTTTAAATTTTGGCGAAGCCCCTAGTATTCGGAAGGCCAAATTCGGGGCACGATACACGCCTTAAGCTGGACAGGGCCGGCTCCTCGCTCTAAGCGGCATAAGTCTTTAGGGACTCGAAAACCTCTCGAATAGCGACCAGTCTCTCGCCTTATCATGACAGTCAGTTTTAGCTTTCTCTACTGAGGTGCTTAGCCCAGCAGAACCGGGGCACAATCGCAGTAGTTCTCCCAGTGCTACCTTAGCTGATATAGCAGAACGTAAGGTACCAAAACATGGGAGCCGGGCAAACCCAACTATTGACCCAAGACAAGATTCAGAGCTGATGCATATAATGCTATAAGCTCGGGGTGCCGCACTGTCGAAAGTGTTCGGACTTCTCACGCCATATTATGAGGTATGCTTAAGCCCCTAGCGTATTGGCCGTACCAGAGTGTACGGGTGCTGGATGTCATGAATGAACATATATATATATATATAAGAAAAATGCAATAATAGTCTTAATGCTATGCATTTTTTATTCAAAAAGGTGCGTTAAAGCAGAATGATACAAGTAGTGCAATAAGCAAAAAGTAGGACTGTTTGACATGTCCCTCCCTAGGGCAAGCTGAGGAATAGTATTAAAACAAATATTTCACTCGTTGTCGTAATCCACCTAGGAGTTCCGTGGTGTGACGTAGCTTTCTGCCTCCTTGGTTGCTGCATCATATGTTCGGCAATCACGCTATCGGATAGGGTTTCCGGAGATTAAAGTCCTGAAAGAGAAAACTAACAAAGCGGGAAGCCCCTAGTGCGGTTTAAGCCGCGACTTGGGGCGTGCCGCCGTCGTGCCCCCTCCCCGCCTGTGCCCATGGTATTTTTAATGCGTAATTATGTACGCATGGCAAAGATTTCACCGTTTGGCTGGGGCCGGGGTGGGGGCCGCATTGCTATGAGAGCTCGGGACGTGCCAGGCGGTCCGGTTGCCGATTACTCCGGGCGCGCTTGAAGTTGTCCAGGTCCTTAATCGTCGAACTAGTGGATTACCTTAAGAGGTTGCTTTGCGCTTCTGCTGCGAGGGCCGCAGTGTGCTCCTCCGTGCGGAGAGAGCGCTCTGTGTTTCCATTGACTGTGATGACCCCCCGAGGCCCTGACATCTTGATCTTGAGATATGCATAATGCGGTACCGCATTGAATCTTGCAAATGCGGTTCGCCTGAGCAGTGCATGGTAGCCACTGTGGAACGGGACTATGTCAAAGATTAACTCTTCACTTCGGAAGTTATCCGGAGATCCGAAGACCACTTCCAGTGTGACTGAGCCTATGCAATGGGCCTCTACACCTGGTATGACTCCTTTAAAGGTCGTTTCAGTGGGTTTGGTCCTTGAGGGGTCTATATCCATTTTGTGCACTGTGTCCTGATAAAGGAGGTTCAGGATGCTGTTGCCGTCCATTAGGACTCGAGTGAGGTGAAATCCGTCAGTGATTGGGTCTAGGACCAGTGCGGCGAATCCGCGATGACGGATGCTAGTGGGGTGGTCCCTGCGATCGAAGGTGATTGGATAGGAGGACCATGGGTTGAACTTGGGGGTGACTGGCTCCAACGCATATACATCCCTGGGCGCACGCTTCCGCTCCCTCTTGGGGATGTGGGTTGCATATATCATGTTCACCGTCCGCACTTGTGGGGGGAACCTCTTCTGTCCTCCGGTGTTCGGCTGCCGGGGCTCCTCCGCGTCATCCCTATGTGACCCCTTATCTTTGTTTTTGGAATTTAACCTGCCGGCCTGCTTGAAGACCCAACAGTCCCTGTTGGTGTGATTGGTTGGCTTGTCGGGGGTGCCGTGTATTTGATACGAGCGATCGAGTATACAGTCCAAATTGGATGGGCCCGGAGTGTTTCTTTTGAATGGCTTTTTCCGCTGACTGGGTTTAGAGCCTTTAAATCTGGCATTGAGTGCCGTATCATCGGTATTGTCGCTGTTACTACAGCGCTTATGCTTGTTGCGATGTGACCTGCCATTGTTGTCCTTAGTATTCGAAGTACCATGGTTCGTTGATATGTTATTACTGCGAGCCAGCCAGCTGTCTTCTCCCGCGCAAAAGCGGGTCATGAGTATCATGAGGGCTGCCATAGATTTCAGCTTTTCCTAACCAAGGTGCCGGGCTAGCCACTCGCCGCGGATGTTGTGCTTGAAAGCTGCTAGGGCCTCTGCATCCGGACAGTCGACGATTTAATTTTTCTTTGTTAGGAATCGTGTCCAGAATTGCCTGGCCGATTCCTCTGGCTGCTGAATTATGTGGCTCAAGTCATCTGCGTCTAGTGGTCGTACATAAGTGCCCTGAAAGTTGTCAAGGAATGCGGCTTCCAGATCTTCCCAACAGCCAATGGACTCTGCTGGCAAGCTGTTGAGCCAATGCCGAGCTGGTCCTTTGAGTTTGAGTGGGAGGTATTTGATGGCGTGTAGGTCATCACCGGGGGCCATGTGAATGTGTAGGAGGAAATCCTCGATCCACACCGCAGGATCTGTTGTGCCGTCGTATGATTCTATATTTACGGGTTTGAAACCCTCTAGGATTTGATGATCCATTACTTCGTCTGTGAAGCATAAGGGGTGTGCGGCACCTCTGTACTGGGCTATATCGCACCGCAACTCGAATGAGTCTTGTCCGCTGTGTTCGGCCCGGCCGGACTTGCTTTTGCTATATCCGGCATGACGATTATCGTCTCGCTTAGTGGCGCGCCCTGTTGATCCATAGATCGATCTTGCATGTTTTGCTTTGTCCTCCAATACGTCTCGCAGGTCTGGTGTATTTCCCCTGACTTTTTATTTGAATGGCGTCAGGGTGCGGGCTGAGCTTTTGGTTGGAATATCTCTCTGTCGCGGCCATGAGGTGGCCGAGCAGCCGCGTCATACGTCGGGGATGTAGGTTTCGGTGCTTCCTCCTCCAGTCGGGGTAGCAACCTGTACTTTGGGTAACTCTTGGAGGGGTGTTCGAGTTTATACTCCTCGGCTGCCAGGACTTCAGTCCATCTATCAGCTAGCAGATCTTGATCATCTTGAAGTTGCTGCTGCTTTTCCTTAACGCTATTTGCCGTGGCTATCAGCCTGCGCTTGAAGCGCTCTTGTTCGATGGTATCCTCTGGCACGGCGAATTCGTCATCACCGAGGCTTGCCTCGTCTTCGGAGGGAGGCATGTAATTATCATCCTTCGGCTCACCATCTACCGCTTTCTCAGGAGAGCTGGCTCCTCCATCCTCCTGCTCTAAATCTTGCTGGAGGGGATTGTTGTTGTCTTCGGCACTATCCGGAGTGCTATTATCTCCGGTGCCGGTATCACCACTTTTGCCTTGGCGGGACTTAGAGCGGGGCTGCTGACGCCGGCGCTTGGGTTGCTTCTTGGAGGGGTCATCCTCCGTTGTCTCATTGCCATTGCCTTCTTTGGGTGTGTCCACCATGTATATATGGTATGACGAGGTGGCTGTCCAGTGCCCTGTGGGTAGTGATTCCTCTTCGACTCTCGTATCGTCGTCCATACCATCGATGTCTTCGGAGTCGAAGTCGAGCATGTCGGTTAAGTCATCGACAGTGGCTACTAAGTGGGTGGTGGGTGGGCGGCGAATTTCTTCATCATCCACATCCCAATCCTGCCGAACATAGTTCGGCTAGGACTCTCCTAACAAGGAGAAAGACATTAATGAGTTCAGTATGTTACCAAAAGGCGAGTGCTGAAAGATATCCGCGGAGGTGAACTCCATGATCGGCGCCCAGTCGGACTCGACAGGCACGAGCGCAGGCGGTTCGGAGTCCGTGGCCGGAGAAGGACCCGGCAGTTTGCCAACACGGCTCTTGTGAAGGGTAAGGTCGATATTCGGCTCGATCACCGCTAAGGGTACGGCCTCCGTGACGGGGTCCATCCACCCATCCATGGATGGCGCAACTGGCTCCGAATTGAGGCTCGGAGCGGCTGCCGGTGCGATCTCCTGAATACGGTCCGATGATAGAGCTAAATCATACTCATCGTGACCGCACGGCGCACAAGGTAGGGGCTCAAATCCGTCGAAGATCAAGTCTCCACGGATGTCGGCCGTGTAGTTTAAGCTTCCAAACCTGACCTTGTGGCCAGGGGCGTAACTTTCGATCTGGTCTAGATGGCCAAGCGAGTTGGCCCGCAGTGCGAAGCCACCGAACACAAAGAACTGTCCGGGGAGAAAAGTCTCACCCTGGACTGCATTGCTATCGATGATCGCAGGAGCCATGAAGCCTAACGGTGACGACACAGAGGAACTCTCAATGAAAGCACCAATGTCGGTGTCAAAACCGGCGGATCTCGGGTAGGGGGTTCCGAACTGTGTGTCTAAGGCGGATTGTAACATGAGGCAGGGAAGACGATGTTTTACCCAGGTTCAGGCCCTCTTGATGGAGGTAAAACCCTACATCTTGCTTGATTTATTCTTGATGATATGAGTATTACAAGAGTTGATCTACCACGAGATCGGAGAGGCTAAACCCTAGAAGCTAGCCTATGGTATGATTGTATGTTGTCCTACGGACTAAAACCCTCCGGTTTATATAGACACCGGAAAGGGCTAGGGTTACACAAGGTCAGTTACAAAGGAGGAGATATCCATATCCGTACTGCCTAGCTTGCCTTCCACGCCAAGTAGAGTCCTATCCGAACACGAGACGAAGTCTTCAATCTTGTATCTTCATAGTCCAACAGTCCGGCCAAAGGATATAGTCCGGCTATCCGGAGACCCCCTAATCCAGGACTCCCTCACATCTAGTGAAACCTATGCCCCCCGGGTCTATTTTCCATCATATAAGTTTCCGATCTACTATTTTGCAATCTTTTACTTTCCGGTCTACAAACCAAAAATATTTACTTTCCCTTTTGTTTAGTCTCGTCTATCTCTATCAGATCTCACTTTTGCAAGTAACCATGAAGGGCTTGACAACCCCTTTATCGCGTTGGGTGCAAGTTGTTTGATTGTTTGTGCAGGTATTAGGTGATTTGTGCATTGTCTCCTACAAGATTGACACCTTGGTTCTCTAACTGAGGGAAATACTTATCTCTACTTTGCTACATCACCCTTTCCTCTTCAAGGTAAAAACCAACGCAAGCTCAAGAAGTAGCAGGAAGAATTTCTGGCGCCATTGCCGGGAAGATCTACGCCAAGTCAAGACATACCTTGTACCCATCGTAAAATCTCATCTCTTGCATTACATTATTCGCCATTCACCTCTCATTTTCCTACCCCCCCCCCACTTCTCAAACAATTTTCAAAAGATTTTCCTTTTCTTCACCCCTCTTCTATTCGCCTTCTTCATTTGCTTTTTGTGTGCTCATGCATTTGATCGCTTGTCTTGCTTTAATGGCTAGTCCTCCTATTATTTTTAGCACTCCGAATAATGAAGTCCTCAATTTTAAACAAAGGGAGGGAGAAAATTTAAAAGATGCTTGGTATAGAATTTGCAATTCTCAAAATAGATCTACTCGAAACCAATCCAATGTCATTCCTCTTCGCAATTTTTCTGTGTGCATAACTCCTTGGAATAGATATGTTCTAGATACCATTACCGAGGGGAATTTCTTGGGGAGCCATACTTCTGATTCTTACAACGCTATGATAGATTTGTTAGGCCCACCACCTCTTTTGATCAATGGAACAGTTTTAACCTTGGAACCTGTGAAGGAAAGGCTTGATATCATTGAGAATAAAATTGCTACCATAAAATTGATTGAAATTTTTTGATAAAAAGATTCATAATCATATTAATTAATATGGATCTAAGGTAGGAGTTACTTTAAAGAATCTTAGAGAAAAGGAACCCATAGTTAATGAAAAGATAGAGCAAACTAGAAGATATCATTACCAACTTGGGTTCCACTTTTTCCTCCATTAAAACTACTCAATATCTTCATCCTACTAAGATTGCCATGTTTACTTACGTTCCTAATAATAAGGGTGAATATACTAGCAAAGAAAATGGATATCTCAAAACAATAAGTGTTCACCCCAATTTTTTCGATATTATTAAGGAACCAATTGCCACAAGTGAATTTCTTGCCTAGGAGATTGATCATTGATAAAACCGAAGAATCTCCTAAGGATTATAAGTGTGTAATTGAAGAATTGCATACTAAATATGACAATATCCAGATCTATTTGTGCTTTTATGCCTAACTACTGGCGTTAAACAATAGCACTTGTTCGGAGGCAACCCAATTTTTTTTGTTCTTGATTTTTAGGTCCTTTTTTGCTTTAAATAATTCATCTAGCCTCTGGTTAGATGTGGTTTTGTGTTTTAATTAGTGTTCGTGTCAAGTAAGACCTTTAGGATAGCTTGCGGTGATACTTGATTTGATCTTGCTGAAAAATAGAAACATTTATGCTAAGGATAACAATTCTCATTTTTAACAGAAGCGTGATAAAGTACTGATTCTTTTTGCAGAAGATTGATAAATAAATTCTTAGGTTTTCCTAATATTTCAGAATTTTCGGATCTACATAAGTATTCAAGAGTTACAGATTACTACAGACTTTTCTGTTTTTGACAGATTCTGTTTTGTATGTGTTGTTTGCTTATTTTGATGAATCTATGGGTAGTATCAGGGGGTCTGAACCATGGAAAATTTGGAATACACTAGATATTACACAAATATAAATAAATAATGAGTTCACAATAGTAACAAAAGTGGTGATCTATTTTCTTATACTAACAGAGCTTATGAGATTTTCTGTTGAGTTTTGTGTCGTGAAGTTTTCAAGTTTTGTGTAAGGATTTGATGGACTATGGAATAAGGAGTGGCAAGAGCCAAATCTTGGGGATGACCAAGGCACCCCATGGTAATATTCAAGGACAACCAAGATCCTAAGCTTGGGGATGCCCCGGAAGGCATCCCCTCTTTCGTCTTCGTCTATCGGTAACTTTACTTGAGGCTATATTTTTATTCACCACATGATATGTGTTTTGCTTGGAGCGTCTTGTATCATTTGAGTCTTTTCTTTTTAGTTTTCCACAATGATGCTTTTTGTATGCACCTTTTGATAGGCACACGCATGAATTGTGATTTATTAGAATACTATATGTGCTTCACTTATATCTTTTGAGCTAGGCAATTTTGATGTAGTGCTTCACTTATATCTTTTTAGAGCACAGCGATGGTTTTATTTTATATAAATTATTGAACTCTCATGCTTCACTTATATTATTTTGAGAGTCTCTAGACAGCATGGTAATTTCCTTTGGTTGTAAATTTAGTCCTAATACGATAGGCATCCAAGAGGAATATAATAAAAACTTTCATATAGGGTGCATCGAATACTATGAGAAGTTTGATTCCTTATGATTGTTTTGAGATATAAAGATGGTGATATTAGAGTCATGCTAGTAAGTAATTGTGTATTGTAGAAATATTGTGTTAAAGTTTGTGATTCCCTTAGCATGCACGTATGGTGAACCGTTATGTGATGAAGTCGGAGCATGATTTATTTATTGATTGTCTTCCTTATGAGTGGCGGTCGGGGACGAGTGATGGTCTTTTCCTACCAATATATCCCCCTAGGAGCATGCGCGTAGTACTTTGTTTCGATAAATAATAGATTTTTTCAATAAGTATGTGAGTTCTTAATGACTAATGTTGAGTCCATGGATTATACGCACACTCACCCTTCCACCATTGCTAGCCTCTCTAGTACCGAGCAACTTTTGTCGGTACCATACACCCACCATACCTACCTATTATGGCATTTCCATAGCCATTCCAAAATATAATGCCATGCAACTTTCCACCATTCCATTTATTATGACACGCTTCATCATTGCCATATTGCTTTGCATGATCATGTAGTTGACATCATATTTTTGGAAAAGCCACTGTTCATGATTCTTTCATACATCTCACTATCGGTTCATTGCACATCTCGGTACGCCACCGGAGGCATTCATATAGAGTCATATTTTGTTCTAAGTATTGAGTTGTATTTCTTGAGTTGTAAGTAACTAAAAGTGTGATGATCTTCATTGTTAGAGCACTATCCCAGACTCCGGAAAGGATGATGGAGACAATGATTACCCCACAAGTCGGGATGAGACTCCAGACGAAAAAAGAGGCAAAAAAAGAGAAGGCCCAATAAAAAACTGAGAGAAAAGAGAGAAGGGCAATGTTACTATCCTTTAACCACACTTGTGCTTCAAAGTATCACCATGGTATTCATGATAGAGAGTCTCCTATGTTGTCACTTTCATATACTAGTGGGAATTTTTCATTATGGAACTTGGCTTGTATGTTCCAATGATGGGCTTCCTCATATTTCCCTAGGTCTTCATGAGCAAGCGAGTTGGATGCACACCCACTTAGTTTTCTTTTGAGCTTTCATAAACATTGCATGGCAGTCCCTACTCATTCACATTGATATCTATTGATTGTCATCTCCATAGCCCCTTGATACGCCTAGTTGATATGAGACTATCTCCTTATTTTTTTCTTCTCCACAACCACCTTCTATTCCACGTATAGTACTATGTCCATGGCTCACGCTCATGTGTTGCATGAAAGGTGAAAAAGGTTGAGAACATCAAAAGTACGAAATAATTGCTTGGCTTGTCATCGGGGTTGTGCATGATTTGAATATTTTGTGTGATGAAGATGCGGCATCACCAGATTGATTTTGTAGGGATAAGCTTTCTTTGGCCATGTTATTTTGAGCAGCCATAATTGCCTTGTTAGTATGCTTGAAGTATTATTGTTTTTATGTCAATATTAAACTTTTGTTTTGAATCTTATGAATCTGAACATTCATGCCAAAATAAAGACGAACTACATGGATAAATATCTTAGGTAGCATTCCACATCAAAAATTCTGTTTTTATCATTTACCTACATGAGGACGAGCAGGAATTAAGCTTGCGGATGTTTGACACGTCTCCAAAGTATCTATAAATTTTTTTATTCTTCCATGCTATTATATTATCTATTTTGGATGTTTTATATGCATTAATATGCTATTTTATATTATTTTTGGGACTAACATATTAACCTAGAGCCCAGTGTCAGTCTCTGTTTTTTCCTTGTTTTTGAGTTTCATAGAAAAGGGATACCAAACGGAGTCCAAACGGAATAAAACCTTCATGGTGATTTTTCTTGGACCAGAAGACACCCTAGAGACTTGGAGATCAAGTTGGAAGAGCCGCAAGGCGGCCATAAGAGGGCAGGGTGTGCCTAGGGGGGTAGGGCACGCCCCCACCCTTGTGGGCCCATCATGACTCCCCTAACCTAATTCCTTCGCCTATATATTCACATATATTCCCAAACCACCAGAAGTATCCACGAAAACACTTATCCACCGCCGCAACCTTCTGTACCCATGAGATCCCATCTAGGGGCATTTTCTGGCACCCTGCTAGAGGGGGATTCGACCGTGGAGTGCTTCTACATGAACCCTATTGCCCTTTCGATGAAGCGTGAGTAGTTTACCACAGACCTACGGGTCCATAAATAGTAGCTAGATGGCTTCTTCTCTCTCTTTGATTCTCAATACCATGTTCTCCTTGATGTTCTTGGAGATCTATCCGATGTGATACTCTTTTGCGGTGTGTTTGCCGAGATCCGATGAATTGTGGATTTATGATCAGGTTATCTATGAATATTATTTGAATCTTCTCTGAATTATTATATGCATGATTTGATATCTTTGTAATTGATAGTGCAACTAATCCCTGGGTGGTTTTGGTAATTCTTAACAACATATAGCTCATTGAACTAATATTCTCTCAAGATAATCATTTTAGAAAGTTCAATGATTGGCATGGCATGGACTAAGAGATGTAGACCCCTCAAAATGCCAAGGACACATCTTGGCAAAAGCTCAAGACTCTACACTTCCATTTTAGTGATCCTAGATCACATTGAGTCTATAGGAAAAGACAATACTATTAAAGAGGGATGATGTGTTGCCTAAAGACTTGCTTGCTCAAAATGCTTAGTGATATGCTCCAAAAGCCCTCAACTACTTTCTGATTTCCACATATGTCCTAAACCTAAAGTCAAACTTGGCCCCACCGATTTGATCTATCCAGCGCCACCGATTTCACTTGACATAGCCATAGCTAGAAACCCTAATCACTTCGATCTCACCGACATGGTATTGCGAACTCTCTGTTTCCCTTCGTAATGTTTCGGTCCAACCCTGATGAGTGATCGGTCCCACCGAGTTCACAATGTAAACTCTCTGTTTCCCTTTCGTAACGTTTCGTTCTCACCGAAATGAGCGATCGGTCCCATCGAGTTTGCCTAACCAAATCTCTGCTTGCTTCTTACTAAAATCAGTCTCACCGAGTTGAAGTAACCGGTCAAACCGAGATCACGTTATGCCCTAACAATAACGTATTAGTCCAACTGAGTAGATCATATTGTTCCCACCAAAAAGCCTAACGTTCACATTTTGAACCATATTGGTCTGACTGAGTTTCACTATTCGGTCCCATCGAGTTTGGTAAATTGTGTGTAACTGTTAGATTTTGTGTGGAGGCTATATATATACCCCTCCACCCTCCTATCCATTCAAGAGAGAGCCATCAGAACGTGCCTACACTTCCACAACACATTTTCTGAGAGAGAACCACCTACTCGTGTGTTGAGACCAAGACATTCCAATCCAACCACAAGAATCTTGATCTCTAGCCTTCCCCAAGTAGCTTTCCACTCAAATCATCTTTCCACCATATCAAAATCTGTGAGAGAGAGTTGAGTGTTGGGGAAACTATCATTTGAAGCACAAGAGCAAGGAGTTCATCATCAAAACACCATCTATTACCTTTTGGAGAGTGGTGTCTCCTAGATTGGTTAGGTGTCACTTGGGAGCCTCTGTCAAGATTGTGGAGTTGAACCAAGGAGTTTTTAAGGGCAAGGAGATCACTTACTTCGTGAAGATCTACCCAAGTGAGGCAAGTCCTTCATGGGCGATGGACATGGTCGGATAGACAAGGTTGCTTCTTCGTGGACCATTCGTGGGTGGAGCCCTCCGTGGACTCGCGCAACCGTTACCCTTCATGGGTTGAAGTCTCCATCAACATGGATGTATGATAGCACCACCTATCGGAACCACGCTAAAAATCTCCATGTCTACATTGCATTTGTCCCTCCAAACTCCTCCCCTTTATCTTCATATGAAATGATTTACATTCCGCTGCTATACTCTTAGAATTGCATCTGTAGGTTGATTGCTTGACTTGTGTTAAGTTGCTAAAATCTTCCAAGACTTAAAATTGGGAAAAGGCTAGATTTATATTTGGTCAAGTAGTCTAATCAACCCCTCTAGACATACTTTCGATCCTACAAGTGGTATTAGAGCTTTGGTCTCAATTTACTTTGATTTCCATAGCTTTGGTGATCATAGCCTTGGTTTCACAACCTAGGAGAGTGTGGCGTCTAGCAAGGGAAATTACCACCATACAGGTCCTTACTTTGATGGTACTAATTTTGCTAGTTGGAAGCATAAGATGAAAATGCATATTCTTGAACATAACCTCGCCATTTGGGCTATTGTGTGTATTGGCTTGCAAGGTGAATTCTTCGATGGGGAGAACCAAATCATGAAGCAACTGCGAAAGAATTGAAGATGTTGCAATACAATGCTCAAACTTGCGATATCCTCTTCAATGGATTGTGCCCCGAAGCATTCAACAAAATTAACCGTCTTGAGCATGCAAAGGAAATTTGGGATACTTTGATTGATATGGATGAAGGTACTGACTCCATCAAGGAATCAAAGTTGGATGTGCTTCAAAGTCAACTTGACAAGTTCAAAATGAAGGATGGTGAAGGTGTCGGTGAAATGTACTCTAGGATTGCTCTCATCACAAATAAGATCGCCGGCTTAGGAAGTGAAGAGATGACCGATAGATTCATCATCAAGAATATCCTAAGATCCTTGGATGTAAAGTATGATATTGTGTGCACATTGATCCAAATGATGCCAAATTACAAAGATCTCAAGCCAACTGAAGTCATTGGTAGAATTGTTGCTCATGAGATGTCACTTAAGGATTAAGAAGAGCTTCACAACATGTCAAGTGGCACTTACAAAGCTTCATGTGATACTCCTACATCATCAAGTGAGAAACAAGTCTTCAATGAAGAATTGAGATTAATGGTGAAGAACTTCAAGAAGTTCTACAGAGTAGAAGCAAAGAAAGAAGTTCCATGTCAAGATCCTACAATGACAAAAGATCTTCTAGTCGTGAACATTATTGCTACAATTGTGGAAGACCCGGACACTAGACCAATGAGTGTAGGGCTCCCTACAAAAGAAGAGAAGACTCACCTAAAAGGAGAATCAAAAGAGAAGAATCACCTCCAAGAGAGAGAAGGAGTAGAGATGATCGTTATGACCGGAGAACCTCTCGCGGAGGCAAGAATTCAGAAAGGAAGGACAAGTCATCAAGGAGTTATACAAAACAAAGACATCCAGCTCATGTTGGTGAATGGGTATCCGGTTTGGACTCCGACAACCAGTCCGAGAGAACCTACCACTCCGACCCCAAATATACTCATGATGCTTCATGTCTAAAGGCCCAAAGGTATCACATCCCGAGTATGTTGATTTCAATAGTGATGAAGATGATTTGCTAGGTGATGATTATTGACTTGTTGACAACTCTAGTGATGAAAACTATGATGAACTTGCTATTAATCATGCTAATAAAGATAAAACGAATGATTAATATGATAAGAAGGAGATTGAGAGTCTAACTAAAGAACTAAACACTCTTTAAGTTAGCTCATGAAACAACCTTAGAAGAGCAATCAATGATGATCTTCATAAGAAAAGTTCTTCTTACATTGCCAAGCGTTTACTCTTGTCTACTTACATGCCACAAGTAAAATCTAGCAACAAGAGTAAGAAAGATTCTTCTTCTAGTAGTAACAGTAATCATTCTAAATACAATATTGTTTGTTCTAGTATTTCTCTTGATTCCACTAATGATTCTCTTAGCCAATTTACACTTATGCAAGAAAATAGCTTATTGAAGGGAATTATAGAGAAAGGTGTTTACAAGAGTGTCGGTGTACTAGAATAGGGGTACCCTAGTACCCCGAACTTGTGCACGGGCAGTTGCAGCACCCCGCGGCAAAGGCTTGCCGGGCGAACGCCAAGATCCCCCAAGGTTCCCTTGGAGCCATCCAAGAACAAAGTATTTAAGCTAAGGAGACAAGACCCCAGCAAGAGGAGCTTGCCGGGAAGGCCAACCAAGGCGCCCCAAGGAACTTGTCGCGACGCGCCGCGCGCTCTGGCAAGGCAGCAAGGCCCCGGCAAGAGGAGCTTGCCGGGAAGACTAAACAAGGTACACCGAGGCCCGGTGAGCGACGAGCTTCTGGGCCCAGCGAAGATAACGACAGCGGCAAGGCGCTTGCCGCGACAGGCGGCCACTCTGCGTCCACGCTCCAGCGCATCCACCAACGTGTCGCTCTGGGGGCCTCTCCGGGCGCGCGTGGCGGGAGGCTGTGCAGCCAGCGGTGCGCAGTGGCATGCGAAGCTGACAAGATTGCCATCGTGGCGAACGGTGGCGCCCCTAACGGTCCTTTTCTGCACTGTTCGGGCGACTCAGACGGGCATTTAATTCCCTTGTCCCCTGCCGTCAGGGTTAGGTAGGGTACACTGTACAAGCAACTGTATCAACTACCTCGCTTTTTACGTTTTTACCCTCCTCTGTGTTGCCACCTGTCGGTGACCCCTTTAGCGTATAAAAGGAGGCCCATGCGCAACGTAGAGGGGGTTCAGCTCGTAGGATCGGACAGTTTGCTTCGATTCATTTGTAGCCCAGAAGACATCACACTCACTCGCTCGAGAGCAAGAACACCAGATAATACAACCAGACAAGCAGCAGTAGGAGTGTTATCTCTCCGGAGAGCTCCGAAGCTGGGTAAACTACTCGTGTGCCTCGCCTCGATCTCCGCCCCCCGCCAAACCGAAAGGGGCCCAGTCTGCCGGCCCCATAGGTGTTCAAGGATCAGTTTCCCCGACATCTTTGGCGCGCCAGGTAGGGGCGTGTCGAGATTGTGTGAACCAGATCCGGCGTTCACACGAGCTAGATCTTTATTCCCTTCATCAACATGCCACCGAAGAAGAAGACTTCGGCCGCAGCCGCTCCATCCACGTCACTTCCACCACCGTTGGAGCAAACGAGTGGTGGGATGGAGGCCGGCGGAAGAAAGGACGTCGACGAGGAAGCTCATGATGCCGCCAGGTCCAAGAACAAGACTGCACAAACCTCGGCAACTATACACGTTCCACGCCACTCTCAGGAGGCGCAAGATCAACAGCGTCATGGCACTAGCAGTGCCGTATGCATGATAGCCCAAGACCAAGCTGGTGGATCTTGGGGCGCTCAAGATCAGCATGCACGCCAGCGTGCTGACACGAGCGGGGCACGGTCGCCTGGACGGGATACTGCTCCTTCTAACATAGTTAGAAGTTCGAGCACGTCCCGTTCCTCGCGTCGTCCGCCACTGCCACCCACCACTCCAGCAGAAGCTTTGGCGTGAGCTCAACTTCTCCTAGATTACCCTCCGACGTCAGACAAGATCGACGAATGGAGAGCCACCATTCAGAGTCTCATCGGCTACGCCAACGGCGACACTCCATGGTGGCCGAGCGCGTCGCCGCCGCGGCAGGACCGCCGGACGCGAGCCGGTGGCGACGAAACAGGCGGAGGTGCAACTACCATGCAATCACCGCCCCGAAGGCCAAGATCGCCGACTCGCCGGATCCACCTCGACAGTGACTCCACTTCATCGTCGGATCCACGAGCTCGTCGCGATCAGCGCCAAGTTCTTCATGATCGACAACAAGAAGACGCTCAAACCCGCATGAGCGCCAAAGAGAAGCGCGACGTCAATCCGACAAGCGCGCTGGGCCCTCTGTTGACATGCATGCGCCAGGGGAACCATGCGATCTGCCGTACGCGGTAGGTTGTCCTGCGTTCACTTGTGAGCTGCGGCAAGTCTAGTGGCCCAGTACAAAGAACTTCAAGCCAGACGTACCAGAGAAGTACGACGGCAAGACGCATCCCTCAGAGTTCCTCAGCATCTACACCATTGCGGTACAAGCTGCCGGGGGACGAGATGACAAGATCCTTGCCAACTACTTCCCACTGGTGCTCAAGCCCAATGTCAGATCCTGGCTCATGCACTTGCCGGACAACTCCATATCCTCTTGGGCTGATCTGTGCCATCAGTTTGTCGGCGCCTTTACCGGCGGACACAAGCCTCATGGCCAGGAGAGTGATCTTCATGTGCTCGCCCAGAAGGAAGGAGAGCCCCTGCGCAAGTACATTCAGAGATTCAGTAGCGTGCAGCACAACATCCCAGACGTCCACCCTGCCGCGGTGATCAGCGCGTTCCATCAGAACGTGCGGAACCGCAGGATGTAGGAGGAAATGGCGATGTGCAAGATCGGGGACGTCAGTGAGTTATATGCACTGGCCGACAAGTGTGCGCGTGCTGAGGAAGGGAGGAGACTCCCCGGAGAAAATATAGGAGCGGGAGGATCTGACAGCGAAGATGCTGCCCCGACAAGGAAAAACCGGCGGCGGAACAACAGAAGGAGGAAAGGCAAAGAAGTGCTAGTTGTTGAGCAGTCCGGCAACGGTGGCGGCGCCAAGGAAGCCAAAACTGGTGACTCCGGCAAGGAGGTTGCCGCAGAGGTGGCGGTCGCCGACAAGCAGGACGGCACCAACAAGCAGTATTGCAAGATTCACCGCACCAAGGGCCATGATCTTCAGAATTGTAAGAGAGTCGAGAAGCTTGTTGAGCAACAGAAAGCTGAATATGAGCGGCGCGACAAAGAGAAGGCCCATGAAGGAGCTGGTGGATCCGGCAAGAAACATCCCGGCCGAGGAGGACGCCGCGGCAAGGCCAAGCAGCGGCAAGGAGACAGACCTCCTCGCGGCCGCGACAAGGATGAAGATGACGGCGACGATGAAGATATGGATGATGAGGAGACTGATGAGCAGGAGTTCCAGAAAGCCACAGAGGTCCTGTGCGTTGATGGTGGTGCTTCTCTGCATGCCTCGCACCGCAAGCTCAAGCAGTGGGTGCGGGAAGTTAATGCAGCAGAACCACCCATCGAGTCACGCAAGCCTCTGAAATGGTCCGGCACGCCTATCATCTTTGATATTGAGGACCACCCGGATTGCATAACTGCGATCGGGTGCTTACCGATGTTGGTTTCACCAACAATCCGCAACCTCAAGGTCACTAAGATGCTAGTTGACGGTGGGGCCGGCTTGAATCTGATCTCCTCCGTGGTGCTCCAGAAACTCCAGATCCCTGACAACGAGCTCGAAGAGACCGGCACATTTCAAGGAATCAACCCGGGAAGGAGCAAGCCAAAGGGAAAGATCACGTTGCCGGTAACATTTGGCAGTGAGCTGAACTTCAGGACTGAGAAGGTCACGTTTGACATTGCCGACTTTCCATTACCTTACAATGGAATCCTTGGTCGTCCGGCACTCGCCAAGTTCATGGCAGCCTCTCACTATGCGTACAACGTACTAAAAATGCCAGGGCCAATAAGTGTCATCTCTGTCCCTGGCGACAAGAAGGATGCTCTTATTTGTGCCGACAAGATCTACCGGGAAGCAGCAGCTGCAGTAGAACGGAGGACACTTGCCGCTGAAGCTCCTGGGGGGAAGAAGAAGACCAAGTCCGGCAAGAGCTCTGATGCCTACTCCGGCAAGCGCACCTCTTCGGAGTGTTGCGCTACCGTCGAGGACGCACCATCGAGCTCCACCGGCAAGTGTAAGAAAGCAATGGCAGCTCCACCTGAGACCAAGAAGGTGTTCGCCAAGGAGGATGGCACTGGTGGTACCTTCACCATCAGCGCCACTCTTGACCCCAAATAGGAAAGCGCGCTCGTTGCTTTCCTGTGGGCGAATGTCGACGTGTTTGCGTGGCAACCGTCTGATATCCCCGGTGTTCCCAGGAAAGTAATTGAGCACCACCTTGCCGTCTGTCCTCATGCGTGGCCCGTCAAGCAGAGAGTCAGGAAGCAGGCAGTAGAGCGCCAAGAATTCATCGCAGAAGAAATCAAGAAGTTGGAAGCAGCAGGCCTTGTCAGAGGAGTACTCCATCCCACGTGGTTGGCCAATCCTATTGTTGTGCACAAGGCTAACGGGAAATGGGGACTTTGTATTGACTTCACTGATGTTAATAAAGCTTGTCCCAAAGACCCATTTCCCTTGCCGCGTATTGACCAGATTGTTGACTCCACAGCCGGATGTGATTTGCTTTCATTTCTTGATGCATACTCAGGATACCATCAGATCTTCATGGCAGAAGAAGATGAAGAGAAAACCGCATTTATTACCCCGTGTGGCACGTACTGCTTCGTACGGATGCCTTTCGGTTTGAAGAATGCTGGTTCAACATTCGCAAGGGTAGTCCACCATGCTTTTGAGCCACAAATACACAGAAATGTGGAAGCTTACATGGATGACATAGTGGTCAAGAGCAAGAACAAGGCGACCCTGATTCAAGATTTAGACGAAACATTTGCAAACCTGCGCAAAATCAACCTCAAGCTTAACCCCGAGAAGTGCGTGTTTGGAGTCCCTTCCGGCAAGCTTCTCGGGTTCTTCGTGTCTCAGCGGGGAATTGAAGCCAATCCCGACAAGATCAAAGCCATTGAGCAGATCGAAGCACCAAAGCGCGTCAAGGATGTACGAAGGCTTGCCGGTTGCGTGGCTGCTCTCAGCAGGTTTATCTCTAGATCTGCCGAGCGCGCCCTGCCATTTTTCAAAATTTTGAAAAAGGCAGGTCCAATGAAATGGACTCCGGAAGCGGAGGCTGCACTGCAGGACTTGAAGAGATACCTGTCCTCCACTCCAACGCTTGTCGCACCTAAGCCGCAAGAGAAGTTGCTGCTGTATATAGCGGCAACCAATCAAGTGGTTAGTGCTGCGTTAGTGGCGGAGAGGGAGGCGGATGATGAGCCAGCAACCACGGCAGATCCATCCAGCGACAAGCAGGGGGCTTCGTCGACAAGCTCTGGTCCCGACAAACATGGGTTTGCGCAGGAACATGATGAGATGCCAAGGAGAATGGTGCAGAGCCCAGTTTGCTTTGTCAGTTCTCTTCTGCATGGGGCTAGATCAAGGTACTCTGGTGTGCAAAAGTTGCTTTTCGGCCTCCTCATGGCCTCGAGAAAGCTGCGCCATTACTTCCAAGCACATGAGATCACAGTCGTCACTCGCTTTCTGCTGAAGAGGATACTGCAAAATCTAGAAGCAACAGGCAGGATTGTCGAGTGGGCGCTGGAACTGTCAAGCTTTGTCCTCAAGTTTGAGAGCACCTCAACTATCCAAAGCAGAGCATTGGCAGAGTTCATAGCAGAGTTGACGCCAACCCCAGATGAAGAAATTCCAGAAACGAGCATCCCCGTCAAAGAGGCAAGCAAAGAGTGGCTGATGTACTTTGATGGTGCCTTCTCGCTGCAAGGCGCCGGTGCAGGCGTGCTGCTTGTCGCACCCACTGGAGAGCACCTCAAGTACGTAGTCCAGATGCACTTTCCCAAAGGGCAAGCAACCAACAATACTGCAGAGTATGAAGGATTGCTTGTCGGTCTCAGAATCGCAGCAGACCTTGGGATCAAGAAGCTCATTGTCAGGGGTGACTCACAGCTTGTCGTCCGACAAGTAAACAAGAACTACCAGAGTCCATTGATGGAAGAGTATGTCGATGAAGTGAGGAAGCTAGAAGAGCACTTTGACGGCCTACAAATGGAGCATATCCCAAGAGCTCAGAATGATATTGCTGACGGCCTATCAAAGTGCGCCGCACTAAAGTTACCTGTGGAACCAGGGATCTTTGTGCTTAAGTTGACTCAACCATCCGTAACACCATCAACTGGACAAAGCAAGAAGAGGAAGTTGGTTTCCGGCGACTACTTTCCGGCAGAGCTCCTCGAAGCCGCCGCCAAGAAAGTCCCCAAGATCAACACCAAGAAGGCTAAGGGGCAGTCTGCTCCGGCAAGCCTAATGGTTTGTTCCATTGAAGCAGACGCTCCCGACAAGTTTTGCTCCGGCAAGCTTGCCGGGGAACATCAAGCTCCGGCAGGGCCGCAAGTCCTTGCCGTAGAAGCAGATGTTCCCGCAGCAGCAGATGTGCCTTTAGTCCTTGTTGTCGAGCCACAAGCTCCAGCATGGGCACAACAGATTGTCCACTTCTTTCGGACAGGAGAACTTCCCGAAGAACAAGAAGAAGCGGAAAGAGTAGCCCGGCAGTCAAGTATGTACCAGTTTGTCGATAGCATACTGTACAGAAGAAGACTCAACGGTGTGAAATTGAAGTGTATTCGCCGGGAAGATGGACAAAAGCTGTTGGCGGAGATACATGGAGGCATATGTGGCCACCACATTGGCGCAAGAGCACTTGCCGGCAAAGCTTTCCAGCAAGGTTTCTTTTGGCCGACAGCCCTCCAGGATGCAACTGCACAAGTAACCAAGTGTGAAGCGTGCCAGTTCCACTCCAAACAGATACACCAGCCAGCTCAAGCTCTCCAGACGATCCCTTTATCCTGGCCATTTTCGGTCTGGGGGCTCGATATCATCGGCCCCTTCCCCCGAGCTGTCGGGGGCTTTGAGTACTTGTACGTCGCAATCGACAAGTTCACAAAGTGGCCGAAAGTGCAGCCAGTGAGGAAGGTGACAGCACAGTCAGCAGTCAAGTTCTTCAGGTCGATTGTTTGCCGTTTCGGGATCCCTAACAGGATCATCACCAACAACGGCACGCAATTCACGAGTCGCACCTTCATGCAGTATGTCCAAGACCTTGGCGCCAAGGTCCGCTTCGCTTCTGTTGCTCATCCAAGAAGCAACGGTCAAGCAGAGAGGGCAAATGCTGAAGTGCTGCGCGGGCTCAAGACCAGAACTTTCGACAGGCTGCACAGGTGCGGAAGGAACTGGATCGAGGAGCTGCCGGTGGTTCTTTGGTCGATCAGAACGACGCCAAATCGAGCCACTAGCCAGACACCTTTCGCTCTAGTCTATGGAGCAGAGGCAGTTCTCCCCACGGAACTCATATATGGATCACCTCAAGTGCTCGCTTATGATGAGCTTGAGCAAGAACAGCTGCGGCAAGACGATGTGCTGCTCCTTGAGGAAGATCGTCTTCAGGCTGCTGTACGAGCTGCTCGATACCAGCAAGCTTTGCACCGCTATCATAGCCGCAAAGTTAAAGCCAGAAGCTTCGAGGAAGGCGACCTTGTTCTTCGGCGCGTTCAGTCCGCCAAGAATTCCAACAAGTTGACGCCGAAGTGGGAAGGCCCTTATCGGGTGAGATGAGTCACAAGGCCTGGCGCTGTCCGCCTTGAGACCGAAGATGGCATTCCAGTGAGCAACTCCTGGAACATAGAACATCTTCGTAAGTTTTTCCCATAAGGCGCGGTTGCCGGAACCCGTTCCGGCAACCACCTTTTGTACAAGTCTTGCCGCTGTTGCATGTAATCCTTTGTACAAAGCCGGGCGCAGATCCCGTGCATAAGTAAAACCCCATGTGCTCCGCACAGCTTGTCCATTTCATGCGTTAGTTCCTTTCTTGCATGCGATTATCTGACACTTTGTGCAGCACCTACATCCGGTAAGCACTAACGAGCCGAAGAGCTCCATATTATTATTTTCTCTTCTTTCTTTTTCTTTTAAAGGAAAAGAAGGTTCTCTCGCACACAAGTTTGCCGGGGGGAAGGAGAAGATTGTGGTATGGGCCAGGCGTCGTTCAAGCAAAGACTTGCCTTATTGGGAAGCAAATGACAGAAAAGCTAAGTTGCCAAAGTTTGAGCAATCACTTTTTTAAATTTTTGAGTTATCTTCCTCGAACGACCCTGCTTTGTATGGAAAACCTGTGCACGGAGGAACCAACTCGTGGCTAGTTGCGCCCTTACTTTGTTTCGAGTCCGCTCAACAGCTTAAGCGTGCTGCATCTAGTCACGACAAGGTTTCTTGTCGAAAGCAGCGCCGCCAGCAGGCTGCTGAAGTTCCGCACTCAGCGCTCGCGGCTCGGGCGCCTGCGCCGACAAGTTCCCTAGAAGCGTAGGGTGAAAACATACAAAGGAAGGAATCTAGTAGAGAAGATAACATTGCAATTGATAACAAAAATAAAGTTATATTACAAAGATAACTTGTCGCAGCTCTAACAGACTGTTCTCATAACATGACTAGCAGCGACAAGGGAAAAGAAGAAATGGGCGGCCTAATCTACGCGTCCGCCCTCGACTCTCTTGATCTCGCTCACCTTGTCCACAATGGGTGCGACAAGGGCCTTGAGTGCATCCAGATCGGCGTCAGGTGGCAAGGACCTGAGGACGTTGGTGAAGCTGAGGCCTGGATTGCGGAAGGCTACCTTCATCAGCACCTTCTGGAGAACCCCGGCGCAGATTTTGCGCGACTCGTCGGCCAGCTGCTTCGGGATCCTCTCCCGGAGCCGCTGGAGTGCCGTCGCCACGCCCTTGAAGAATAGGCTGAGCTTGGCGCTGGGTTGAAGGCTCTCGTCGGAAGGATACCCAAAGTCCTCCATCCCCAGCTGCGCCAGCTCCTCGTTGATGACCGCGGCAATGTTCACCAGACCCTCGGTCCAGTGCTCCACAGTGTCTCTGAACGAGTTTTGGGTAACTGCAATGCTCTCCAGCAGCGCCGCGTCGGCCTTGACCTTCTCCGACAAGGTCTTCTCCCACTCCTTGGCGGCCTCCAGCGTCTGCGTCAGCGTGGCCAACTTCAGCTCCAGGTCTGCTTTGGAATCCTTGACGGCGCTGAGCTCCTTGCCCCTCTCAGCGAGAAGGCCTTGCAGCTCACCGTGGGCGACAGCATCCTTCTCGCACTCACGCTTGAGCGCGGCAAGCTCCTCGCCGCTCTTCCCAATATCGGCCTCCAGCCGCGCCACCTTCTCCTCTAGCTCTTTATTGGCGGCCTCTGCAATTGCCGCGGCATCCTTTGCCTCCTTGAGCGCCCCGCCAAGTGCTCGCTCACGCTCGGCGAGCTCTTCCTCATAGCTGTCGAGGTTGGCCTTCCGCTGCACTAGTTCACCTTCCCGCGCGGACTGCTTCTCGGCAGCAAGCCTTTGTTCCTCCTCAGCCTCGGCCTTCTCGAGAAGAAAGGCCGTGCGCTCCTCGTCGACTCGCTCCCGCTCCTGCGCCAGGGACCGGAGAGCTTCCTGATTTTGGCCCCGGAGCTCCTCCGCGCGCTTTTCCATGTCAACTCCCGCCTTCGCGACAAGCGCTTCCTGGGAAGCCAGCTTGGCTTGCCGGGTGCGGTAGAGTGATAGCAGCTTCCGCAGCAGCTGCTCCTCCTCAGGCTCGCCGCTGCTGCTGCCGGGCGCGTCGACCAATGACAGTCCAGCAGAGGCGAGCACCTCCCCGTCAAAAGTCTCCCCCTCGACTGGCGCCCTGGAGCTCGACGCCCAGGGCAGCTTGATGAAGATATTGTCACCGGCCTGCAAGTAGGCGCCGGGTTGGGGCTCCTCGGAGCCCGGCTCCGCAGAAGCGGCAGAGGGTTCGGCGGTCAGCGCAGCGCCCGGCGCTCCTGCGGCCTCAGGGTCGTCAGTGCGATCGCCCGACCCCTCGCCGGCTTCCGCAGCAGCAGCCCCGGCGGCCTCCTCGCCGGCGGTCACATCAGCACCGGCACCTTCCTCGCCGGCGCCCTCTGTCTCCATTGGCTCAGCCGAAGATGGGTCTGAAGAATGAAGAAGGGAGGAAAATCAATCAAACATCCAAGAAGGGAAAAACCGAAGAAGCAGAACCCAAGGGAAAGTTTCTGGGCAAGTGGATTACCTGCGCCAAGATCTTCAGTTGCGGCCTCGGTCGCCACAGGATCAGCAGTGTTGTCCATTGCCAGAGAGTCCCCCCTTGCCGGAGAGCGCTCCCTTGCCGGGGACTCCTCCCTTGGCGGTGCAGTCGAAGCAGGTGGCACTTCGGGACCAGCCTCCGGGCACTCCTGGTGAGGCTGCTCTGCTCCTGCACAAGTCAACAAGCAAGATATCAACAAAGGAAAAAGCACTCAAGCGCGCCCGGCAACAGAAGGCTAAACTATGAACTTACGCTGGGGGCTGCGCTGGGGGCTCTTCCGAGGGGTGATTGCCGGGTCCGTCAAGGTGGTCTCGGGCCCACCTCCTGCCGACACGATGGGGTCATCCTCGATGACGGTCACCGCGGCCTTGACCCTCTTCACCGCTCTCTGGGCCAGTGTTCTGAAAAGAAAGGAGTCCAGATTGGAGCAAGTCAGATAGAAGATATAAAACAGCAAGATTGAAGGACTATAAGAGCACCAAAGAAACTCACTCTTCTTCCTCCTCGTCGGAGCTGAGCGCGGAAAGATCGAAGTCCGGCCCTCCTCCGGTGCGGCTAGGTGGAGGAGTAGGATCCCTTTCCCGCTTGGCGAGGGCAGTGGCGGTGGCCCGGGAAGATCCCGCTCCAGTTGCCGCTGTTGCGTGAGGCGCTCCCGCGGCAACATTGCTTGCCGCGGTAGAGCGCGTCGTGCGGCTCGGTGGCTGTGGAGCCGGCTGCCGCCCCGCTGCATCCCCGGCCCTGCGAAGGCGCCTCCTTGGCGGGGCCGGGGGCTCCGCCTGTGGCAAGCTCTCTAAAGGCTCAGCCTCCTCCTCGCCGGCCTCGCTCGACTCGGCTTCGGAACCAGCAGGCTCCTCCTCGCCCATGAACTCCGCGCGTTCGGCAAGGTTTGCCGCCTCTGCAGCCTCCGCCTCCTCCACAGTAAACCCAAACACACCCGCAGCAGCAGCTCCTCGTCGGTGGTGTCACGGGTGAGGCTCTTCTGCTCGTCGGCGCGGACCGGCACTTCCTCCAAGGTGTCGAAGAACGCTCGCACAACATCATCCGCAGGCTCTTGCCAAGTTGGGACGATGCCGTGTGAATCGCACAACGGCATCATGGCGCGGATCCGGTCAAGCGAAGAGTTATTGCACAAAGGAACTATGCCCCTCGGCAGTGTGAATGGGTGCTGGGGGTCGCGTTTGAATAATTCCAAGAGCATTGCATCCAACTCCAAGACGGTGAAGTTGTAGTTGAGGCCCGGCCGCAGCCTCATGATGTCCGCCGAATTCTTGAATTCCCAGGCGGGCCTCCCCTCTCCTGCAGGGGGCAATGCGGCGGCGGAGGAAATCTGCCCCGACAGCACCTACGGTGAGCCCGGCAAGCCTGAGGCGAAGAATCCTAGTGATGATGATCTTCAGCCTCTCGTCTTCCGGGGCCACGTTGCTCCAGTCATTGCCGCGCACTATTGGAGTTTGGCGCATGGCGGTGAAGGGCTGCGGATCCTCCTCGACGATCCAACACCACTCCGCTCTCCACTCCTCCCACTTGCTGCGGAGCTCACCCTCCAAGTACACATCCTTCTTGCCGACTCTCGAGATCCAAGCAATCCCTCCGGCAAGCGGCTCTCCTCTCTCTACCCGAGGCAAGAAAAGGGCTACACTAGGGTGGACTCCGACAAAGTTTTCGCACAAGTGTGCGAAAACTGCCATGGTCAGGACAGCATTGGGGGTGAAGTCAAGGAGGCGGAAGCCATATGTGTTCATAATGTCACAAAAGAACTCCGAGAAGGGCGGGCAGAGCCCGCAATAGAAGAATAGCGGGAAGAACGGGTACCCATTTGGAGCCGACTCCGAGGCAGCGGCCGGGAGTACCCTCGTGCGCGGATGCGCACGCGTCTCCGTCGCCCAAAAGAGGTAGAAGTACTCCCTCAGCTCCTGCATGCCGAGCTGGGGGGTGAAGATCGCCCGCTCCTTCCGCAGCGCCGCGAGCCGCTGCGCCTCGGCCGACTTCACGCCCTTTCCCTTGTCGGCTTTCGGGGCCATGGCGGAGGTGGTGGGGAAGGTCGACGGCGTGGTGATGCTGGTGGCAATGGGGGGGGGGGGCGGAACGCTGCTCTCTCGGCTTCGAGAAGAAGGGGGGAGCGGCGGAGTTTGTGAAGAAGGAGTAGCAGCAACCAGCGAGGGGGAACGAACTGCCCCTGTTTCCTCTACTTATAAAGAGGGACGGGGCGGACGTTTCGGCCTTCCAAATAAACAACCACCCACGATCTCTCCCACGATGCCGCATTCAATGCGTGCCGTTATGGGAGAGTGCGGTGGATACGGAACAAGATTTGGCATGGCCCAGCCCGCGTGTGCCCGTGCCCTGTCTTGGGCCTGGCCCAACAGTGCTTGGCACCGTGTCTGGCCCAGGCCCAGGGGCTCCTGTCGGTGTACTAGAATAGGGGTACCCTAGTACCCCGAACTTGTGCACGGGCAGTTGCAGCACCCCGCGGCAAAGGCTTGCCGGGCGAACGCCAAGATCCCCCAAGGTTCCCTTGGAGCCATCCAAGAACAAAGTATTTAAGCTAAGGAGACAAGACCCCGGCCAGAGGAGCTTGCCGGGAAGGCCAACCAAGGCGCCCCAAGGAACTTGTCGCGACGCGCCACGCGCTCTGGCAAGGCAGCAAGGCCCCGGCAAGAGGAGCTTGCCAGGAAGACTAAACAAGGTACACCGAGGCCCGGTGAGCGACGAGCTTCTGGGCCCGGCGAAGATAATGACAACGGCAAGGCGCTTGCCGCGGCAGGCGGACACTCTGCGTCCACGCTCCAGCGCATCCACCAATGTGTCGCTCTGGGGGCCTCTCCGGGCGCGCGTGGCGGGAGGCTGTGCACCCAGCGGTGCGCAGTGGCATGCGAAGCTGACAAGATCGCCATCATGGCGAACGGTGGCGCCCCTAACGGTCCTTTTCTGCACTGTTCGGGCCACTCAGACGGGCATTTAATGCCCTTGTCCCCTGCCATCAGGGTTAGGTAGGGTACACTGTACAAGCAACTATATCAACTACCTCGCTTTTTACGTTTTTACCCTCCTCTGCGTTGCCACCTGTCGGTGACCCCTTTAGCGTATAAAAGGAGGCCCATGCGCAACGTAGAGGGGGTTCGGCTCATAGGATCGGACAGTTTGCTTTGATTCATTCGTAGCCCAGAAGACATCACACTCTCTCGCTCGAGAGCAAGAACACCAGATAATACAACCAGACAAGCAGCAGTAGGAGTGTTATCTCTCCAGAGAGCTCCGAAGCTGGGTAAACTGCTCGTGTGCCTCGCCTCGATCTGCTCTTCGTGCGATCTCCGCCCCCCGCCGAACCGAAAGGGGCCCGGTCCGCCGGCCCCATAGGTGTTCGAGGATCAGTTTCCCCGACAAAGAGCCTTGCCGGAAGTAAAAATTTGAGGAAATTGTACGCAAGCAAGGAAGGAACCAGAAGAATCAAGGTGTTGGTTTTGAACAAAAGTTCAATGCCAATGGTCTTGTGTGGCAAGAAGATCAATACCCCAAGACGAAGTTTGTTCCTCAACAAGAGAAGTATGATCATACTTCCTTCAAGCGAACACAAGCTCAAGATGATCATCCACCACAAGACCACAAGCTAAAAGGCAAGGACAAGCTTCAAGAGGATATTGATGCATTTGAAGAAGCTCCTAATGCCTTGGTTAAGTGGGCTCCCAAGAGTACATCAAGTTCTACCTCATCAAGTACGACTACAACTCCAAGGATTCCCATCAAGATGATGTGGATCCCTAAGAAAAAGAACTAGAGAGTTCTTGAGGGTGACTCCGCCAACATACTTCACTCATATTCATAGTGGCAAGGACAAGTGCGATCAACTTTCACATCTTGCACTAGTTCAAGGAGTGACAAACCCTCTTGTTGGTAAGACAAGGGACAAGGTAATCAATTGCTTTCATGGACATCATCTTGTGTGTAATTCACTCTATGTCTATGGATATATCCTTGTTTGTTCCTTGTGGGACTAACCCATGAAGGTATTGAAAGTGCAACTCACTCCAATGGATTGCTCCAAATGATCTACATCAACATTGAGCATCTACATCTTCAACACCTACCTGAAGTCATCATCGACAAAACCCAAGGTTAGTTCATCCCTCTTAGGGGGAATATCACATCTAGGGGGGGCTTTACTATAAGAATTGAGCTAAAGAAACTCTAATGGAGTGAACACAACAATGATTTATGTAAAAGTGGTAACCCCACTTGTGCTTAAACGATGAGTATGACCTACGATCAAATGTTCTAATTTGACTCCTCAGTCAATATACTCATATATAGATGACTCGGTCATCGCCAATTGCTTGATAGTTGCTACAGTGTTTGTGCATGCTTTGCCACATATTTCATTTGCCATCTTATTGTATGAGCATGTTGAGTGGATATTTTTCTCATTCGAGGACATCCATTTGTTTCTTTGAGTGTTTGGTCTTATCTTTTGCCAAATGGATGGACAAGAATGCCTAAGAACTCCCTCTAGCTATCTATGTTTTTCTTGTCTCAAACTCTATTCATGCTACATCACAAAGTTTGATCAAGTCAGATTCGAACCCTCTGGGTGAGGAGCACTCGGAGCCACCGATTCGTCATTGACTTAAACTTCCAAAACATCTCTATGTATTTCGGTCTGACCCATTCATTCTTTTCGATCATACCGAGTTCATTGAGTTGATCTAAGTTACAACCTCGGTGCAACCGATCTGAACAATTCTGTCACACCAAGTTGCAGTAACCGCTTGCGATTCTGCATCTTGGTGCCACCGAGTCGTTCCACTCGGTCACACCGACAGGGTCTGGATATAAATACCCACAGGTCAAATTTTGGAAATTCCTCCGAAACCTTTTGCCCGCGCGTATCCAGCTTTGCTGACTCGGTCTCCGAATCGTCTCCTCATCGCCAGCGACCCCCCGCCACTGGTCTCCGCCACCGTCGACAGGAATCTTCGCCGTCGTTGTCGCCGTAGCGAGTTCACCATTGTGTTAGGGTATGAACTCGACCCCTACGTGCAATCTTAACCTCTGATTCCTGCACTTAGGTCAATGCCATGATTCTTACCATGTATGAGATTGTTCTATCCATCTAAAACTTCCTCTAGATTAGTTTTGATTCAAAAATTTAGGGTTAGGTTTTTGCCGAACTCATCTCAGACCGACCGAATTGTAGAAATCGGTCTCACTGATTTGGCCTAGGCCATTGCACTTGTGAATTTCGGTCTGACCGAAACTTACAAATCGGTGTGACCAAGTTCGATTCCTAGTGAAACCCTAGCAATCTCGGAGTTACCGAACTGTTTCTCGGTCTGACCAATTCCACTAGTTTAGACTCTAATATTGCTTCGATGTTAACGAGTTTAACAAATCGGTAGCTCTGAAATGATGTATGTAGAAAACTAAAACTAAGTTTTTGACTCAATTGTTTTGCAAAATCTCTGCACTTTGTGATGCTTATCCACTCTATCACAACTGTATCTATTCACATGGTCAGCTTTCAGTCTTGAATGTCAGCCATGTTAGATCAGAGTGATAGCCAGAACAAATCTTAAGAATAGGTTAACTTGAGTGAGGGAACTAGTCCCTCTGGCAGCTATGATGAGGGTAGCAGAAGCACCCCAAGCAACTTGCCCAAAGCAGCAAAAAGGACAAGGAAGAAGAAAAACTCAGATTCTAAAGATGAAGACTATGTTGTTGTTGAGGAGGAAGTCACCTCAAAGAAAAAGGTTGTCAAGAAAGAGTTTGGCACTTCAGCTTCAACAAAGCCTGGATTGCACAAGAAAGCTCCTACCAAGAGAGTGCAAATGACTAAGGGCAGAGCCTCTAATCTTGAACACTCCAAATCAACTGAAGAAGAGGCTGCTGGTGAGGGAAAGAAAATGAAAGAAAGGGTCAAAAAGACCATAGCTAGAGTTATTGGAAAGCCATCAATGATGATCCAATCAGACGAGGAAGAGGATGAAGAGGATGCTGCACCAGCACCCAAGACATAGAAGCTGATGGCGGATTCCATCAAGTCAGGGGCTGCTCCATCAAATTCCAAAACTGCCCCCAAGGCTGTTGCTGCTGCTCAAGCTTCTAACCCGTCTGCACCAAAGAGAAGCACCAGAAACATACCAGCTTCTTAAAAGAACAAGGCCAGTGCCTGAAGTGGAAGAAGAGGAAGAAGCCCAAGTGCTTAGGAAATTGAAGCCAAAAATTCCTGAACATGATGACAATCCCCCAGTTGCTGAGAACATGAAGGAATGAAAGGACACATGTCTCAGATTGTGGAGACATTCAGACCCCTACGCTGTGAGAAGAAGGACTGCTATGGATTACAGATTTCACACTAAGGAACAACAGGACTTCTATGAGACAGTCCTCTTGGATAAGAAGCCCATTGTGTGTGACATGAAATGGGTGGACTGGAAATACATTGACAAGAATGAAGATTGTTTCCCTGGAGTGCATGAGAGCTTCAGACTCAATGGAGTTGACACCTTTGTGGGTCAGAAATTGACCAAATGGAATGATGAGCTGATCATGCAGTTTTACTGTACTGCTCACTTTTGCCCAGATGGGAAGATTGTTTGGATGACTGAGGGTACAAGGTACCAGTCCACAGTTGTTGAGTGGGCCAAGCTTATCAGTGCTCCAGAAGAGCATGAGGATGACATTTATGTCTATGCAAAGCCCAGAAAGGATCACAACTCCATGGCCAATAGTACAAGGAGATACCCGACAAGGCCTTGGAGACACACAAGCTAGGCTCAGTGTACTATCTGTTGTCTGGATTGGCCACCATGAACACCATATTGATGCACACCTTGTTGCCCAAGTCAGGAGATCACATGATGATTAGAGGCCACTCCATCAACTTGCTTCAGATGTTTTATGTGCCACAAAAATTTAAGGTGATGAGTTTTATTGTTGAGACAATCAAGAGAACTGCAGCAAATCAGAAGAGATCATGTGGGTATGCTCCACACATTCAGACGCTCATCAACTCCAAGATGGGCAAAGGCATGTATCTCCTAGATAAAGAGCACCTTGCCTTGAGGCCTGATCGTGAGGTTAACACAGTTGTCATGGATGCTTCACATCCAACATTAGCAGGGGCTCAGGAGAAGAGAGAAAAAGCAAAAGCAGAGAAGGCAACCAAGACACCTAGTGCTGAAGAGGCATCCCATGTGTTTCTCAAGTCCAAACAAGATCAACTTGGCTATCTCATTCAGGCTACTTTGACGATTGAGAAAGGTTTGTCCACCCTGACTCAAAATCAAGAGAGTCTTGAAAGGATAATCGAGACAAAGATACATGATCTAGATGTCAAGGTTGCAGAGATTCAGACTTTTGTGGAGAAGATTGAAGAAGAACTTGAGGACATGAGTGAAAAGACTACCACATATGCATATCAGAGGGTGCCTAGAAGACAGAGGTCTATAGCAGTGCCAGTCACAGACACTAGGGCTACAACATCAGCTCATGTAGCGACAATCTCAGTTGCTCCTCCAGTTGCAAATCCACCAGCTCCTCAGACCTCTTCAGATACATTCGTTGCAGGACTCCTCTCCACGCCACCTTCATTCTCCGGAGCTCCCAGAGATCTAGCTTAGAGAGCCGAATAGCACTATGCATTTTCAAGCTTTTTGGTAACTTGTTGGCAAAGGGGGAGAAAGTGTATAGATCATAGGCTTCGAGGGAGAGAGAGTGTGTGCTTTTCTTCTTTTTCCTCTCTTGCTACTTGCTTGTATTGGTTAATACTCTATTTATGTGTGTGAGATACTTGTATGGTCATGTGCTTGATCATATCATACTTTAATGTTTGTGATTGAATGATGATATTCTATCTCTTATGTATGATCATTCATATCTTGCCTTGGGGATGAGTGCATATTCCATATTCTATCATTTTGAGCGCTCCACCAAGATGTATGTGACATGGAAGAGTAACCCATGATCCTAATCAATTGTGCATTTGCATTCAAAAGAAAATTTTAAATAATGCACAAACATAGGGGGAGCTCTTACTTATCACATACTTCTCAAAGCGATGATGTATTTCATTCTTATTGTCATTTGTCGAAGCTTTGATCTATATGTTGTCATCAATTACCAAAATGGGGGAGATTGAAAGTGCATATAGTTCATTGAACTAATATTCTCTCAAGATAATCATTTCATAAAGTTCAATGGTTGGCATGGCATGTACTAAGAGATGTGGACCCCTCAAAATGCCAAGGACACATATTGGCAAAAGCTCAAGACTCTACACTTTCATTTTAGTGATCCAAGATCACATTGAGTCCATATGAAAAACCAATACTATTAAAAGGGGATGAGGTGTTACTTAATGACTTGCTTGCTCAAAATGCTTAGTGATATTCTCCAAAATCCCTCAACCACTTTCTGATTTCCACATGTGTCCTAAACCTAAAGTCCAACTTGGCCCCACCGATTTGATCTATCCGGTGCCAACAAGTTCACTTGACATAGCCATAGCTAGAAACCCTAATCAGTTCATTCCCACCGATAGGGATCTCGGTCTCACCGACATGGGATTGCGAACTCTCAGTTTCCCTTTGTAATGTTTCGGTCCAACCGAGTTCGCAATGCAAACTCTCTATTTCCCTTTCGTAATGTTTCGGTCTCACCGAAATGAGCGATTGGTCCCATCGAGTTTGCCTGACAAACTCTCTATTTGCTTATTACCGAAATTGGTCTTAATGAGTTGAAGCAATATGTCAAACAGAGATCAAGTTATGCCTTAACCCTAATGCATCGGTCCCACCGAGTTGATCATGTCGGTTCCAGCGAAAAGCCTAACGTTCACATTTTGAACCATATCGGTCTGACCGAGTTTCACTATTCGGTCCCACTGAGTTTGGTAAATTGTGTGTAACGGTTAGATTTTGTGTGGAGGCTATATATATACCCCTCCACCCTCCTCTCCATTCAAGAGAGAGACATCAGAACGTGCCTACACTTCCACTACACATTTTCTGAGAAAGAACTACCTTCTCATATGTTGAGACTGAGGGAGTCCTGGATTAGGGGGTCTCCGGACAGCTGGACTATATCCTTTGGCTGGACTGTTGGACTATGAAGATACAAGATAGAAGACTTCGTCCCGTGTTCGGATGGGACTCTCCTTGGCGTGGAAGGCAAGATATGCAATACAGATGTGTATATCTCCTCCCTTGTAACCGACCTTGTGTAACCCTAGCCCCCTCCGGTGTCTATATAAACCAGAGGGTTTAGTCCGTAGGACGATAGACAATCATACCATAGGCTAGCTTCTAGGGTTTAGCCTCTACGATCTGGTGGTAGATCAACTCTTGTAATACTCATATCATCAAGAACAATCAAGCAGGATGTAGGGTATTACCTCCATCAAGAGGGCCCGAACCTGGGTAAGCATCGTGTTCCCTGCTTCCTGTTACCATCCGCCTTAGACGCACAGTTCGGGACCCCCTACCCGAGATCCGCTGGTTTTGACACCGACATTGGTGCTTTCATTGAGAGTTCCACCGTGTCTCCACCATAAGGCTTGATGGCTCCTTCGATCATCGGTAGCGATGCGGTCCAGGGTGAGGTTTTCCTCCCCAGACAGATCCTTGTATTCAGCGACTCCGCACTGCGGGCCAATTCGCTTGGCCATCTAGAGCAGACCGAGAGCTACGCCCCTGGCCATCAGGTCAGATTCGGAAACTTGAACTACACTGCCGATATCTGCGGAGACTTGATCTTCGACGGATTCGAGCCTGTGTCAGGTGCGCCGCACTCTCACGACAAGCATGAGATAACTCTATCGTCGGACAGTATTCAGGAGATCACATCTGCAACTACTTCGGCCATCAATCCGGAGAAAATCGCACCATCCAAGAGCGGAGGGATAGAGCCCGCCACGGAGGCCGCGCTCTCAGCGGCGATAGTGCCGGATGGTGACTTTACCCCTTACGAGAGCCGTGTCGCCGAACCACTGGATTCATCTCCGGCCACGGGCTCCAAGCCGCTTACATCCATGCCCGTCGAACCCGACTGGGTGCCGATCATGGAGTTCACCTCCGCGGATATCTTTCAGCACTCGCCTTTCGGCGACCTGCTAAATACATTAAGGTCTCTCTCCCTGTCAGGAGAACCTTGGCCGAACTATGTTCGTCTAGAATGGGAGGCGGACGACGAAGAAATTCGCTGCCCACCCACCACCCACTTGGTAGCCACTGTCGACGACTTAACCGACATGCTTAACTTCGACTCCGAAGACATCGATGGCATGAACGAAGATGCAGGAGACGAACAGGAACCAGGGCCCACAGGGCGCCGGACAACCACTTCATCACATGACATATACATGGTGGATACACCCAAAGAGGGCAATGGCGAAGAGACAGCAGAGGATGTCCCATCCAAGCAACCCAAGCGCCGATGTCAGCGGCGCCGCTCTAAGTCCCGCCATAGCAAAAACAGCGATAACAGCGCAAGAGGAAATAAAAGTCCAGTCGACTCTAGAAGAAACGACGACTGCACCACCCCGGTGGGAGAGCACGATCAAGATGCAAACGGAGAACATAGTGCAGATCCGGCGTCCTAACATGGAGACGCCAAGGATAAACCTCATCAAACCCCGTCTGGGGAGGGAAACAGTCCGGACAAAGATGCACACATCATCCCGTAAACACACTTGGAGCAAGAGAACCTCCGCAGAAGGCTTATTGCCACAGCGAGGAGCCTGAAGAAGCAGAAGCAAAGGCTTAAGGCCGCACAAGATACGCTCAACAGCAGGTGGAACAAATTGCTCGACAACGAAACAAAGTATGGTGGAAGTTACCACACAAATAGCTATCCAAAGCGCAAGCTATTACCTGAATTCGACGATGAGGCCTTACAGCCCACACAGCCGAAAAATGATACGGCAAATCGGCCGGATCCACCACCTTGTGACCGCGATAGAGCGGCTAACAAAGTCGCACATAAGTCAACACACGATCTACGTGAGAACTTGCGCCAAAAATCCGGCGCCACCAGATCCATCTATGGATCTAGGAAGCGTGCTCTGGCACAAAATCAAAACCGAAAACTATAACTGTCCAAACACCATGGCATATCCCAATACAGGGGTGCCGCACACCCCCTATGTTTCATCGATGAGGTGCTGGATCACGAATTCCCAGAAGGATTCGAACCCGTGAACATAGAGGCGTACGACGGGACCATAGATCCTGGAGTCTGGATCGAGGACTTTATCCTCCATATTCATATGGCTCACGGAGACGATCTCCATGCCATTAAATACTTGCCCCTCAAGCTTAAAGGGCCAGCTCGGCACTGGCTGAAAAGCCTACCCAAAAACTCAATTGGAAGTTGGGAGGAGCTCGAGGATGCTTTTCGGGATAATTTTCAAGGGACTTATGTCTGACCTCCAGATGCAGATGATTTAAGTCATATAATCCAACAGTCCGGAGAGTCCGCCCGAAAGCTTTGGAACAGGTTCCTCACCAAGAAGAACCAAATCGTCAACTGTCCGGACGCCGAAGCCTTAGCAGCTTTTAAACACAGTGTCCGAGACGAATGGCTCGCCAGACACCTCGGCCAAGAAAAACCAAGAACAATGGCAGCCCTAAGAAGCCTCATGACCCGCTTTTGTGCAGGCGAAGACAGCTGGTTGGCCTGTAGCGGCACCAGCGACCCAAGCACATCCGAAGTCAGTGATGGCAATGGAAAACCACGCCGCAACAAAAACAAGCGTCGAAATAAAGAAGGTAGCCCAGATAATACGGTGGTAAACGCCAGATTTAGGGGCTCTCGACCAGGTCAGCGGAAAAAGCCTTTCAAAGGTAGCAGAGAAGGACCATCCGGCCTAAACAAGATTCTTGACAAGCTCTGTCAGATTCACGGCACCTCCGACAAACCTGCAAATCACACCCACAGAGAATGTTGGGTCTTCAAGCAGGCCGGTAAGCTAAACGCCGAACACAAAGGGGAAGACACACCAAGCGAAGACGAGGATGAACCTCGCCAGCAAAGCACCGGAGGACAGAAAAAGTTCCCACCAGAGGTTAAAACGGTAAATGTGATCCATGTGACGAAGAGGAGAAGCAAGCATGCACTCCGAGACACACGCGCCATAGAGCCCATCACCCCTAGGTTCAACCCCTAGTTGGCCTACCCGATCACTTTTGATCGTAGGGATCATGTGACAAGTATCCAGCACGAAGGACTGGCGGCCTTGGTGTTAGACCCAATAATAAACGGGTACCATTTCACACGAGTCCTCATGGACGGCGGTAGTGATTTAAATCTGATATATCAGGACACAGCCCGCAAAATGGGGATAGACCCGACACAAATAAGCCATAGTAATACTACCTTCAAGGGAGTAATACTAGGCCAAGAGGCCCACTGTACGGGATCTCTACTGCTAGAGGTTGTATTCGGTTCTCCCGATAACTTCCGAAGCGAAAGGTTAACTTTCCACGTCGCTCCATTCCGAAGTGATTATCAAGCACTACTCTGAAGAACGGCTTTCGCTCGTTTTAATGCAATACCGCATTATGCTTTTCTCAAGCTTAAGATGCCCGGTCCACGTGGCATCATCACAATTAGCGGAAATACCGAACATTTTTTACGTGCGAAAGAGGATGCAGCGGCTTTAACAGCCGCGAACTAGACGGCCTCACCAACCAAAAAAATGACAGGTCGTCAAGACCACGGACACGGTTAGACGAGTCCGGTGCTCCACCACATATACATGAGATTGGTTTGATGATCAAACCCTCATAGATGATACCAGGGGCTTCCCGCGTGTAATCAGGGCTAGCCCGGCTCAACTTGACTTCTCTTGAATTTTAATAGTTCATTGATAATAACCAATTCTTTTTTTTGGCACTGCAACTTTCACCTAAGTTCTTTCCTTTTACAGATGACAATCGTGCTACACCCGTCCAGGACATGGCACAATGGAGACACAGGCACAGACGTGCAGCAGGGACCCGCCCAAAGGTTTCTTTTTAGATTAAGACCCTGCATAAACCTTTTTTACTGTCTCTTATTGCTCACATCCTCCGGATACTCCACACAACTGAGAAGGATGCTGACGTTATTGGCATGTGGCCATGTCAGGATATTGCACGTACCTGGACACATGGGGTTTATTATTAAGGGCATTGTTTAGCCCGGTATATGTTATAAAGATTGAACACCTTAGGGAGTGTTCGGCGTCGCGAGTTTGGCCCTATATGCATCAGCTCCGAATCATGTCTTTGGTCAAATGTTGGGTTTGCCTGGCTCCCACGTTTTGGTACCTTACGTTCCGTTATATCGGCTAAGGTAGCACTGGGAGAACTACTGCGATTGTGCCCTGATTCATCCGGATGAGCACCTCAGTAGAGAAAGCCGAAAACTGACTGTCATGATATAGTGAGAGACTGGTCAACCACTCGATGACTCAGCGGAATCTTCAGGATTCCCCCGCATTAACGAAGGGTCGTTTCCCGGTCATGTATGTACGCGACCCGTATTCAGACAGGTGCAGAAGTACCAGGCGCTATATAGTAGCCCCACCATCAAACTCCTATGGCTAAGTGAAAGTGTTAAAGCAATATAGTCCAACTTCCTCGTTCGTTGCGCTACCACCTCCTTAATGGACCAAGACATTGGATCAAGTGTGGATTCACGTTTTCAGCAGACACCCCCGCATTATATGCGTGGGGGCGGAAGCCGGCGACTGCAAACTTTTAGGTTATATACATATATACATAAACGACCGCACAGGAGGCATCATAGTACTTTCGAGCAAAAGTATAAATACAGCCTTGATAACTCAATAAAACATTGTTTTTACAATGGGAGTACATGTCACTAGAACATAAGATTCTTCAAGCACTGAGCCTCTATCGAACGAGCGCCTTCAAGAACTTCTTCAAAGTAGCGCTCGGCAGCCACTCGGCCTATGGCCGAACCCTGTGTCGCAACAGTGGTGGCCTCCATCTCCGCCTAGTATGTCTTGACACGGGAAAAGGCCATCCACGCACCCTTTATGCACACCGATCTCTTCACAACATCGATGCGCAGCACAGCACCAAGGGATTGTTACACTAAACTAAAATAGCTATTCGGCCTTGGCCCTCCAGGCCACAGATGATCCACAACGGACCTCATGGCAAGTCCGGACAACCTATGGAGCTCGGCCCACTCGGCCATTCGCTCATTCAACAGCAGCGGACGGACCGGAGCATGAAAATGTGACCATAATAGCTTTTCAACTTCGTGATCTTTTTGATCCTTGAAGTACTCGGCCGCATCAGCAGCACTTGCAGCCAAATCCACGTAGGCGTCCGCAGAACTCCATAGTCGGTCAAGAGGAGCATACTTCGGATCTCTGAATTTAGTTCACAATAAGAAGGGCTTCCCAGACACGATATCTGCAGCTTGATGCAGCTCCTCCTTCGTCGCTCTAATTTTGGAGCAGGCTTCCTTGGCAGCTACCAGGGCCTTCTCCAGATCCGTCGCCCTCGCTCGGCTTTCTTCTTCAAGAAGCTGGTAACGGTCAGCGGCATCTTTTAGCTCTACAGCCATTTTGCCCATTCTATCCTTGCTCTCGCAATGCGTGGCATGTTCGGCCCTCAACTCTTCGGCCGCCTTTAGAGCGGCCGCATTGCTACTCCTTGCTTGTTCCTTGGCTCGGGCAAGCTCCACCCGAAGGGTCTCCACGGTGGAAGCTCCATCTGCAGTCACAACATATTAAAGATACTGGCATCATGCTCCTCTTATTATGTGACGATCACGAGAGAAATCACTTACCCTATGCCTCGTCAAGCCGCTGGTTGACAAGCACGATATCGGCATCGACCGCATCAAGTTGCCGCTTTAGCTCGGTAAACCCATTAGTTCGGCTAGCCACTGGAGCCTCAGTCGCCTGCACATAAAGGCAGTCGGGTTATTACCTGGGAATATGATCCTAGGGTTGCCACCATTCTCGACGACAACTAGAGTCTCAGGGGCTACTATCTGCATAGGGCACACCTAACGTGTGCGGTACTATCAAAAACATACACTATTTCACGTACCTCAAAGCCTTTTAGCAGACTCATAAAGGCTTCGTGCAATCCGTTTTTAGCGGATGAAATCCTTTCGATTACCTTACCCATCAGCGTATGATGTGCTTCCGAGACGGCTGCTTCAGTGCGTCTGACCATACACTGTACGGTTCCGGACTCTTGCTGCCGCTCTCTTAGGAGACGGATACGAGGGATTCCGGGTAGCTAAAGAGTTATCCTCTGGCCTTGGCGGATCCGGATATACCCTTCGTGATGACACTTCAGGGTCGCCCGCCTCATAAGGCGGGGTGTTAGGGGGAGGCATTTCTCTCTCCATCATCTCCGAAAGAAGATCCCCCAAAGACGAACTCTGTCGAGAAGGGCTACTATCCGAACTACAATTTATAAGCATCGGTTATTGTCTTCAGAAGTAAGGTAGGATATTTTCACTATTAAGAACTTTTTGATTACTTACAGCTCGGTAGAGGGTTGATCCCTGCGCGGACAATGTGCGGCAAGAATACCCTCCGAGGCAGGACCCTCTGGCAAAGATTTCTTCTCCCGTTTGGAAACCTTAGTTTCTGGATCTTCAGAGGTAGTCCTCTTCCTTCCCCGGGGAGAGAGAATGTCAGGTTCTTCCCCCTGGTTATCCTCCCTCGCGGAGGTGCTCATTCCCCTGGTTGGAATGAGTAGCGAGTGAGGCCCGCTTTCGCCCTCTTTATTCCCCCCTTCATATTCCTTTGAGGGCACTAGATAAGGCACCGGCTCGAGCATCTTGTCCAGTACCGGATTATCCAAGCCCTCAAGAAGGGGGCCAAACACCTGATCATCTTCTCCTTTGTTATCCATTCCTGGTCAAAGAGCGACTCTTTCGAATGATGTCGTGATAAACAAAAGGACAGTGGGTTCGGCCATGGGATTACTTACTTGGGTAGCAGGGCGGTTGCAGCTCAAACCCACATCCTCGGTGGTGTCCGAACACTCTATTTGGGGTCTGAAGAACGATTTGTACATCTCTTTGAGCGTCATGCCGAGGAAATGCTGAATAGCTCGCGGTCCTTCCAGGTTGAATTACCACATACGGAGGGGCCGACGTTTGCAAGGCTGGACTCAACGAACTAGCATAACTTGCATTACCATAACCAGACTAAAATCTCTCTCAAAGATATCTCAGATATGGCTCTGAAATATTGGCACGTCCTTTGCTGGACCCCAGCTCAGCCCCCTGTGGATCCATGACATCAATTGCGATTGGGGCCCGAGCGAAAGGTGGGGGCTGTGATGTAAAACCACTCCTGCTGCCACAATCTGGACACCTCTGGGAAGGAACCCTCTGGCCATGGAGCATCAGCGATTTTGCTTATTAAGGCACCTCCGCACTCTGCGTGCCGCCCCTCTATCATCTTCGGCTTCACATCGAAGATCTTGAGCCACAGGCCGAAGTGATGGGTAATGCGGAGGAAGGCCTCACATACGACAATAAATGACGAGATGTGAAGAAGGGAATCCGGGGCCAGATCATGGAAATCCAGCCCATAATAGAACATAAGACCCCTAACAAAGGGATCTAGAGCAAGGCCTAGTCCTCGGAGGAAGTGGGAGATGAACACGACACTCTCAGTGGGTTCGGGAGTAGGGATGACCTGCCTTCGGGCAGGCAGCCTATGCAAAATTTCGGCGGTCAGATATCTGGCCTCTCTCAGCTTCTTGATGCCCTCCTCTATGACAGAGGAAGGCATCCATCGACCTTGAAGGTTGGATCCGAACATAGTTGAAGGTCTGAAGCGCCTGACCTGAGCTTTGGGTGTTAGAACTCGAGGCGGGGGAAGGATTCAATTGAGCACGTGAGGGAAAAAAGAAAAGGCCTCGTCCTCTTTATAAAGAGGGTGAATATCAAGCGTCCTCCTCATGGCCGTTTTGGACTTGCCAAGATCTAGGAGTCATACCAACAGGCACGGTTGGGTTACCCACATCCGTATTGACGAGAATCCCGTAATAAGGGGGACACGATCTCTGCTTTGACAAGACGTGACAGAAAAACCACCTCACAATATGTGCAGCGCTGGTTGAGAAAAACGGTTCAGATAAGGACCGGGCCGTGACATGATGCTATGCTGCCAAAACATGTCAGCAGATTAGATTTATGGGAATATTATTCTCTCTACGGTGGGGTGTGGAACTTGTTTTGCAGAACCGGACACTATCCTTGTGTTGAAAAATCTTCCATGAACTATTTGCAGAAGAACCCGCCTTGCAATGTCGAAGACAATACTGCGTGCCCGACTCATTGTCATTGAAGCCTGGTTCAGGGGCTACTAAGGGAATCCTGGATTAGGGGGTCACCGGACAGCTAGACTATATCCTTTGGCCGGACTGTTGGACTATCAAGATACAAGATTGAAGACTTCGTCCCGTGTCCGGATGGGACTCTCCTTGGCGTGGAAGGCAGGCTAGGCAATACAGATGTGTATATCTCCTCCCTTGTAACCGACCTTGTGTAACCGTAGCCCCCTCCGGTGTCTATATAAACCGGAGGGTTAAGTCCATAGGATGATAGACAATCATACCATAGGCTAGCTTCTAGGGTTTAGCCTCTACGCTCTCGTGGTAGACCAACTCTTGTAATACTCATATCATCAAGAAAAATCAAGCAGGACGTAGGGTATTACCTCCATCAAGAGGGCCCGAACCTGGGTAACATCATGTTCCCTGCTTCCTGTTACCATCCACCATAGATGCACAGTTCGGGACCCCCTACCCGAGATCCGCCGGTTTTGACACCGACGGAGACCAAGACATTCCAATCCAACCACAAGAATATTGATCTCTAGACTTCCCCATGTTGCTTTCCACTCAAATCATCTTTCCACCATATCCAAATCTGTGAGAGAGAGTTGAGTGTTGGGGAGACTATCATTTGAAGCACAAGAGCAAGGATTTCATCATCAACACACCATCTATTACCTTTTGGAGATTGGTGTCTCCTAGATTGGTTAGGTGTCATTTGGTAGCCTCCGTCAAGATTGTGGAGTTGAACCAAGGAGTTTGTAAGGGCAAGGAGATCTCCTACTTTGTGAAGATCTAACCAAGTGAGGCAAGACATCCATGGGCGATGGCCATGGTGGGATAGACAACGTTGCTTCTTCATGGACCCCTCGTGGGTGGAGCCCTCCGTGGACTCGTGCAACCGTTACCCTTCGTGGGTTGAAGACTCCATCAACGTGGATGAACGATAGCACCACCTATCAGAACCACGCCAAAAATCTCCGTGTCTACATTGCGTTTGCTCCCTCCAAACTCCTCCCCTTTACCTTCATATGCATTGATTTACATTCCGCTGATATACTCTTAGAATTGCATGTGTAGGTTGATTGCTTGACTTGTGTTAGGTTGCTAAAATCTGCCAAGATTTAAAATTGGGAAAAGGCTAGATTTTTATTTGGTCAAGTAGTCTAATCACCCCCCCCCCTCTAGACATACTTTCGATCCTACAGTAATTCTCTTCGAACTATCTGTTTGGTTTGGCCAACTAGATTGGTTTTTCTTGCAATGGGAGAAGTGCTTAGCTTTGGGTTCAATCTTGCGGTGTCCTTTCCTAGTGACAGTAGGGGCAGCAACGCACATATTGTATTATTGCCATCGAGGATAAAAAGATGGGGTTTTCATCATATTTCTTGAGTTAATTCATCTACATCATGTCATCTTAATTAATGCGTTACTCTGTTCTTCATAAACTTAATACTCTAGATGCAGGAAGGAGTCGGTCGATGTGTGGAGTAATAGTAATAGATGCAGAATTGTTTCAGTCTACTTGGCACGGACGTTATGCCTATATTCATGATCATTGCCTTAGATATTATCATAACTTTGCGCTTTTCTATCAATTGCTCGGCAGTAATTTGTTCATCCACCATATTATTTGCTATCATGAGAGAAGCCTCTAGTGAAACCTATGGCCCTCGGCTCTATTTTCCATCATATAAGTTTCCGATCTACTATTTTGCAATCTTTTACTTTTCGATCTATAAACCAAAAATACCAAAAATATTTACTTTACCTTTCGTTTAGTTTCATCTATCTCTATCAGATCTCACTTTTGCAAGTAACAGTGAAGGGATTGGCAACCCCTTTACCGCGTTGGGTGCAAGATGTTTGATTGTTTGTGCACGTATTAGGTGATTTGTGTGTTGTCTCCTACTGGATTGATACCTTGGTTCTCTAACTGAGGGAAATACTTATCTTTACTTTCATGCATCACCCTTTCCTCTTCAAGGGAAAAACCAACACAAGCTCAAGAAGTAGCACCATGTCCCGCGGCACTACCTTGCGAGCTGGATTCTGCTCCAGGATCCCCAGTTGGGGCAGGGAGGCACTACTGAGAAGAAACCCTTGTCGCCACCGTTAAAGCTCAACCGCGCCCTCTTCCACTCACCATAGTTGAAGAAAGACACAATAAGAAGAAGAAGGATATGTGTGTGGGTGAGCCCTTCGCCCGCGCCTGCTTTTATAGGTGAGCATGGCCGGGGGCTGGCTCCTCACCGCCTAGAACGCAACCGCCCCACTCCACCAATCAAGTCCCTCTATGTCCCTGACGATGTCCAGAATCTACGTCCGCCCTCCTACTCCTATCCACGATGCTGGGTTTTCTGCCATGGCACTCATTCCCGCGCCCTACGCGCCCGCCACCTACCCTGTGCAATGCATGCAGCATACATGGCGGAAACGGTAGGAGTAGTAGGATGAGTAAAATGGTAGTTACCTCCCCGTGAACGTGGGTGGCCCGCGGGCCACTATGTGGATTACCCCACAATGCTCAGCACGACTCACGGGAAAACTAGAAACTGGTTCAATCACAACTTAATGAAGAAGCAAGGAAGATATCAAGAAAAGACATGAATCCCATTGTTGTCTGGCCAAAGTTTTTGCCTGTGTATTTGTTGGGGCCTGTCCCAACGATGTGCGACAGCACGTATGGGCCAGGGCCAAGGGCTCCTGTCGGTGCAACAAACATGTGCACTTGTTGACCAGGCCTATACATAGGCGTGCTGGCAGTTATGTATTCCACATCCAATGAGTAATGCAAGACCAAGCTAAAAAGAACAGCTCTTCCTGAGATCAAGGAGAGGATCAAGAAGACCAAGCCGAATATATAAGAAAAGACACTCCAAGAGGAGTGTCCCTTGCCGGTCAGGCGAGGCCGACAAGGTCGACACCGCAAGACAACAACAATGGTCAAATGCGCCAGCCATGCCTCCGGGACAACCGAAGACCATGTCATGCACCCCTCTCAGAAGGCCCGAAAAGCCCCGCCCCCGGCAGGCACAGGATAATCACCACCGCTCCAGCGCACAACAACACAAGTCACTTGTCCATACGGTGTCAAGCCCCCTAGGTGATTCAGTGTCTCTCATTGAACACGTGGGAGCACGTTGGAAGGCATATCATATCCATTTGACACCCATCCAGAGGCGTGTCAATATGATAGGCTCAGGATGATTAAGGGACACGGTCGGCTTGTCGGATTTCTCCCTCAGTACGACACCTAACAAAGAATTTAATGCATTTTGTCCTAACTGCCAGAGTTAGGTACGATAGCACTGTTAGCTATCTAATGACTAGATAATGATTGTTTTGCCACTATGGTTACCCCTTGAACTATAAAAGGAGGTCCAAGGCAACCTTTAGAGGGATTCAGACCCCCTCACACTTGTACGCGCGTAGCTGCTCCCCCGAGGCCACCTTGCCGGACTTGAGCGTTGCGTGTAGTTGTGATTCCTTCATCCAATCCACCAGAAGAAGGAGTAGGGTTTTATGCTTCTTAGCGGCCCAAACCTGGGTAAAAACCACCAGTGTCATCGTTGTCGTGCTTCCTCAAGGTTTCCATTCTTTATGCAACGTGATCTCCCCCTTGCCGAACCACAAAGGGGCTCATGGCCCATAGGTTCTCGTGTTCACCCACGACACTCTAGTCCAGATTTATTGCCTATTTTAGGTTGTATCTACAATGGAAGTCCGACCGAGGTTTCTATCACGGCCTCAAACCATGAGAACATGGTTCCCTAGAGCACCATTCGGGTGTCACTTGGTCCACCGTGCCTTGTGCCTGCTACAACATGCTCTCCTCGTTGGGCAACGCTATGCACGGCCCCCAGCACATCCGAAAAACACCAGAAACTAGTTGCAACTCCTGGACAGAGATCAAGGTGATTAATAAGTCGAGAGAGCTTGGAGTGCCCGGAGCCCAATGTGTGGTAGTAACTGTTCTTGGATCACAAACAAAAAACTTAGTTCTTAAGGACGGTCTCAATGACACCATGTACTCCTACATGGCCTCTCATCGCTACCTTTACCAAATCGGGTTCACATACTTAACTCTCAACATCAGGACATAATCATACCACTCCAATCCATCCCAGATGAACCGGACCTAACACAACTCTAAGCAATAGCAAGCATGACATGGATGAAATCACAACATGGCTCAAGCAACTCCTAATCATGGTAGGAGGTTTTAACTATTTACCGTGACAATGACAGGTCATGCAGAGGAATGAGTTGAACTACCGCAACATAAAGTAATACCTGAATCACTATTGTCCTAATGTAATAAAAGAGAGAGGGATCAAGAGAGTGGGGTTGTATCGGAATGGTCAAGGGGGATTGCTTGCCTGGCGGATCAACAGGGTACTAATGCTCCTCAGACAGGGGCCCAGTGCCACTCGGAGGAGCAGGACCTATCGAGAAGGACAGTTCTCGCAATATGATGCATGAACATGAGATGTTGAGAATGCTATGGATTGTGCTATTGCAACTAGTAACAAGTTCAATGAAGTCCATTTGAACCAAGGGTTCAGTTGCAAACTTCAACTTAAGCATTTCAAATGCCATTTAGATGTTTTCACTTATACAGCAGCTATAAGTTGGTTTTTCACACATGAAAATGTTGCAAATGGATTCCTTGAATTTTTCTGATAATTTTTCATATATAAATTATTTCATTTTGAGTACAGTTAATTTTCTATGATATTTTGCAATTTAAATAATTTTTGGGATTTTATACATCATTTCTGAAATATTAAATCGCCAGAAAATGGTTATGATGTCAGCATGAGGTCGTCCCTGTTGGCAAATGCAGTATTTCAAAAAAAATCTAACGATCACGCAAGATCTATCTAGGAGATGAATAACAACGGGCGGGGAGAGTGTGTCCACGTAGCCTCATAGACTGAAAGCGGAAGCGTTTAGTAACGCGGTTAATGTAGCTGAACGTCTTCGCGATCCAACCGATCCAAGCACCGAACGTACGAAACTTCCGCGTTCAGCGCACGTTCAACTCGGCGATGTCACTCGATCTCTTGATCCAGTTGAGGACGAGGGAGAGTTCCGTCAGCACGACAGTGTGGCGACGGTGATGATGAAGCTAATGGCGCAGGGCTTTGCCTAAGAACTATGACGATATGACTTGGTGTAATTTTGGAGGGGGCATCGCAGACGGCTAAGAGAAGACTTGGTGTGCCTTTGGGGTGCCCCCCTCCCACGTATATAAAGGGGGCCAGGAGAGGTGGCCGGCCCAAGGGGGGTGCGCCAGGTGTTGGGAGTCCTACTAGGACTCCCTAGTCGAGGTAGGATTCCCCTCTCATTTTTTTCCTTTTTTGGAATAGCAAAGAGGGAAAGAGAGGAGGAGTAGGAGAGGGAAAGTGGGGGCCACCCCCACCCCTTGTCCAATTCGGATTGGCAAGGGGGCGTGCGCCACCTCCCTGGCCGGCCCTCTCTCCTCCACTAAGGCCCATGTGTGGCCCATTAACTTCCCGAGGGTGGGGGGTTCAGGTAACCCCCGATACTCCGAAACTTATCCGATACTTCCCGAAACCATTATGGTGTCCGAGTATAACCTTCCAATATATGAATCTTCACCTCCCAACCATTTCTAGACTCCTCGTCATGTCCGTGATCTCATACAGGACTCCGAACAAACTTTGGTTCATCAAATCACATAACTCATAATACAAATCGTCATCGCACGTTAAGCGTGCGGACCCTTCGAGTTCGAGAACTATGTAGATATGACCGAGACACATCTTCAGTCAATAACCAATAGAGGGACCTAGATGCTCATATTGTCTCCTACATATTCTATGAAGATCTTTATCGGTCAAACCGCATAACAACATACGTTGTTCCCTTGGTCATCGGTATGTTTACTTGCCCGAGATTCGATCGTCGGTATCACCATACCTAGTTCAATCTCGTCACCGGCAAGTCTCTTTTCTCGTTCCCTAATGCATCATCCCATAACTAACTTATTAGTCACATTGCTTGCAAGGCTCATAGTGATGTGCATTACCAAGAGGGCCCAGAGATACCTCTCCGATACACGGAGTGACAAATCCTAATCTTGATCTATGCCAACTCAACAAACACCATCGGAGACACCTATAGAGCATCTTTATAATCACCCAGTTACGTTGTGACATTTGATAGCACACAAGGTGTTCCTCAGGTATTCGAGAGTTGCATAATCTCATAGTCAGAGGAGCATGTATAAGTCATGAAGAAAGCAATAGCAAGAATACTAAACGATCATTATGCTAAGCTAACGGATGGGTCTTGTCCATCACATCATTCTCTAATGATGTGATCCCATTTATCAAATGATAACACATGTCTATGGTCAGTAAACTTAACCATCTTTGATTAACGAGCTAGTCTAGTATAGGCATACCAGGGACACTCTATTTGTCTATGTATTCACACATGTACTAAGTTTCCGGTTAATACAATTCTAGCATGAATAATAAACATTTATCATGATATAAGGAAATATAAATAACAACTTTATTATTGTCTCTAGGGAATATTTCCTTCAGTCTCCCACTTGCACTAGAGTCAATAATCTAGATTCTATAGTAATGATCCTAATACCCATGGAGTCTTGGTGCTGATCATGTTTTGCTCGTGAGAGAGGCTTAGTCAACGGGTCTGCAACATTCGGATCCATATGTATCTTGCAAATCTCTAGGTTTCCCTCCTTGACTTGATCGTGGATGGAATTGAAGCGTCTCTTGATGTGTTTGGTTCTCTTATGAAATCTGGATTCCTCCGCCAAGCCAATTTCTCTAGTATTGTAACAAAAGATTTTCATTGGACGCGATGCAATAGGCATGACACCTAGATCGGATATGAACTCCATCATCCAGACTCCTTCATTTGTTGCTTCTGAAGTAGCTATGTACTCCGCTTCACATATAGATCCCACCATGATGCTCTTCTTGGAACTGCACCAACTGACAGCTCCACCCTTCAATATAAATATGTATCGGGTTTGTGACTTAGAGTCATCCAGATCAGTGTCAAAGCTTGCATCGACGTAACCATTTACGACGACCTCTTTGTCACCTCCATAAACGAGAAACATATCTGTAGTCCTTGAAAGTGCGTTATATCGACTAGAGGGGGGGTGAATAGGCTATTTTTATGAATTCTTCATTGAGGAATTTGTAGGTGAGGAAATTCCTTAGCGAAGAACTACTAGCAGCGGAATAAGTACTCAAAAGTAAACATAACAGAGCACAAGCATAGTCATCATGATGAAATGAAGACAAGCATAGAGTACAGAAAGCGTAAACACAGGATAACACAGGATGAAGACAAACAGACTGAAGAAATTGAACTGAGGAAATTGAGAAAGTCTTCAGTCAAAGTCTTCAAACACAGACACGAATAAGCACTCAACACAGTTATGAGGAAATGAAAGAGTTGAGGAAATAGAACCAGTAAGCTTGGTGAAGACAATGATTTGGTAGACCAGTTCCAACTGCTATCTCAGTTGTACGTCTGGTTGGAGCGGCTAGGTATTTAAACCTGAGGACACACAGTCCCGGACACACAGTCCTCACCGTAGTCTCCTTGAGCTAAGGTCACACATACCTCGCCCAATCACTCATGGTAAGTCTTGAGGTGACTTCCGAACCTTCACAAACTTGGTCACTCGGTGATCCACAATTCCTCTTGGATGCTCTAGACCTTTACGCCTAACCGTGTGGAAGAAGCACAGTCTTCAAAGGTAACAAGCATCGGATCCACGCAGGATCAATCTCTTCAGTGATGCTCAATCACTTGGGGTTTGTAGGTGTTTGGGTTTGGGTTTTCCTCACTTGATGATTTTCGCTCAAAGTCCTCGGAGGATGGGATGCTCTCAAATGACAAGTGTGAGTTTCTCTTGGAGCAGCCAACCAGCTAGTGGTTGTAGGGGGCGGCTATTTATAGCCTAGGGAGCAGCCCGACATGATAAGACATAAATGCCCTTCAATGATATGACCGTTAGGTGGGTAGATATTTTGGGACAGCTAGCACCAGGCACAACAACGATTGGAAATTTGAGTATCAAATTCCTCAGGGCTATCATGTTCCTCACTGTGTAGGCAATCCGCACTAGCGAATTTCTAACTCCTCAGTCAGAACAAATTCCTTAAAAACCAGAAGAACTTCGTCTCTATCACTGAAGAATATGACTGAACTGTATGAGATTTCCAATGGCTTCACTCGAAGGGATTGGTAGGTGTAGGATTTTGAGTTGAGCATCACATGGAAATTTTTCCTTAGTATTTCCTCGACCCCCTTTAACAGTACGGTGTTTCATATGACTCAAGAAAGAGAAAATGAAACTACAAAAACAAAAGTCTTCATGCTTCATGTTCCTCGAATGAATACCAAGTCTTCAGGATTGCACCAATTTCTTCACTTTCAAAGTCTTCAGAAAGTCTTCAGAAATCCGAAGTCTTTAGTCGAAGAACTTCATTTTTAGGGGTGGACTTTCTCTGTAAATATCAAACTCCTCATAGACTAATAGACCTATGTACACTCAAAAACACATTAGTCCCTTAACCTATAAGTCTTCAATACACCAAAATCACTAAGGGGCACTAGATGCACTTACAATCTCCCCCATTTTGGTGATTGATGACAATATAGGTTAAGTTTTCAACGGGGATAGACATATGAAGTGCAAATACTGATATTGAGGAATTTGATTGCAAGATATAGAAGGACTCCCCCTGAAGATGTGCATGATGAGGAATTTGCTTTTGAAGCATTGCACACTTGAAGAGTAGAATCATGGAGATCTCCCCCTATATCTTGTAATTCATACACGCATTTGACATATCATAATGAGGAATTTGAAATGCATGATGAAATATGGTGACTGATGTAATTCAGCATGCGTGCATTAACGTATATGAGGAATAAGCATGCAGAAAAAAACATCAAAAGTATCAGAGCACCATCGGGTTTAAGTTTACAACTTGATCCAATAAAGTTTCAGAAGAACGAGAGTTGTAACTTATCAAAAAACGCCCATATAGACAGACCCGCTTGTAGACTAACTCAAAATTCTCCCCCTTTGTCATCGAATGACCAAAAGGATCGAAAATGAGGACTAACTCCCCTGAAGAATATCAAGTTGATGAAGGAGCGCCAGCGTTGTTGGGGTCATTTGTCGTTGAAGGGCCTGCCGCAGTGCCGTCCAAGTCTTCGTACTCGTCGGTATCGCGTGATGAAGAATATGAGCTGGACACCAAAGAAGGAACCTTGACCTTCTTGAATTTCTTCGGTGGAGGTGCAGACCAGTCAAAATCTTCCTTGAGACCCATTTTCTTGAGATCTTCTTCACCATACAGATGTGATAGAATGGCCCAGGTGCGACCGAAGACTTCATGGAGGTAGTAATGGTTTTTCTTCACTCAATTGTGTGTAGCAGTCATGTTATGAAGAAATGAACCAAACTGAAGCTTAACCCATTTATGGTTTCGATCCACCTTCTAGTGAAGACTAAGTAGAAGCTCACGGTCAGTCATCACACAAGGAGCAGTGGCTTGAGGAGTAGAGTTGGGTGCATTAGCAGTAGAGCCATGTGTGGCAGAGTCATCATTGGTGGAATAAGATGCAGCTTTGTGAAACTGACCATCCAATGGATGAATGCCTTCATCAATGACTGCAGGAGCCTTGCCCTTTTCATCACTTGAAGTAAAAGCCTGCTTGAGGACTTCAATAGGGGGCAGATAGCTAAGGTGATTCTGAAAATCAGCCTTGTAGTTGAGTGAAGACCTTGTCTTGAGGAATCTCATAATCCAAGGAGTATAAGGTTTTAGCTCAAACGGAGAAAGTGCAGCATTTGCCAGAGTGCTCATGAAGAAATCATAATAGTTGATAGGAATGCTATGAATGATGTTGAATAGCAGATTCTTCATGATGCCAACTATTTCCTCATCAGATGAGTCATGGCCTTTGATGGGACTCATTGTCCTCATCAGAATGTGTTATACGGTTCTAGGCACATAGAGTAAATCCTTCATGAGGAATTTGGTCCTTGGGGCTTGACCGGGCTTCAAAGGCTTCATTAACACTTGCATGTAATGGGCTATGAGTTCTGGTTCATGATACAGGCAGCGAGCTCCTTCACTAGGTGGACTGATGGGCAGGGTGTGAAGCAATTCAGAGGCCGGTGCCTTATAGTGAGTATTTTTGGTCATCCAGTCCAAGACCAAGGTGTTGATATCTTCAGGATCACTTGTGATGTGCAATGTAGCGTAGAACTAAAGAATAAGCTCTTCATTCCAATCAACAATGTTAGAGCAAAAGTTGAGGAGGCCTGCATCATGAAGAACACTGAGCACAGGAGAGAAGCAAGGTAATGATTCCATGTCCACATGAGGAATATGCTCATGGTAGAAGATTTTGTCTTTGTTGAAAAGCAGTGAAGAATAGAAGTTGGCCTGGCTTGCAGTCCAGAAACGCTTCCTCCTTAGACGAGCAGAGTCATAAGGATTGTAGTTAGTGAAGAACACGTGCTCGCCGAAGAAATCATCAGCCTTGAATTTCTGCTTCTTTGAGATTGGATCCTTTGGCTTGGGTGAGGAGTGTAAGTCAATTGCATCACAACCTCCGGAATCTTGATCTCAGGTTCCACAGGCTGAGGAATTTCAGGTGCTGCTTCAGTGGCAGCCTGGGACTTCAATTCTTCATCTACATGATCTTCAGCACTAGTGGCTGGAATTTCTTCATGGACAGACGGTGTGGCATGTGGTTCATCAGATCCCATTTGTACAGTAGTTACTGGGGACTGAGGAATTTGTTGCAATGGTGTGAAGACTGGAGAGTTGGGGTGCTGACTTTCCCAAAATTCATCACTTAGCACGGGTGTGGTACAGCCAATGTCCACATCTTCATCTCCCATTTCTTCAACACTGGCCTCTTCAGCAGTAAATTGAGGCATAGGCGAGGAGACAACTGGTGTTGAAGGGATTGTATCCACTTCAATTTCTTCATCCATCTGCTCTGACAAAGCAGCAGAGGGATTCTCTTCATCAGATTCACTTGGAATCACATATTCTTCATCAAAAGGAACAAGGTCCTTTGATGGCATGGTTGAGACAGGAACAACATCAATGGGGTTTGCAAATGAGCTAGTCAATGGCTTCATCTTCTTCTGAGCTGAAGAATCTGATGCAGTTGATGCCTTCCTTTTCTTCACCGCTACACGCTCTGCAGCCTTGGTCTTCTTCACATCTGATGCAGATGGAAGGATTGGAGTTGGTGAAGGCGCAGGAGCAGAGGAATTGAGTTGAATTTCTTCAGGTACAACTGATGCAGTTGCCCTAACTTCTTCATTTTCTTCAGGCGCACCACTAGTGGATGCCCTGGCAATTTCATCAGCGGCTGGAATGCAGTCATCAGCCCTGGAACTCACATTTTCTTCAGCAACCTGATTGTCATCAGCAGTGCTGGCATTTTCATCAGTCGGCTGAGCAGATGCTTCAGCTTGAGGAATTTCCTGTTGCATTGGGGCTGTAACATTCGAAGTGAACTGTTCAGTTATCTTTACAAATCTAACTCTGGCTCCTAGCGAGTCAGCATAGTAGCGATCAAATTCATCACTCAGTTTCTTGATTTCGGAATGAAGAGAAACAAGTTCTTCAGGTGAAAGCTTCAGAACGTTTTGCTTCAGAAAGCGCTCTTTCTTGTACCGCGCTTTCTTCACCCTCCTTCCTTGCTTAAATTTCCATTTTTCTTTATCAATGAAGTGAGTCAGTACATGACTTTGACTAGGAGTGAGGTTCAGCTCAGGCATAGGTGTGTTGGGGTCCTTGTGCCATAAGTCAATGAAGTCTAGGATCAACTTCGGATCCAGCATTAATGGCACATTACTGCCTTTGGCTCTAGCGGCCCTGAGTTGCCTGTCCCTAATGATTTCAGCAAGTTCTTCATCATCAGCTTCATCATCATCAGAGGGCACATGGAAAGAAACTTGTTTCTTGTGAGGACTTGGTCGAGGACCTCGTCTAGCAGTGGTCTTCTTCTTAAGAAGAGTGGGAGCAGCTGAGGAACTTGCAGAGGCTCCTGAAGCAATAGATATGCATGTGGTCCTTTGGCATGTGGCGAGATGCACAGGTGCTGAGGATTTGGTCGGAGCAGCTGAGGACTTTGGCGGAGGAGCTGAGGACTTAGGAGCAGCATGAGGAATTGGCCGTGAGGGCTTTGAGGAATCTGGCCGTGAGGGCATAGCTGATTAACTTGGCCGTGAGGGCATTGCTGGTGAAGCACTGGGCTTGTGAGCAGGCTTCTTAGGCATGGCCTTCTTCAGCTTTACAGAGGCCTCAACAGCAGCAGCGGTAGCAGAGTCTTCGTTGAATTTCCTCACTTCATCTTTTGCTTGTTTGGCCAACTTGGCCTGGCGCTTGACCCATTCATCAGGATAATCCTCACCATGCTTGAGGCTGGTGGGATCAGCTATTTGACCATGTGCCAGCGGAGGTCTTGGGCATGGAGGATTTAGTGCAAATTTCTTCATATATTTGGGAGTGACATATCTGTACTCCCTCCACTCTCTTGCCCATCTGCTCTCAATCTTTTGAATGCGCACCTTGCGCTGATTTTTATCTTCCTCAGGGGGTGTGCAGTACCCAGCATAGATGTCCTCAGGTATTTCAAAGGCAGTGTTGACCTCAGGCCTCTTTCCTCCTTTCTGTGGCTTCTTACCATCAACCATTTTCTTCAGTTGAGGAATTTGAACAATTGAATTCTCTGAAGAGGTATGCAACTTTTCTTCGAGGAACGCTGCAAATGAGTTAAGTTGATGAGAACCTAGTGATTCAGCAGCTGACATGAGTACCTGTGAACAGAGTATAGTTGCGAGGAATTTGGTGAGGTCATATGCGCTCTGAGAAGGTTTTTATAAAGAACAAGTTTGAGGAATTTGACCAGATGAGTCTTGAAGAATTTCATTAAGCGTTCTTTGTCTTAGGTTCCAGAGATGTATAGATCGAAAATCCACACATTTGAGAAATCTTGAAGAAAAACATTGCTTAGAGAAACGAATCAAGAATAGATGACATGTTAGGTGTTTTAATGTGTGAAGATATGAAGAAAAACACCTTTGAGGATTTTGTAGAAATCATTTGAATCAAAGAGGGTGGTAAAAGTAACTTTTAATTACCCTGGACGAAGAACACGACGAACTGGAATGTGGAGATGTGAAGTTCGTCAGTGCAGATCTTCCACACCCTAACTTGGCAGAGGAAGACAGCTACAGCGACGGCGGAGTGAAGATTTCCGCGGCCGGCGCGAGTACGACGGCGATGAGGTCAAGGCAGTGAAGCTTTTCCTCACCGGCGATGATGATGCAGCGGCGGCGCTAGGGTTTGAGAAGCTCGAGCTGGAGAGAGGTCAAGCGGAGTAAAGGAAGTGAGGAAGGGAAAGGGGGGTATTTATAGCCACGGTGAAAAACTGTTCGCCCAAAGAATTTGGACGAACGTGCCCCTGACCCTTCTCATTCGCTTGACATATGTCCCCCATGTACTGAGAAGTGGAGATCGTGTGCGATCGTGGGTGAATAGATAAGTATATCGTGAGATGCGGAAAGGTTTGAGCAGCAAAGCCGAAAATTTAGATAAGATAGGTTTTAAAGTTCCGTTCGCAATTTCTTCAGCTGACAAGGACACAGTGAAGATTTTGAACGAGTTTCAAATAGAACGCACATGAAGAATTTTTGAACAGAGTGGGTTGAGTATAGTATAGAGGGGGAAGGGTCCGATCACATTCACTTAGCAGAAAAACTAACTTGAAGAAATAGCCATAAGTGAATGATGTAGAGGACATAAACTCATATATATACATTGATTGAAGAAAACGTTTCTTCATGTGTTGCACATCTAAGTCATCAATTTTGCATAAGTTTTAGGATGAGTGTCCTTTTCAAAGAACATTAGAAGATTCTAAGATATTTAGCTCACACTACAACTTGCTAAATCTCTTCTCATCCAAGGGCTTAGTGCACTAAGATATCGGTTGGCTGTTCTTCAGTCTTCACATGCTCAATAGAAATGTCGCCCTTCAACACATGATCACGAAGAAAATGATGACGAATCTGAATGTGCTTTGTCTTCGAGTGCTGAACTGGGTTGTGAGCAATCTTGATAGCACTCTCATTGTCACAGAAGAGAGGCACATTCTTCATGTTGACGCCATAGTCCTTGAGAGTTTGCTTCATCCATAGCAATTGAGCACAGCAAGAACCAGCGGCAATGTACTCAGCTTCAGTAGTAGATAGTGATACGGAGTTCTATTTCTTCGAGGACCAATGGACCAAAGATCGTCTGAGGAAATGACATGTACCAGATGTTGACTTGTGGTCCACACGATCACCAGCATAGTCAGAGTCAGAATATCCAATGAGATCAAAAGTCGAGCCCTAGGGGTACCATAATCCAAGTGTTGGTGTGTGAGCTAGATATCGAAGAATATACTTCACAGCCTTATGGTGTGATTCCTTCGGTGTAGCTTGAAATCGGGCACACATGCAAACACTAAGCATAATATCTGGCCTAGATGCTCATAAGTACAATAAGAACCAATCATGGAGCGGTATACGTTATGATCGAAGTCGATACCATTTTCATCAGTGCACAGATGACCATTTGTGGGCATAGGAATTTTGACGCCTTTGCAATCTTGCATGCCGAATTTCCTTAGTACATCCTTGAGGTATTTCTCCTGAGATATGAATATGCCTTGCGTTGTTGACGAATTTGAAGACATAAGAAGAATTTCAATTCTCCCATCATAGACATTTGATATTCTTCACTCATCATATAGGCAAATTCATCACTATAATGTTGGTTAGTACAGCCAAAGATAATATCATCAACATATATTTGGCACACAAACAATTCACCATCATAAGATTTAGTGAAAAGAGTAGGGTCGAGTGAACCGGGTTTGAAGCCTTTCTTCATAAGGAATTCCTTTGAAGTATCATACCACGCCCGTGGGGCCTGCTTGAATCCATAGAGGGCCTTATTGAGTCTGAAGACTTTGTCAGGATACTTTGGATCTTCAAAACCTAGGGGTTGAGCAACATATACTTCTTCCTCAAGCTTACCATTGAGGAATGCACTTTTCACATCCATTTGATATAGAGTGATATCATGATGGTTAGCATAAGCAAGTAATATGCGAATAGCCTCAAGTCTAGCAACCGGTGCAAAAGTTCCATTGAAATCGATTTCCTTCAACCTGTGTGTAGCCTTGAGCTACAAGCCATGCCTTATTCCTTACCACAAGGCCATTTTCGTCTTGCTTGTTGTGTTAGATCCATTTTGTGCCAATGATATTGTGCTTGCGAGGATCTGGACGTTTGACCAGTTCCCAGACGTTGTTGTGCTCGAATTGATGTAATTCTTCTTGCATGACCTGAATCCACTCAGGCTCCAGAAATGCTTCATCTACCTTAGTGGGCTCTATGATAGAGACAAAATCATAGTGCCCACAAAAGTTAGATAAATGTGAAGCTTTTGATCGTGTGAGAGGACCTAGCGCTTTGATGTCATTGATGATCTTTTCAACTTGCACTTCTTTTGCAACGCGAGGATGAGCTGGTTGTCGTTGAGGAATTTGATCAGCATTTTCTTCAGCACCATTTTCTTCAGTATTTTCTTCAGGTGCATTAGCTCGACGTTCTTCATGTTCTGATGAATTCTTCAGTGCATTCTTCAGTAGGAATGACATCCTCAGTAGCCTTGAACTTGATAGTTTCCTCAGGTGCTGGTTCATCTATCACAGAAGGTAGGTGCTCTCTTTGTGAGCCGTTAGTTTCATCAAACCGCACATCTACAGTTTCAACAACCTTGTGAAGAACATTGTTGAAAACTCTATAGGTGTGCGAGTCCTTTCCATAACCAAGCATAAAACCTTCATGTGCTTTTGGTGCAAATTTTGAGTTGTGATGAGGATCTCTAATCCAACATTTAGCACCAAAGACTTTGAAATAACTTACATTGGGTTTCTTATCGGTGAGGAGTTCATAGGCAGTCTTCTTGAAGAATTTGTGAAGATATACTCTGTTGATGATGTGGCACGCAGTATCAATTGCCTCAATCCAGAAACGACGAGGCGTTTTGTATTCGTCAAGCATAGTGCGAGCCATCTTAGCAAGAGTCATGTTCTTGCGCTCCACGATGCCATTCTGCTAAGGAGTATAAGGAGCAGATAACTCATGAGTAATACCAAGTTCATCAAGATAGTCATTGAGGGAGTCCTGGATTAGGGGGTCTCCGGACAGCCAGACCATCTCCATTGGCCGGACTGTTAGACTATGAAGATACAAGATTGAAGACTTCGTCTCATGTCCGGATGGGACTCTACTTGGCGTGGAAGGCAATATAGGCAATACGTATATGGATATCTCCTCCTTTGTAACCAACCTTGTGTAACCCTAACCCTCTCCGGTGTCTATATAAACTGAAGGGTTTTAGTCCGTAGGATAACAACCACAACATACAATCATACCATAGGCTAGCTTCTAGGGTTTAGCCTCTATGATCTCGTGGTAGATCTACTCTTGTACTACCCATATCATCAATATCAATCAAGCAGGACGTAGGGTTTTACCTCCATCAAGAGGGCCCGAACCTGGGTAAAACATCGTGTCCCCTGCCTCCTGTTACCATCCGACCCAGACGCACAGTTCGGGACCCCCTACCCGAGATCCGACGGTTTTGACACCGACATTGGTGCTTTCATTGAGAGTTCCTCTGTGTCGTCGCCGTTAGGCTTGATGGCTCCTACTATCATCGATAGCGATGCGGTCCAGGGTGAGACTTTTCTCCCCGGACAGATCTTCGTATTCGGTGGCTTTGCACTGTGGGCTAATTCACTTGGCCATCTGGAGCAGATTGAAAGCTACGCCCCTGGCCATTAGGTCAGATTTGGAAGTTTGAACTACACGGCCGACATCCGCGGACACTTGATCTTCGACAGATTCAAGCCACAGCCGGGCGCGCCGCACTGTCGCGATGGGTATGACCTAGCTCTACCACCGAACAGTACCCCAGAGGCTGCGCCCGCATCAGCTCCGACCCTTAGCTTGGAGCCAACTGCGCCAGTCGAGGACGGGTGGTTAGACACCGCCTCAGGGGCTGCAGTCTCAACGGCGATCGAGGTACCGGACTCTTTTCCGGACTCCGAACCATCCGCGCCCCTGCCAATCGAATCCGATTGGGCGCTGATCATGGAATTCACCACCGCAGATATCTTTCAGCACTCGCCCTTCAGCATCATTCTGAATCCACTAAGGTCTCTCTCTTTGTCAGGAGAGCCCTGGCCGGTTATGGCCAAGATGATTGGGATGTGGACGACGAAGAAATTCGACGCCCACCCACCACCCACTTTGTAGCCACTGTCGATGATTTAACCGACATGCTCCACTTCGACTCTGAAGACATCGACGGTATGGATGACGATGTAGGAGACGAACATGAACCAGCACCTATAGGGCACTGGAAAGCCACCTTGTCATATGACATATACATGGTGGATACACCCAAAGAAGGCAATGGTGACGGGATAGCGGAGGATGACCCCTCCAAGAAGCAACCCAAATGCCGACGTCAGCGGCGCCGCTAAGTCCCGCCAAAGCAAAAGTAGTGATACCGGCACAGGAGATAATAACACTCCTGATAGTGCCGAAGAAAACAACAAACCCCTCCAGCAAGATTTAGAGCAAGAGGATGGAGTAGCCAGCTCTCCTGAGAGAGCGGCAGACAGAGAGGAGCAGGATGACAATCACATGCCCCCCTCCGAAGACGAGGCAAGCCTCGGCGATGATGAATTCGCTGTACCAGAGGATCCCGTCGAACAAGAGCGCTTCAAGCACCAGCTTATGGCCACGACAAATAGCCTGAAGAAAAAGCAGCAGCAGCTTCAAGCTGATCAAGATCTTCAAGCTGATGAAGATCTACTAGCCGAGGAATATAAACTCGAGCGCCCCTCCAAGAGTTACCCAAGGCGCAGGTTACTACCCCGACTGGAGGAAGAAGCGTATGATATGGTTGATCGGCCACCTCGTGGCCGCGATATAGAGGCATTCCAGCCAAAAGCTTAGCCTCCACCCCAACGCCATTCAAATAAGAAGGCATGGGGAGATACGCCAGACCTGCGAGACATATTGGAGGACAAGGCAAAGCATTCAATATCGATCTACGGATCACGAGGGCGCACCACTCTGCGAGACGACAAACGTCACGCCGGATACAGTAAAAGAAAATCCGGCCGGGCCGAACACAGCCGGCAAGACCCATTCGAGCTGCGTCGCGATATAGCCCAATAAAGAGGCGCCGCACACCCCTTATGCTTCACAGACGAAGTAATGGAACATCAATTTCCAAAAGGTTTCAAACCTGTAAATATTGAATCATACGACGGCACAATAGATCTTGCAGTATGGATTGAGGACTTCCTCCTCCACATCCACATGGCCCGCGGCGATGGCTTACACGCCATCAAATACCTCCCACTAAAGCTCAAAGGACCAGCGCGGCATTGGCTTAACAACTTGCCAGCAGACTCCATTAGCTGTTGGGAAGATCTGGAAGCCGCATTCCTCGACAACTTTCAGGGCACTTATGTGCGACCACCAGACGCTGATGATTTGAGCCACATAATTCAGCAGCCAGAAGAGTCGGCCAGGCAATTCTGGACTCGGTTCCTTACAAAGAAAAATCAAATCGTCGACTGTCCGGATGCGGAGGCCTTAGCGGCTTTCAAGCACAACATCTGAGACGAGTGCTAGCCCGGCACCTTGGTCAGGAAAGCTGAAATCTATGGCAGCTCTCACGATGCTCATAACCCGCTTTTGTGCGGGAGAAGACAGCTGGCTGGCTCGCAGTAATAACATATCAAAAAACCATGGTACCTCAGATACCAAGGACGGCAATAGCAGGTCACGTCGCAACAAGCATAAGCGCCACATTAACAGCAAAAATACTGAGGATACGGCAGTCAATGCCGGATTCAAAGGCTCTAAACCCGGTCAGCGGAGAAAGCCATTCAAACAAAGTACGCCGGGTCCGTCCAGCTTGGACCGTATACTCGATCGCTCGTGTCAAATACACAGCACCCTAGACAAGCCAGCCAATCACACCAACAGGGATTGTTGGGTGTTCAAGCAGGCCGGCAAGTTAATTGCCGAAAACAAGGACAAGGGGCCGCATAGCGATGACGAGGAGGAGCCCCGGCAGCCGCACACTGGAGTACAGAAGAGGTTTCCCCCACAAGTGCGGATAGTGAACATGATATATGCAACCCACATCCCCAAGAGGGAGCGGAAGCATGCACTCAGGGACGTATATGCGTTGGAGCCAGTCACCCCAAAGTTCAACCCTTGGTCCTCCTGTCCGATCACCTTCGATCGCAGGGACCACCCCACTAGTATCTGTCATGGCGGATTCGCCGCACTGGTCCTAGACCCAATCATCGACGGATTTCACCTCACTCGAGTCCTTATGGACGGAGGCAGCAGCCTGAACCTGCTTTATCAGGACACAGTGCACAAAATGGGTATAGACCCCTCAAGGATCAAACCCACAAAAACGACCTTTAAGGGCGTCATTCCAGGTGTAGAGGCCCATTGCACAGGCTCAATTACACTGGAAGTGGTCTTCGGATCCCCGGATAACTTACGAAGCGAAGAGTTAATCTTCGATATAGTCCCATTTCGCAGTGGTTATCACGTGCTGCTCGGGCGAACCGCATTTCTTAGATTCAATGCGGTACCGCATTATGCATACCTCAAGCTCAAGATGCCTGGACCTTGCGGAGTTATTACAGTCAATGGAAACACTGAGCGCTCTCTTCGAATAGAGGAGCACACCGCAGCCCTCGCAGCAGAAACGCAAAGCGGCCTTTTAAGGCAATCAACCAGTTCGGCGCTTCACAGCCCGGACACCTTCAAGCGCGCTCGGGGCAATCGGCAAATAGACCGCCTGGCGCGATCTGAGCTCGCGTAGCAATACGGCGGCCACCCCAATCCCAGCCCAGCGGCGAAACTCGTGTCGCGCGTACATAATTACGCATTAAAAATACCATGGGCATAGGTGGGGAGGGGGCACGACTACGGCACGCCCCAAGACGCGGCCTAAACCGCACTAGGGGCTTCCCGTTTGGTTATTTTTTCTTTTTTTTCGGGACCTTAATCTCTGGAAGCACTGTCCGGAAGCACTATTGCCGAACACATGATGCAGCAACCAAGGAGGCAGACAGCTACGTTATACCACGGAATTCCCAGGTTGATTACAGTAACAAGTGAAATATTCAATTTAATATCATTCCACAGATTGCCCTTGGAAGGGACATAGTCCTACTCTTTGCTTATCGCACTATATGTATCACTCTGCTTTAACGCAATTTTTTAACAAACAGTGGATGACATTGCGACTATTATTGCATTCTTTGTTATATATATATATATATGTGTGTGTGTGTGTGTGTGTGTGTGTGTTCATTAATGACGCCTTGCAACCGTACACTATGGTACGACCAATACACCAGGGGCTTACGTACCCCACAATGCGGTGTGAAAAGTCCAAACATTTCATAAGTGCAGCACCCCGAACTTATAGCATTATATGCATCAGCTCTGAATCATGTCTTTGGTCAAATGTTGGGTTTGCCCGGCTCCTATGTTTTGGTACCTTACGTTCCGCTCTATTGGCTAAGGTAGCGCTAGGAGAACTACTGCAATTGTACCCCGGTTCTGCTGGGTTCAGCACCTCAGTAGAGAAAGCTAAAACTGACTGTCATGATAAGGCGAGAGACTGGTCGCTGTTCGACAAGGTTTTCAAGTCCCTAAAGACTTATGCCTCTTAGAGCGAGGGGCCGGCCCTGTCCGGCTTAAAGGCATGTATCACGCCCCGAATTCGGCCTTCCAAATACCAGGGGCTTCGCCGAAATTTAAAATTATAGAATTCTATGGCTAAGTGAGAGTGGTAAAGCATCATTAGTCCGGTTGCCTTGTTCGCTGTGCTGAGCACCTCCCTCGAAGGACCCAAACATGGGAACAAGACTGCTCGGGTTTATCCCGAACACCCCAGCACTCGTGGCATGGGGGCAGAAGCCGAGGACTGGCCATCTCTCAGATTGGATAAACAGCCAAACAGAAGGTAATATTCTAAATTCCAACAAGCGTTGCATAGCACATATGAAACAAAATTTCATACATACAGGATAAAACGAGCAAGTCTCATCAAATATTACATCTTTTGAACACTCGTCCGTGATGAGACGGGCACCCGGCAGAACACCCTCGTAGTAGATCTCGGGGTGGCGGTGCTCCTTGCCCTCTGGCGGCCCCTCCTTGATCAGCTTCACGGTGTCTAGCTTGACCCACTGCAATTTCACACGGGCGAAAGCCCGGCGTGCATCTTCAATGCAGACAGATCGCTTGACGACCTCCAGCCGCGGGCAGGCATCCACAAGCCGCCTCACCAGGCCGAAGAAGCTGTTCAGAAGGGCGTCGCCAGGCCACAGCCGGACTATAAAGCTCTTCATGGCCTGATCGGCCGCCTTATGTAGCTCGACCATCTGCTTCAGATGGTCGCTCATTGGCACCAAATGTTCGGCCTTAGCATACTGAGACCAGAACAGCTTCTCTGTCGAGCTTCCGTCCTTGGCCTGGTAAAGTTGTGCGGCATCGGACACACTGCGGGGCAAATCTACGAATGCTCCTGAAGAGCTCCGGATCCGGGTAAGTAATCGGTAATTTACTTTTACATGCTTGCTTTGCATATAGAAAGCCTTACCCACCGCTATCTTCTTCATCGAGTCGATCTCTTGGAGGGCCTTTTGGGCTTCGGCCTTGGCACTTTTTACACTCTCGAGGGCCACGGCAAGCTCAGACTTCCGCGTCTGGGAGTCAAGCTCCAACGCCTCGTGCTTCGCCACAAGAGCCTAGAGCTCTTGCTGCACCTCGCCCACCCGAGCCTCGTGCTTCTCTCGCGCAGTGCACTCCTTGGCCGCTTTATCTTCGGCCTTGGTTAGCGCTTGCTTCAGGGTCGCCACCTCGGTCGTGGCCCCTGGCAAACCTACGATGATCCTGTCATTTTGAAATCGCGTCCTCTTTTATATATACATAAGACAGGGTATTACTTACCCTTGTTCTCCTCGAGCTGCCTCTTGGCAAGGCCGAGCTCTTTCTTGGACACCTCGAGGTCCTGCTTCAGTACGGCAACCTCCGCAGTTAGTGCGGCAGACGCCAGCAGCGAAGCCTGCATATGCATATTGACACACTTATATTAGACTCCTGCGATATTATTTGATCGTCTATTCGGCTTTTCTTTGTGAACACCGAACAAAGCAACAGGGGCTACTGTCTATGCGGTAATATTTCTACTACATTTTAAAACACTTACCTCGAAGCCTGTTAAAAGGCTGGCATAGGCTTCAGTCAATCCGCTCTTGGCGGACTGAACCTTCTGGATCACCGCACTCATGATAGTGTGGTGCTCCTCGTCGATGGAAGCGCTGCGAAGCGCTTCCAGCAGATTGTCCGGTGCCCCTGGATGGAAAGAGGTCACTGGCACAGGCGTCTTTCCCCTCTTAGAAGGAGGCCGCCTGCATGAGCCTGGAACCGCTAGAGGTTCCGGCGCGGTGTTCGGCTGAGGGCCGAACTTGAAGCTCTCAGGGGCCCCGTCCCCTCGGCTCCCGGAGTCCGGTAGGTCGCCTTGAGGCGCCTCCGGGACTGTCTCCCCTTGATCCGGTGCCTCTTGAGACAACACCTCGGCATCGTCGGTAGGATGAGGGGAGGTGGCTGTCGGGACTAGATCGCTATCCATGTCTGACTAGCCCAAGGAGCCGTCCGATGATACATCAATACTGGCTCGTGGCGGCCTGGATAATTGCGTTCGGCGTTAGGGAAAGCAGTGCGACAAAGGAATCCTATGAGTTACTCTGGTATCCGAATACTTACGATCTCCCCGGGGGCTTGGCCCTGGGCAACCACTCGTCTTCACCTTCGTCGGCGGCGGTGGAACTGTCCGGAAGGAGAGTCCTTCCCTTCTTGGACCCTCCGGCCTCCCTAGTTGGGGCGGCCTTCCTTTTCTTGTCTCCCCCAGTCGGTGGGGGAGCATATTCTTCTTCTTCCTCATCTTCGGGGGAAGAGTGCGCCGCAGAGTCATTGGACGGTGAGTCCGACGACGCCTGGCGTCGGGAACTCTTTCGGGTTCCCTTGGCCTTCTTGGTCTTCTCCAGCCCCGTATAAGGGGCCGGAGTCAACATCTTTGACAGAAGAGCGTCTGTGGGGCCTTCGGGCCAAGGAGCCCGATAGTTGATCTGTCCGGCCATCTTCTGCCAGTCCTGTCAAAGGTACGGGAGTGTAGATCCCGGATATAGTCAATCATTATAAAAAAATAAGTATCCTGTGAAAGGTAAAGCAGCTTACCGCACTGGCTTGGTGCTTCACGCTGAATCCGTGATCCTCAGTAATAGGGGGGGGGGGACCTTGGCACTTTTGAACAGCACCCTCCAGGCGTCTTCATGAGTCATGTCAAAGAGCCTGTTCAGAGTTCGGTGCTGCGCTGGATCAAACTCCCACAAGTTGAACTCCCGTTGTTGGCACGGGAGTATCCGGCGGATGAGCATAACTTAGACTTTGTTGACAAGCTTGAGCTTCTTGTTCACCATGTTTTGAATACATGTTTGGAGTCCGGTCAGCTCTTTCGAACTACCCCAGGACAGGCCCTTCTCTTTCTAGGAGGTGAGCCGCGTGGGGATGCTAGATCGGGACTCGGGGGCCGCTACCCATGCAGGGTCGCGTGGCTCGGTGATGTAGAACCACCCCGATTGCCACCCCTTTATGGTTTCCACAAAGGAGCCCTCGAGCCATGTTACGTTGGGCATCTTGCCCACCATGGCACCTCTGCACTCCGCCTGGCGGCCGCCCACCACCTTCGGCTTGACATTGAAGGTCTTCAGCCATAAGCCGAAGTGGGGCTTGATGCGGAGGAAGGCCTCGCACATGACGATAAACGCCGAGATGTTGAGGATGAAGTTCGGGGCCAAGGGATGGAGAGGGAATCCCAGTCCGCGGAGGAAATGGGTGAGTTATACTACCCTCCCATGGGGCCTGGGGGCGGGGATGAGCTGCCCCTCATCTGGGAGCTGGTGCGCGATGTCGTCGGGCAGGTATCCGGCTCTCCTCAGTTTCTCGATGTCTCCCTCCGTGACGGAGGAGACCATCCACCTGCCTCCCACTCCGGACAAGGTTGGACAAGGTTGAGGTGGGAAGTGCAGACTTGGGCGCTAGAGCTCGAGTGTGCGAAAACGAATGAGTAAGGGAGGAAGAAGGCGTGGATAGAAAGGTGAATCCTTATCCCTTTATATGGGCGGACAAAACTAACCGTCCCCACTTTCCTGGTAAAACTCGCTTATCCCCCAAGCACCGCAATTGATGGCGCGGTTGGGTTACCCACGCCCGTATTGATGAGAATCCGGTAATAAGGGGACACGATCTCTGCTTTGACAAGACGTGTCGAAAAACTGCCTCGCGTTATGTGCGGGGTTGGTTAAAAGAAACGGTTCGAATAATCACCGGGCCATGACGTAACATCATGCTGCCAAAACAAGCTAGCAAATTAGATCTGCGAAAATATTATTCTCTCTACAGTGGAATGTGGAACTTATTTTGTAGGGTCGGACACTATCATCGTATTCAAATTCTTCTGTGATGTATTCGGAGAAGGAACCCACCTTGCAATGCCGAAGACAATACTGCACGCCGGACTCATCGTCATTGAAGCCTGGTTCAGGGGCTACTAAGGGAGTCCTGGATTAGGGGGTCTCCGGACAGCCGGACTATCTCCATTGGCCGGACTGTTAGACTATGAAGATACAAGATTGAAGACTTCGTCTCGTGTCCGGATGGGACTCTACTTGGCGTGGAAGGCAAGCTAGGCAATACAGATATGGATATCTCCTCCTTTGTAGCCGACCTTGTGTAACCCTAACCCTCTCCGGTGTCTATATAAACCGAAGGGTTTTAGTCCATAGGACAACAACCACAACATACAATCATAGCATAGGCTAGCTTCTAGGGTTTAGCCTCTATGATCTCGTGGTAGATCTACTCTTGTACTGCCCATATCATCAATATCAATCAAGCAGGACGTAGGGTTTTACCTCCATCAAGAGGGCCCGAACCTGGGTAAAACATCATGTCCCCTGCCTCCTGTTACCATCTGGCCTAGACGCACAGTTCGGGACCCCCTACCCGAGATCCGCCGGTTTTGACACCGACAGTCATCAAGACCAGAATTCTTGAACTCAGTTCCATTGTCACTTCTGATGTGCTTGATCTTCACACCAAAGTTCGTTGAAGCCCTCAAGGAAAATCGTTTGAAGACTTCCTGCACTTCATGTTTGTAAGTAACAATGTGTACCCATGTGTATCAAGAGTAATCATCAACAATAACAAAGCCATATTGAGATGCATCATTTGTGACTGCAGAATAATGGTTAGGACCAAAGAGATCCATGTGAAGCAATTCAAATGGATGAGTGGTGGTCATGATAGTCTTTGCTGGATGCTTAGCCTTTGTCATCTTCCCAGCTTCACAGGCTCCGCATAAGTGATACTTGAGGAATTTGACATTCTGGATGCCAATAACATGCTTCTTCTTTGCAAGTGTGTGAAAATTCCTCATGCCTGCATGACCAAGTCGTCGATGCCAGAGCCAGCCTTCTGAAGCTTTTGCAAGTAGACACATGGCTGGTTGTGGTCTAGTAGAGAAATCAACAATATACAAGTCTCCTCTCTTAATGCCTTCGAAGACTTTGGAATTGTCAGCTTCCATAAGCACAACACAACGGTACTTGCCAAAGACAACAACCATATCAAGATCGCAAAGCATTGAGACAGACATGAGGTTGTATCCTAAGGACTCGACGAGCATGACTTTGTCCATGTGTCAATCCTTTGTGATCGCAACCTTACCTGGACCGAATACCTGGCTTTTGCCTTTGTCAGCGAAGATGATATGCTTCAGATGCGATGGTGATAAGGGAGCATCCATCAATAGATTCTTGTCACCAGTCATGTGATTTGTACATCCACTATCGAGGACCCACTCAGTGGCTTTGGGTTGATCATCCTGCAAATGAATTAGTGCAACTTACAAACTCATATACTTCATCAGTGAAGAATATGACATCAATTCATCAGATCAATTTCATCAAGCAACAGAATAGATAAAGCAGTATGAGGACATGAGAAATGAAAGTTCATTTCTGCATGATTAGCCTGCGTCCTTTCAGGCACATTCAGGTCTCTAGCAAATTCTTCAGACGATTACGTACGTCTGGATACTTGACCCTGCAGAAGAGATTAGTTATTTTTCTTCATCACCCACATCTGAAGGGGTGGCAAAGAGTTCATCACTCTGCGAGATCCATACGAGAAAGGTGGCATAGAAGCCAGTCCATTTTGTTTCACATAAGAGGGGTTAGGATAAGCATATGAATAAGCAGAGAAATTCTTCGAGGACTTATGAACATAATAATTAGAAGAATAATGCTCATATTCAGAGCCCTTAGCTCTTCTCTGCGAAACAGAGTTGTTAGCACGATGATATTTATATGAGGACTTTGATCCTTTTGAGGAGTTTGGTCCATATGAAGAATTTAATCTGGGGTTACTATTCTTCACGGGTGGTGTCGAGAGGACATTCACCTAAAGACTTTCAAGTCACCTTTTGGGAACCCAGATTTTCTTCATAGGAGGACCGTTCCTGCATTTAGTGCCAACATATCTAGCAAATATTTCACCATTCTGATTTTTGAACAGTTTATAGTTGGAGTCAATTGACTCATCATCAGAACGAGGAGATTCACATGCAAAGCCAGATAAATTAGATGGATCAACTGGAGGTCCCTTTGCAGCAACCCATGAGGTTTTGGGATACTGCTCAGGCTTCCAATATGTACCATCAGCATTGAGTTTCCTCTCAAAGGCAATACCCTCTTTCCTAGGGTTCCTATTGAGGATCTGCTTTTTAAGCACATCACAAAGAGTCTGATGCCCTTTGAGGCTTTTGTACATGCCTGTCATGTACAATTCCTTCAGCCCTGCATCGTCAGTGATACTAGCAGTGTCCTCAGATGAGGAATTAGTAATAGCAGAGGCAGGTGAAGAATTTTAAACATTAGCAGCATTTGAACATTCAGGTGAATAATTAGCAGATTCACGTTCAATGCACTTCAAGCGTGGAGGAACAAATTCTTCCTGAGAAGCGCTGATTTGTTGAGCAAGTAATGAATCACACTCCTTATGAAGATCTTCATAACTCACTCTTAGCTTCTCAAGGTCTTTCTTTCTTTGAAGAAGTTCATAAGAAAGATTCTCATGATCAGATAAGAGAGTGTTATGATGATCTTGAAGGGTGTCATACTTAGTATGAAGTCTCTGAAGACTTTCAGTCAAAGGTTTTGACTGATCCATTTCTTCACCCAACATATCATCGCTCTTATTTAGCATGTATTGAACTTTTTCCAAAGCTCTTTGTTGTTTAGTGGAAAGGGAAGCAAGTTTGACATAGCTGGGTCCAAATTCATCACCAGATTAATCATCACTAGACTCGGATAGGTAGCATTCAGTTACCTTAGCATCTTTTGCCATGAGGCATGATGCAGAAGATGATGATTCTGGTTCGAATGTCATTGCTTTGAGAGATTCTTTGAAGTCCTCAAACCAAGGATAATGACAGGTTCGATGACCTTCATAGACCTCAAAGAGACGGTCCCAGATAAGCTTCGCATGATCGAGATGCATGATATTCCTGAACTAATTTTGAGACAGACAGGAGCAGATGATGTCCTTCGCCCTGAGGTTGAGAAGAGTGTACTTCCGAATGTTATCAGCTTCC